>NW_025335438.1:23099946-23406520 GCF_004798865.1 Varanus komodoensis
TATTAATATATATATATATATATATATATATATATATTAATATATATATATATTAATATAATATATATATATATTTAATAATATATATATATATATATATATATATTATTTTAACTTCACCCAGGAGGGAAAACTTGGCCACTCTGCTTAAGGCATCATCATTCTGCGGACTGAGTGGATGTATTATCTCCTGACTGGACTCCAAGTCTGTTCTGGTCATAGGAGCTTGGTCCATTGAAAACACCCTTCTATAGATTTGAGAATTCTTAGGCTGACATAAAGCCACTGGTGTAAAAGATGATATACAGTTTCCATTAGTACCATGCTTAAATACAAATTTGGCTGATTAATAGACAAGCAAAGGAAACCTCACACTTCCTCTCTTGGTGGCTTTCTGTTTCTTTGAGTAGGCCAGGGTGTGCCATGAGCTCTAGAGGTACCTGGTTGAGTGGCTCATCAGTTTGTCCCCCATGCCAAGAGCAGAAGGCATAGATGTCGTATGGCAGGCTACACAGACTGCCAGTTGCCTCCAGGCCCAATTCACAGCAGCATGAAAGGTTTGAGACCAGGAGTGCCTTTCTGCATATGTACCAGCCCATTCACTGCAGTCTTCATCTGAAGCCCTTCTCCAAGCTCCTCCTCCCAACAAAGTGATGGGGAAGAGGATTATTTCAAGTATAGCACCCCAGCTCTGGAAATCAGTCCTATTGGAGATCCAGTTGACACCTACCCTTTTAGTTTTCAGATGCCATCTTAAGACATTTTTGTTATTTCAAAGGTGAACTTATTTTTAATTATGTTTTTAAGATTTTATACTATCAAATGCACTGCCATCATGATTTATAATGCTAAATATTGCTATTAATTAAATTTTAATTGGGTTATGTTTATTTTTGGAGCCATGTGTAATAGGTATTTCATCTGTTTGTTTCATCATTCTTATGTTGTTTTATTCTGGTAGTTTATTTATGGATTTTTATTGTCATTGGTCTCATGTCACTGTGAGTTAGCTGTGTTCTATATTGTATTGTTTATTATGCAAGAATAGGGATTTAATCCTGATGGCCCAGAGAACTTATGGCTAGTAGGGCAGCATTTAAATCAAATAGTAGATAGATGGATGGATGGATGGATGGATGGATGGTTCTTTTCTCCTACTGCTGCAGGACCTGACAGGATGCACTCATGGTCCTTCCCCCCTTTTCTGGGAACCAAGCTGCTTAAGAAAGGCTAACCTCCTGTCAGGACCTTGTTCTCATTGCAATTAATGGGAAAGGCAGCTTCACAGCCATTTTAACTGATGTTCCCCTTAAGAAACTGGAGACCATGGACCATTGGCATGCTTTCAAGAAACCGTTTTGGCTTTTGGGTGCTGGAAGTTTTTGGACAGTGCACTGCTGTTGAACACCAAGAACCTCCTTGTCACTCTTTTGGTAGAAGTCAACCCCACTGTCATCCCAGGGGGAGGGGGAACTCTAGTTGTTCATCCCCAAAGGCTGGTCTCCTTATCAAGTATGTGCCTGGCTTAATCCCCATTCACTGCTTCTTGTTTACCCCTACCTAGCAGAAGAGAAATCCTAGAAGCTGGGTAAGTCATGTTCCTTCTCAGAGAAAGATTCCTCAAGGGTACAGGGATGACAGCACTGCTTCTCTGTGCCAATAGCAGCAACAAGAAGGGATAGTCCCTTTATCCCTTAGTCCTTGCCCACAGGGTACAGGCAATGCCATGCTGATAGGCTATGTGACACAGATAAGTCACTAGAGGGAAGTCATTCTCAGGTCCAATGTGTATCATAAGTAATTGGAGCAAGAGAGTTGTTGTTAGTTGTGAAGTAACATCCAACTCATCACAACCCCACGGACAACATTCCTCCAGGCCTTCCTGTCCTCCAACTGCTTCAGTGACTCCATCTATTCACCTCAGCCTCTGCCGTCCCCTTCTTCTTTTGCCATGAATTGTTCTCAGCATTAGGCTCTTCTCCAGGGAGTCCTTCCTTCTCATTAGGTGGCTAAAGTATTTGAGTTTCATCTTCAGTATTTGGCCTTCTGAAGAGCAGTCAGGATTGATCTCCTCTAAGACTCACTGGTTTGATCTCCTTGCAGTCCAAGGGACCTGCAGGAGTCTTCTCTGGCACCACAATTCAAAGGCCTCAATTCTTTGGTGCTTAGCCTTCCTTATGGTCCAGCTTTCACAGCCATACATTGCAACTGGGAAAACCATAGCCTTGACTATACGCACTTTTGTTGGCAGGGTGATGTCTCTGCTTTTTAGTAGTCTGTCTAGATTTGCAGTAATTCCACATGTGAAGGATCAACAACAGCCTATTAAAGATCAGCTTATAGTCTAACTAATTAGAACATCCTTAATGTGGTGCACATGTGCTACTGCATGTATGCAATCCATGCATATGCACAAGTCCGCAGTTTAGTGATCTTACACCTCACAATTGGCATGGAAGGACTGTGCAACCACATATGTGGATATCCATTTATCTGCTTCCCCTTTATATGAAAGGTGCATGCCCATGGGAAAATGCAAAAAAACAAAAATCTGGCTGGACTGTACATACAGAATTTCTGGTTGGAAGAGTATGCAAACTGTCCCAACAGTGGACATTTTAGAGGAAAGTGAATTCTCAAAGCACAAAATTTTCTACTTTGAGATTTCCCAGCTTGTCCTTGATCATAATATAATGCAATTTTTTATGATCAGAAAAAATCCTAAGCCTCTGAATCCATGTTATTGAACATAAACTCTGAGCTTCCAGGTTAGGTGCCCTACAAAGATTCCATGTTGCAATCCATCCACTTCTACTCCGAAACCTACACAGTTCTAATTAGCTTAATGTTTCCTGGTGAGCTACAGTATTTGGGAATGTATTAAATAGGGTTGGTTCAAGTAAGATGTCTACTTACTTGTTGGTTTCTTGATACAATCCCAGGTCACAGATTGGAAAAAAAAATGTGTGGCAAGTAATGCAGAGCCAGACAAATTCTATTAAGAAAATGAATGTACCAATCTCTGCGTGTGTGTGTGTCCATCGCTCTCTCTTTCTCTGTGTTTCTGTTTGCTTGTGCACGTGCTCATGATGTCTGTTCTTTTAGGCACTGTATTTCTAACTTCTACAATGATAGGTATCATAACAACATCCTCATGCACAACAGACTTTCCATCCTGGCACCACTACAAATTCTGCAGCAATTTAATTATTGCCAGAATCATTGACTCCCTAAACAAACCCAATCCCCCTTATCTTGCCTGCAGGATCCACAAATGTCTGTGCCCATCAATGCAGCTTAAATTTCTCCATGAGAAGTCTAGAGTGTTCTCCCAATGACATGGCTGGGCTGAAACAGGTGCCCATACAGAACATGTGATGCTGCTGGCCAAAGTCCATGCCCGCACGTCTGGCTGTGGCACTTTGATCAGTATCACTGTTTTGATGTCTTACATTTTAGAAATGACTGCTGCTATTATGGCTCCTGGTGCTTTCTCTTTCGGTCTGTGCAGATGCTTCATTTGAACAGAACAGGCCTCAGGAGGCCATCACCCCTAGGGTATGGTACACTGAATGTAACACAAGCTGGGGGCAGGGGGGGAAATGTGAAACTAATGGTGACAAAGTTAACTCTTGTCAGATCAAAGTTTGAGGGTGGTTGCCCTTAGGAAAAGGACATACGCTAACAAATGGAATAGCTAGCAAGAGTGTGGGCTGAAAAACAGTGTGAAGCAAGCAAGCATCAAATGGTATGTTGCTGTTGTTGTTTCTTTGTTCTGTTGTTTTTCCTTTTTTCTGAATATGCATTTGTGGCTCTACTCTTGTTTTGTATTGTTTGCTGATGTTTGGTTTTGTTGAAAGATTGTAAACATCAATAGAAATTATATATCTACATTAAAAATGCTAATCAAAAGGAGAGTAGGCAAGGAAGGAGCAGTACAGAAATATTGAAGAATTACCAGGAACACTATTTTAGAGAGGAGAGTCAGCTACCTTTGGATTCAACCTTTTCCAGATGAACAAACAGAGTAAAATGGGCATACTAATTTATAGCCAAGAATGTAATACTTTACAGGCTCAAATAGCTTTCTAAATGCTAACACTTCAAATATCACAGTGTAAACTTTTATCTCTATGATCGTACATGAGCATTTAACAGTCCAACAGAAAAGTGAAAGGGAGAAAAATTGACACCTGGTCAGGAATACAAGAATTGGCCTTATCCTGAGTCAGATCATTGGCCCCCAGGATACCCACTTATACATCTCCACATTTCAAGGTTCACACTCTCCCTTCTGAGTCTTTACTGTTAAACTAGACTCGGATGACCAGCCCTCCAAACAGAAGATACCTTGAAACAGAGGACTATTTTCTGGGAAGTACAAAGATGACTTAAGTCATTTAGCTGCCTAGGATGAAAGAGATTATTTCCCTTCCTACACAATGTGAAAAAGCAGCTGAGTCTTTCCTTTGGGACAACAGTCTCAACACCTGAAGGCAGCAGGATAGATTAGCAGGAGCAAGAAAGGCTATATGGCTCACATACATCTCATCCCATCATCCCCAGCTGCTGCCAGCTTCCAATATGTGCTTTCCGGGCTGACTGCCTCATGCTGCCTGAAAGTAGGGCCATTTATCTCAGTATTGCATATTCTGGCTGGCAGCAGTTCTCCAGAGTTTCATACAAGAAATTTTCATCTCTGTTTGAAAATGAAAGGGCCTGAAACTGATAGTTTCTGCATGCAATGCATTTACTCTACCATGTGTCATAGGTCCTTAAATCTGATCACTAAAAGTAGGGGAAAGACCTTGACAGTGGCTTTGAGGGGAGATTGGGGAAGCAACTTTACAGCATGATTAATTTGCAGTGATATATTCAATGCAGCTGAGTATTTAGAAAAGATTTCCAGTCTTGTGAAATCCATTTATCCAGAACTACGTATTATTTAAATCTTACAGACCTTGAAAATGGACCCACTGTTCACAAGAAACAACCCTACTCATGCTTTCCTTTCTATTATCAATTTCGAGAGATTTTAAAAAAAATTAATCCATCTTCAGCTTTAAACTGAGCTGATGTTTGGTCTGATCCAGTGTGTTTCAATGAATTCAACACGATGTGCTCATACATAAGTGTACATAGCCTTAAGCTCACAATTTCCATGCCCTCTACTTTTATTTGCTCAAAATACAGCATCTTTGGCAGAGAGCTTTGGTAATGGGGTGGTATAAAAATGAAATCATAACTATCATCATCATCATTTTTTCCAAATCTATGAAAAAAGTCCAGATTTTAATGTAATCAGGATGAAAATACACATCACTTTAATGTTCTGACTAATGTGACATCCTGTGCATACATCCTAGGATGTAGGTATCATTGAACACTGGTGGACTTATCTGAGTATATCATCAGAGGTTTGAGCTGGGAACCAGTTACTGCACCCAAGCCATTTTTATTCTGTGGACAGCCTGTGTCAGAGAATTTTTAAGTGAGTTCCAGGGAGCACTTGGAATAATACAATACACGGCTGATTGTGATCTGGTCACAAATTGAGCAAGAGTCATGCAGTTAAGTGCATATAAAAATTTCCACATACTATAGTAAGCTCTTATTTTTGCTTTTTCTGTGGATGAATTTAAGAGAGTTCACCCCCTTCAGGGAAAAAAAAACCCCACTGTTAATTGCCATAAATCATCAAGAAGACCCTTTTGTGTTGTGTTTGAGGCTTATGGTAAAAATAGTTTCCATGCTCTCCTATCACAGCCTTTACCAACCTGATTTCCTCTGGATATGTTGGAATATAGCTTCCATCATCCCCAGTCAAGATATCCATCTGTAGGATACCAATTTGGGGAAGGTTACCATATAACATTTTCTTTACCCAAATGCCCCACTGATGTTTAGATAGCATTTGAAACAACAGGCTTCCTTTGCTTGAGAAACAGAAGCAATGCCTTTAGCTCTCTGTCCCTCAATAAACATACAGTGCTTAAAGTGTCACAGAGGCCCCTTCTTCCCATCAGAAAATAATGCCGACTCCTCTAATCTTTTGGGGAAGTCTTTCAAGCAGCAGAAATGGTTTCTGTTGCTGTCTTAAAAATTAAATTATAAGTCATATTCAGTGCATGTTGTAGGTTTATATGATGGTAGCAAGTATATTCAATATTAGTTGGGGAGCAGAACTAATACCATTACCAACTAATACCATTACCATTACTCTCCATGGTGATCAATAGGTTAAATAAACAGCATTCTCCCCCACTCCCCCCCAAAAAAATTCCTGTTCCTTTCTAACCTTTAAATGCTGATAAGTAGTTTGCATTCTGAAAAGTACAGAACTACCAAAAGAGATTAAATCAAAAAGAATATAAATAAATGTTCCATTCACTGTTTTCTGTGTGCTGGGAAATTGGCAAAATGCTATCAGAAATGGTTGCATGAAATGAAAAATGACATTTGTGAAAAAGGTTCATACCACAAAATAAAAGAGGGGAAATGCAGACAACATTAGTCTGAAACAGAAATTTATTATTTCCACAGATATGAGATATACCTCTAGCCCCTTGAGTCTGACCAGTGCTGAACCTTATCTGATATACTGGAGGCAGATGAATTACTCCATGAACATAGCAGCATTTGTAATCAAAATAAAAATGTGAGACATTTAGACCTTGATATAGCTACTGAATAGGTTTAAAATCAATACAGTTCATAACACTTCTAGCACAATATCCAGCACAAATCATATGAGATTAATGGAAGTTGTACAAATGTTTCAGCCCCTTAACATACCAATGAATCTTGGCAGTTTCACCAGCCTTCTAATATTGACCCTCCTTCTAGCTTCTCACTGGAGCAGCTGTTCATCTCTTAGCCCCACTTCCTTGCCATACCAATGTGTTTCTTCCTTGTTTACTTTCCAGTGTTTGTCTGTCTTAATGATTCCTGTCTATTTCTATTCTGGGAAATGATTATGTTTTAGTTTCTGCAGCTAGTTCCCAATAACACAAACAGTATCTAGATTTTGTTAAATTCATTTCCACCTGTATTTCACAGATTTCTGTGTTATTCCATCATTTACCTATCGATGGAATAAAATTCTTTAAGTAATGGATTTTTAAAAATCCACTTACCTGTTAGTGCTATCATCATCATCATCACCACCACCCAACTTTTATATTTATATAAACTTTTACTCATGTATAAAAGTTATATAAAAGCATTTTTATCCCAACATTTTTCTTCCTGCAAGGAAACCAAGGCAGTTTATACAGTTCCTCTCCTCTCCTCTCCTTTCACAACAACCATGTGAGGTAGTTTAGGCTGAGAAGCACTTGCACTAATGAAAATTAGTATGAATCTACACTTGGGGTATTTCACATTAATGCAAGTGCACATCTGCACAACCTCCACCCCGCCCCCCACAAAAACAAAAAACTGAAAAATCCTCATGTCTCAGAAAAAACCAGTTCACTGTAGAACCCACAGTTCAAATTCAGAGAAATTCATTCATCTGTTGCAGATTTCTCTGACACTCGTAAGTAGCATTTCAGATTGAGCTACTGGCTCAACCCACTCAATCCTGAAGCAATGCACCACCCATTTCAGGGAGAAATTATCTTTATGGAGATTATTTTTCCTGACATCATTTTCTCTCTGTGTGTAGAACATAGGCAGCAGGAGAAGGACTGCTTAACCTTTTCCTCACATGCTTTAATCCACTGAAAATTGTAGGCCATTCATAAAGCAAAATATATCCTGTCTTTTTCTTGTTCTGTCAAGGGAGAAAAGAAGCTGGGAATTGATTTTGAGCAGGAAAACATAATGTAAGCATACTCATCTACCACCACCACCCCTCCTTTGGCCTCTTGGCAGAGCAGCAGAGCAGCAGAGGCACAGGCTGGGGGAGAGTGCTGAGTGGCCAGGGGACTGGCGAAGGCAAAGTAGGAGCTGGGCAGCGGAGCAGAGGGCCAGGAGCAGCAGAGAGGAAGGGGGCGGGGCCAGAGAGGCTAGAGGGGCCAGGAGGAAGCAGACAGGTGGGGCCACCAGCCTGAGGGACTGATAAGGTGTCGTCCCTTGTCTGCGTCCCTTAGCTGCGGCCCGGGCTGTCTGGGAACTCCCTTTCCTGGGACACAGAGGGGTTTTTTTTTTTTTTTGGTGCTGTGCTTTGCTTTGTTTTTCCTCCAATTTAAATTTAAGTTTATTTTATCCTTGTGTGTGTGTGCGAGTGGGTTTTTGTCTGGGAGAACTGGGTGAGTGAGAGGAACTGCAGGACAAACAAGGCAGGGGACCAAAGTAAAGTCTCGGAAGGGATCCCAATGGCAGACCAGGAGATGGCCTTGGCGGGAGTCACGGGTGTTGCTGTCCGCTGTGACAGCTGTGACATGTTCGCCCTTCTCCCCCAGGAGAGGCAGGGATACACTTGCCTTTGGTGCAAGATGGTGACCCTGCTAGAAGAGGAGGTGAGGTGCCTGAGAGCCGAGAGAGCTCTCCAGCCCCCCCCCCCGGAGCAGCCCCCCTCTGGACAGAGGGTTGAGGGAGAGACCACAGGAGGAGCAGCTGCAGAGACATAGAGGTATGTCACCCACAGGAGGAGGAGGCCAGCACGGCCTCCTCCTTCTCCTGGCACCAATCTGGAGCTGGGAAACAGGTTCCCTCCACTTGGAGAGACTGGGGCTGATGAGGCCTTGGGGGACCAGCAGGAACCTCAGCCTGGAATGACAAGCAGCAAGGGGGCCGCTGCAAGAGAGGCAAGGGCCAGGGCACAGCCACCCACCAGCACCAGGAAGACACGTCGGTGGGTGATTGTTGTTGGGGACTCCCTGCTGAGGGGCATTGAGGTGGTGGTGTGCCACCCCAACCTGGAGACAAGGGAGGTTTGCTGCCCGCCGGGCACATGCATCCAGCATGTGAAGGACAGAGTGGAGTGTCTTGTTCGCTCAGAGGGTCACCAGCCGCTCCTGGTGATCCATGTGGGCACAAATGACGTGGCCAGGCAGGATGTGCCCAGGATCACCAGGGGCTTCAAGGCCTTGGGGAAGAAACTCAGGGAGCTAAAGGCCCACGTGGCCTTCTCGTCAATCTTACCAGTCTGGGGATTTGGGCCAGGAAGGGACAGGAGGGCCTCTGAGGTGAACGACTGGCTTAGGGTGTGGTGCCAGAAGGTTCCTTGACCCCAGCACTTGGTTTCTTGCCAATGGACTTCTGGGAAGGGACGGGTTACACCTCACGAGGATGGGGAAAAGGTCCTTTGGAGATGCTCTAGCTAGCTTCGTCCAGAAGACTTTAAACTGACCCGGGGGCGGAGGGGGGGGGTTCAGGCCCCCCAGAAATGTATCTGCACTGGACAAGTGTGGGGAGAGGATCAGGGCTCTGGGAGCAGGGTTTTAGAGGTAGTGCAGGGACTGACAGGACTCCTACAGAGAGGGACCAGCTATTGGGAAGGATGGGAGGAAGGAGGAGGCTGGGAATACCAAGGAAAGGAATCGGTGGGAAGGAGTTGAGGTGCACGTACACCAATGCTAGGAGCATGGGTAATAAGCAGGAAGAGCTTGAAGCTCTCCTGGGAATAGGAGGGTATGACCTGGTGGGAATCACAGAAACTTGGTGGGATGAAAGGCAAATCTGGAATGTGAACATAGAAGGGTATCACCTTTTTAGAAAGGACAGGAAGGGAAAGAGAGGTGGGGGCATGGCTTTATACATCAGGGAAGGGATAGGATGCAGTGAGATAGAATGCAGCACAGATGGGGATTCAGTAGAGGCAGTCTGGGTGAAACTTAGGGGTTTTGACAGGGAAAGAGACCTGACAGTGGGGGTATGTTATCGCCCTCCAGGTCAACTTGAGACCCTGGATGATGTCCTGACAGGCGAGATTCTAAGGATATCTCGGGGGAGAGACACAGTAATTATGGGAGATTTCAATCTCGCGGATATTACTTGGACGACTCACTCGGCAATGACAGCCAGCTCACATCGCTTCCTAGAAGCTACAGAGGGAGGGTTTTTCACACAGAGGGTCCAAGAGGCGACAAGGGGGGGAAACATCCTTGACTTGATCTTGACCAATAGGGAGGAGCTGATAGATGAAGTACAGATTAGGGGAGCTCTGGATGCGAGTGATCACTCCATCCTTTGTTTTGTGATCAGGGGACTGGGGACATGCAGCAGGTTGAGCACTAGAAGCTGGGACTTCAAGAGGGCCAACTTTGGCCAGCTGAAGGCCAGACTGGGGAAAGTCTCCTGGGATAGGTTACTAGAAGGGAAGTGAGTTGAGGAGGGGTGGATGGCACTCAAAAGGGAGGTTTTGGAGGCACAAACCTTGATGATACTTCTAGTCAGTAAGATGGAGAGGCAGAGGAGAGTGCCGCCACGGATGCGAAAGGAGGTGGTTAGAGGAATTAGACGAAAGAGGAACCTCCGTAGGAAATGGGTACTGGGACAAATAGACAAAAGGGTATACCAGGAGGAGGAGGCCCGTTGCAGAAGGATTCTTCACAAGGCTAAGGCTGATTACGAGCTGAGACTTGCCAAGAATATCAAGAGCAACAAAAAGGGCTTCTTTCAGCATGTAAATAGGAAGAGAAAGGGGAGACAAGTGGTGGGACCACCAAATAAGGAGGAAGGAGATCCAGTGACTGATATGAGGGAACAGGCACAGGTGCTAAATGACTATTTTGCCTCTGTGTTCTCCCCAAAGCAGGATGGGGGATATCCGCATAGGAGATTAGATGAGGCTGGGGATTTAGGGGCACAGATGATGATGATGATGATGATGATGATGATGATGATGATGATTATATTTCTATGCCGCCCCTTGCCGAAACCTCGGGGCGGCTTACAACACAATAAAATACATTGAAATACAATAGAACATAATAAATTACCATTAAATACAAAAATACAAAAAATACACTGAGTTACAAATATAAAATTAAAATTATCAGTATAAAATAAGTAAATAAAAATATAGGAGGAGAAAAGAGAAGGAAGAAGAAGTTGCCCTGGCCAGATCATATGTTTTAACAATTAAAATTATGTTTAAATAAAAAGGTCTTTACCTAGCGCCGAAAAACCAGTAACGACGGTGCCAGATTAGTCACCGCCCTTGAAGTCAAGGGGCTCCTCAGGGCATTGGACATTACAAAGGTGCCAGGCCCTGATGGGTTACACCCGAGAGTACTTAGAGAGTTGGCAGGGGTTCTCTCAAGCCCACTGGCCTCCATTTTTGAGGCATCGTGGAGAACGGCTGAAGTTCCAGAGGACTGGAGGGTGGCATCAGTGGTCCCAATTTTCAAAAAGGGTAGTAGAAGGGACATGGGGAATTACAGACCTGTTAGCCTTACGTCCATTGTAGGAAAAACAATAGAAAGGCTCATAATAGAGAGAGATCTAGTGATGCTAGATAGGGAAGAGAGGCTGACAGCCACACAACACGGCTTCCACAAAAACAGATCCTGACAGACAAACCTTGTGGAATTCTATGACAAGGTTTTGTGATGGCTAGATGGAGGGGATGCAGTGGATGTGGTATACCTGGATTTCAGCAAGGCCTTTGATAAAGTACCTCATGATATCCTGGTGGAGAAACTGAGGAGTTTTGGGATACACCAAAGTACTGTCCAGTGGATTAGGACATGGTTGACTGACCGAAAGCAGAAGGTAACCATTAGCGGGGAATCATCGGGATGGCGGCCAGTGACAAGCAGGGTCCCCCAGGGCTCTGTATTGGGGCTGATCCTGTTTAATCTTTTCATTAATGACATGGAAGAAGAGGTGAACAGTCTGCTGATCAAATTCGCAGACGACACTAAAACTGGAGCAGTGGCCACAACTAAGGAGCAGGTACTCCAGATCCAAAAGGATCTGGACAGACTATGGAAGTGGGCAGGAGACAACAGAATGGCGTTCAATGTGGATAAGTGCAAGGTCTTGCACTTGGGGCATAGGAATAGGTGTCATGAGTACAGGTTAGGTGACAAGTGGCTGGAGAGCAGCACTTGTGAAAGGGACCTCGGGGTGCTGGTTGACTGCAGGCTAAACATGAGTCAGCAGTGTGATGCAGTGGTCAAGAGGGCGAACGCCACCCTTGGTTGCATAGCCAGAAGTGTGGTTTCTAGATCAAGAGAGGTATTACTACCACTCTATACGACTCTGGTGCGCCCGCAACTGGAGTGTTGTGTTCAGTTTTGGGTCACTCATTACAGAAAGGATATAGCCAGGTTAGAGTCAGTGCAGTGTAGGGCCACAAGGTTGGTGACCGGTTTTCAGGGGATAGGGTATGAGGCAAGACTGAAGGAACTGGGTCTCTTCAGCCTGGAGAAGAGGACACTCAGAGGGGATAGGTTGGCGACATACAGGTATGTGAGTAGATGTCACATGGAGATGGGTAGAGACCTGTTCTCCCCTGCAGAGGAAGGCAGGACACGCTCCGATGGAGCAAAGCTCAGGGAGCCAAGTTTCCATTTGGATGCCAGGAAGTGCTTCCTGACAGTCAGGACCCCGAGGGTGTGGAATGGGCTTCCACGAGAGGTCGTTGAGGCCCCATCGGTGTGGGTGTTCAAGGATAGGCTGGACGTCCACATGGTGGGCATGTCGTAAGCAGAGCCGGCTAGTGCCGGAGGTCAGACTAGATGGCCCGGGAGACCCCTTCTGACTTGCTCTGTTTCTCTGTTTCTATGTTTCCTTTGTGAAACCTACCTATCATTTGACCAGCAATGATGATTATTATTGAGGAATGAAGAGTATATTTTTGTTTCATGAGTATATTTGTTTTGTTTCAATTGCACCTTCTTTTCTGCAACTTTCCAGAATATTCATTCAGGACTTAAAGTTAGATTGCTAGATTAATGTTGCATTTTAAATGCTTTAATGAGAAATTTCTTGTGACCAGAAAGTAATTTCTCTCTCTCTCTCTCTCTCTCTCTCTGTGTGAATGAGTTCTTCTGTCTCAATACCTGTAAATCAATACTTCACATGAATGCATGTGAAATTCCAGCAGCACTCAAAAGAAATGTATCCCAAATGAGAGGTGAACTGATTGAGTATAATTCCTTAATTCTTTCTGATATTCCACATTCTTGTTTGATGACATGCCAGGTTTGATTGAAGCTTTGATTAATAATTTGTTCAAACAATGTTTCTGGTATTACTTCCCTGGCAAATGGTTTGCCATTTCCCATAAGAAGTGGTAAAATCTTGGAACAGCATTTCACTATTTATTAATGTATTGCACTTATAAACTGCTCAATAATCTAAGTTCTCTAGGACTTATTCCTGTTAAGTGTGTATCATATTAAAGCTTACATCTTTTACTTATTTTTGAAATGTTTTCTCCTTGCATTCACCTAAGGAATGGAAAATTCAGTGACAGAAATTTCAGGCCAACCCATTTTTCTATCATATTCATGATTGGGTCAGGTTTCAGTTTTGGATTTACAAATATATGTCCCATCTATACAGTTTGGTTCATTGGGCAGTAGCCAACCATGTCAGTCTACTGGCACAAAAAAGATAGCAGTAGTGGAAACTAACTTCCAAATTATGGACAAGATGAAAAACCACCAAAGTTATAGTTGACCAATATTTCACATAGTTCTGCTAGCATTATTACAGTTTGTGGAATGATACCATTGGATATTCCCCACCTTTTTGCTTTCTTTGTTTTTATTTTTGAGTTTTCATGAATTAGATTTGGGAAAAAACTTTTGAAACCCCAGAATTTGAAGTAGATGCTTAACAGCGCCTTGGATCCCACCTAGGGTGATTGCAGTGATAGAGGATGGAGTGCATTTTGCTAGACTTCCTTTAGAGGATGTTGAGCAGAGTGTGGCTCCGCTACCCATCACTGCCATCATGGAATGATGGCAGTGGTGGGAGGGGAGACAAGCTTTGCTGGATCTCCTCTAAAGGAAGCTAAGCAAAGCATTGCTTGGATCCCTCTACGCCCCTCTTAGCTTTCCTCTTTCTTCCATGGCTACAGATTCTACAAATGGTATACCACATGTAGGAGGAAGCCATGGCACAACTTCCCTAAGTTTTGCTCTGTTAGAGGCCTTCCAGCACACTTACTGATCCCTGGTGGTTCTCCTGCAGCAGCTCATGGCAGGTACATGAAGAGAGGTAGATCAAGCTTTTCTTGGGATCCAGATCCAGCCCCTGGGAAAGCTACAGCTTGCTGCAGAACATGAAATTGGCAGCATCAGAGGAACATAGAAGCCAAGTTTGCTGGTGCCTTGGTTGAACTGCTCAACCAGGCAGTTCAACCAAGGTGCATGCTACTATGCTACTATGCCAGCCATGTTTATATCTGCACTAGGTATGGATGCTTGGGAGGATACCAGGTATCACGGCACTTTCTGCATATCTAAGCCCACCTTTGAAAACATCAATGCTAAAACTGAACTGATTTTCCAGCACTCACATGCAACAATGCATGGAGAAAAACATATTGGTGTTGACCCTGTATGAACTTGGGTTCAGCATCAGTTATTTATCTCTTGTGACATCCTTCAAAATTAATATTTTTGTGCAATATCTTCAGGGAGACTGCGCACATTCTCAACAAGCTTTACCTTTCTGAGGTCATAAAGGTAAGAAAGAAAAAGGAGAATATGATAAACTTCTGAGAATGTAGGTTCTTCTGAGAACTGGGGGGACCTAGGTTCCAGACAAGTTTGTATGCCCTGTCTTCCAAGCATGGTGAGGAGCAGTATAAGAAAAAATGTTTCTACATCATGATAACCCAGCCACTTATGAAAAGCAAGGCCAAGCTACAGAAGAACCAGTGTCCTCCTTCATAAACTCCAAGCATGACACCACAATCAGCAATGGTTTTTTGTGCAGGATGATTGTTGTGTTGTCTGAACCCTGTCACGGTATTTCAGCATGGTACATCAGCTGTTTTTAGAAACCGCAATTTAAAAAAATGATAGTTTCCACATTTCACCATAGCTTCTTTGGTTACCTGAATCTAACATTGTGGTTTCCAAGATCCTTGCATACAGCTACCACAGGGTCCCCTGGAAAGAGTGGCAGCTACTGTAGGAACTACTCCAGAAATCCAGCATGTGCTTGAATTTCAGGCATGGTGGCTGAAGGGATACATGCTAGAAATGGGAGGATTTGGGGGGAGGGGGGAACCACTCAATTGCCTGCCAGGCACATCCAGGAAAATAACTACTCACAGTTGCTTGTTGTGGTGGGTAAATCCAGCTTTTATGAATCACCATCCTTGCTTATGTCTGTAAGCTGTGTCTTAACTTCTCTATTAATTATCCTACCTATTATCCTACACACCATTCTTCTGCCTGCCTGTCTATAAAATCACAATATCCCTAATATTGCTTTCCAAATTACAACTCATTCCCTGTCCCATTCCTAGCAGTGGCTTCAAAATGAGAATTGTTTTACTTGGTAGAAGCAGAAAAGAAAGTGTGGGCACACATAACAAGATGGATGGGATCTTGGATCTTCTGTTTGGATCTTCTGTTGAGAATTCGAGCATGGGTGATGCTTTCATGGAAGTGGAGGTAGGTGACAGAAATAAGGAGGGAAGGACCAAAGAGAAGAAATCTAGTGTTGTTGTCAAGATCTGCTTATGTCTGCCATCCAAGGAAAGACAAACTGCAAGATGGTAGAAGCAGAGGGAACTAAAAGACAATTTAGCAGCCACTAAAATGGGCTCATGGATGGAGGAGCGGTCTGCAAAGCAGCCAAGGAAAATGGAAGAAGGAAGGCACACTGGCTGGAAAGAGGCTCAGTAGAGAAAAAAAGGTGATGCATTGGCAATGGAACAATGTGTGTGATGGTGATGCAACTGACTGTGGGACATTGGTTCTGCCACAGAGTCACCAAAGATACATGGCAGAGGTCTTAAATGGTGGGATGGAAGGATAGAAAGTAGAAGTCAAGGGAACCCAATTGTCTGTCATGTTTTCCCACAAAGAAGTCACAGTGCATAGCTTATAAGCCCAAAATGCCTAGTGTGTCATGCAGGCCTGTTTCATGACTCACCATGCAGTGACAGCGATTGTGTAGAGCAATTTAGAGCATCCTGCACATGCATGCTGCCCTCAAGTGTAGCAGTCCTTAGTTCAATGTGAAATCAACTGAGCAAGGCCATGCAACACATACTAAAACATTTATAAGACTGTTAAAATTCAATGGACTGCATGGAACTCAGTTGACTGCTTAACTTTCCTGGGGAAATCAGTGGGGATTAAAACTGCTTGACTTTTGCTAGATCTTATCCAAATTAACCATGTAGATCTTAATCTTTCTGGTCTTAAATTGTGTCACTCCTTTCTGCAGAGAGTGGATTCTAAACAAATATTATATTGTAGCAATGTGTTTCAAAATGAGCTAGTTTTATATCATTCACCTTGCTAAGCTCATGATTGAGAGTCCATATGAGCTGCTACTGTGTATCTTATATATCCTTTCTGTAACAGTCCAAGTCTTCTATTGATTGAGGTATTTATAAAATGCCTTTCATTATGTTTCCTAACTGCCAAAAGCATAAATTTATTGCCCTGACCAGAGAATGTTCCTTCATTAAATAAATGTACATTTTAGCTACCACTGGGACTATATTGATATATTTCCTTGACTTGAAACCCCTGTCCTCAGACCCATCATTCTGATTCTTTTTATATAGCAGAAAGCATTTGTCTTCATGAGCAAGAGGGATTTTTGGAGTAGAGTCTTTCTATTGTAATAAATTCTCCCCCACAAGTAAGATATGAATTGCCAAGATTGCCAGTGGCCAGGGGAGCTACTTATATCATCAAATGGCTAAATTTGGAAACTGCGTACAATTTTATTTCCTTGTACTGCAGCAGTCAAAATGTCTGAAAAGTTTCATTCTCACCATTTCCTTAAGAGATGGGTATGTGGCATTTCCCAAGTGTGATTATGCTCATTATGCATCCAAGTTGTGGTTGAAGGTATTTGCAGTAATGGTGGTTTCCAAGTTTAAAACTGAAAGAGAACAGCTGCCTTGATATGATTCGCTCTACCCTGCTGTGCTGTATCTGCTCCTGCTATGAGAGGTCTTGTTATAGCTTGCAGACGAGATACACGTTCCACCAGGAATCTGTTCATATGACATCTGCTAGAGCAGATCCTAGGAATATGAATGCAGAGTCCATAAGCACTGGAAGGATCTGGTTAAGCTTTTCAGATTGCCACTTTGCAATTCAACAGTGGGAGTTTTGGATCTGTGAACATTGGTCATTCTGCTCACTGACCTGCTATGGAGGTATTTGTAGTAGCTGGCTTAGTAGCTTTAATAAACAATATTTGTTGTTATATTTTGTAGCCCACCTTTCCCATAATCAGTAATCTAAGATAGCCCAGGGTGAACGAGATATCAGAATCCAACCTAGATGAGGGAAGGGACCATGCTATGACTACAGGTATTATCTGTGCTCTGGACAAGGCTGGGTGTCCTAATCAAGGAAGTGTCAGAAATCCTATGCAATTCAACATTCCCATATTTACCAGTGATGGTGCAACTAGGGCTGGACTTGGGGACAAAACCCGGGGCTCTCTAGCCTGGGGTAGCAGATAAATGATCATCCAGAGGTCAACAGGAGGCCAAGGCAGCAGCAGAAATAAATGCTACTTGATTCCTATAGCCATGAAGATGCTGTGATTTAAGTGAATTTAAAATGCAAAACTGCATGTGCCCAGAAGTTAGTTTGTTTTTAATAATCAGAGCTGTTCATTCATTTTGTTATTATTCTAACATGCTAGGAATGTAGAACTGTTGTGAAGCATGAAATGTTGGTTTAAGGGGAGGAGAAATGAAAAAAAGAAATGTAACTCATTTCCTTCACAAGTGAAATAAAATATATGGCCATCTAAAAGTTACCTATGTAAGACCATGAAGTCCAATGTGTAAAATTAGCCAGGTGTATCACAATTTACCAGGTAGGTCTGAAGGAGAAATATAACCATGTTTGTACAGACCTCTGAAACCACAACATTCAATCATGGTTATGTTCCGCCTTCAGACCTTCCTGGCGAGCATGAGAAGACGGAGCCACAGATATCCCCTTTTCCCTCCACAGAATGCCTACATAGGTCAACAGTGTTCAAATTTTATGCCACAGAATTTTATATTTTCTTACCATAATAAAAAAATTGCAGTGTTTCTCAATGGAATCTTGAAGCAACTGGCTGAATTTTCTCCCACCTGCATTAAATATAACAAGACTGTTTTTTTCAATGGGTGGAAATTAACAGCTACAGGGGAAAAATGCAAGGGTGGGGGATGCCAGTTCCTAAATGTTTCACAGGATGGCCTTCTTCCACATATGACACTTGGATTTTGCATTCATGATATTTTCCATCCATTTTCCAACAGACTTAACAGAGTAGCTTCTCTACATTAATTTTTATAATAGTGAACATGTTGAACAGTTTGATTGAGAGATTTTATCCACGTTCTTCTGGTAGGGCAGAGGTTAAAAAATCTTTGTGGTAGTCTCTTTGTTAAACTGAGGGGGAGCTTTGAAAAGTTAGCACGTTTACATAGTCCCTAATGGGTTCCTGGTTAAGATGTGACGATAGCTTAACCATGAACTTACCCTCTAGCCTCACTTGAGTTGCATTCCTAAAAATAACTCCCATTGTTATGTCTTTCACAAATGAAAACTGAATTAAAGTTAATATTCCAGATATATAATTTATGGCATTAAATGGCTTATTTTATGTGAATGCAACTATTGAGAAGCCATGGTGTTTTTTTAGGGTTGTTCATACTCAGGGTGACTTGCTGTGCTATCTGAACCCAACACAGCAATTTTTTGTGGATGGTTTTGTGGGTGTCTAGAGAGCTGCCTAGTCACAGTGACAAACCTAGCTGTGATTCCTTGTGTTATTGTTTGTGCCACCTACTCAGCATCTTCTGTCCTGTGCCCCTAAAAATCATGAAGAAAGGACATCAGAAGACATCCCATATATGTTTGAGATATTTGAGTAAGTGGAATGGACTAGAATGACATTTGATTCACTGGTATGCTAAGGAGAGATGTGAATATATAAAAAGAGAGCTGTCAGCATGCTTGTAGCCCTATAAGCTCTCTTGCTGCATTACTTCTGTCTTCATCCTTAGTAGCTCTATCACTGTTGCATGTATCAGGAGCCACTGGTCTGATGTCACCTCCTCAGCAGTGCTGCTGCTTTCGGTTACCAAAGACTGATACTAGAGCTTACAGTTCAGCAAGGATCAGCCATCACAAGGAGCCCGTAGACTCCCTGATAACCTCATAAAGAAGTTGACTCTGCCTTAGATCCTGAGCTACTACTTTTGGATTTTTTCCAAGATGTGCAAGAAGGGACTGTGCCTCTAAATCTGCACCTTGCCTCCTTCCCAGGCATTGAAGATGATGTGCCATTGTTGACTATTGTGCCATTGTTGATGTGCCATTGTTGACTATTGCTGACTCTCCTTCTAGACAGACCAGAAAGAGTGGCTAAGAGAGTGACAATGTGAGTTCCTTTTTCTCTTAGTGATCTTGCTACATTGCGTTCTTTTGTTGCCTGTGAGTAAAACTTTATTTCAAAACATGGTTTCCAGGTGTAATGCCTGGCAGGTTGTGGCTGCCTACCATCCTAGCAACTAGGTGCAAATTTCAGACAATGAGGAAACTCAGCATCCCATGGCCATTTGGTGAGCAGCTATTTAGCCATTCTGTGAACCAAATGAGGGACAAGACAGGCTTTTGGCCCAATTCAACATGGCTCTTCTATTCTGAAGACTGCAATACAGAGAATTAAATGGAACACAGGGATCGTTGTTCATAGCTGACCAAGCATTTGATAGCCTTCTTGCAAAGTGTAGCCATGTCTTTCATACTGTGGTGCTAAACGCAAGTCTCAGTCTGGTGATGTTCGTGGACCTTTCCTTATGATACACAACATTTCAGATTATTGTTGTTACTGCTTATATTTCTCTGCATGTTTTGTTCCATTATGGATTTATCTATATGGTATGCCTTTCCAAATGTATTACTTTCTGTTTAAGCTAACAGGTATTTGGCTGCCAAATAAAAATGTTTTCACATTAGAGAAACTGTTTACATAAATTGACATTTTATTTGTGATATATTAACTTTTTCACTGTTATTATTTCTGTTAGTCATTATTTCTATCTAACCACTTAACACTCTGAAAAATGAATCTGTCATTGCTAGCTTAGATGACAACTGATTCCTTACTAGGAGGCATAAATATGCGGCGATAATCAATGTGTGCTGTAACAGCAAGCAGTCTAGCTGAAAAGAAGGCTGCTAATTATGGGCATTAACCTTTGGCACTAGTAAAGGTTATAGCAGAACAGATTCACCATGGAGTGTTTTTTTATACTTTTGAATAGAATGTTCCTTAGAGATTAGAAGAATACAATGTTCCTTGGTTTGTTACCATGTGACTCATTTTAACTAAACTTTTTCCACAGACATTCAGAATAACTGAAGTGTTATCAAAGAATACTTCTTGCACACACTGTTCCAAAATAGAATTCAGGGCACAATAGAGGTGACTTAACATACGTGTCTAGAAGCTAAGCTGTTCTTCATTTTTACTCTAGAAGAGAGTTCAGACCAGTTTCTTAGCTTAGGGGGGCTATTAGGATCTTGTCTTGGGGCATTGCCCTAAGGTGAGAGTAAAAATACAAAATAGCAGCTGGACACACTCTTAAAGTAATATCCATTTGTTACTAACACTCTTAAAGTAATAACATTTTACATTGTAATCTTAAATGCAGACTGGGAGTAAGCACTCAATTGAATTCTATGAGACTTTTTACTCCTGAAGAAATGTGCATCCAGTTGCACTGTTAAAGAATAACACATTTCTAAGCCAGTTTCTTGTACACATTTACCTGGCAGTAAGTACCATTGAACTTAATAGAATTTGCTTCCGAGTGGACACCTCAGTCACATGAGGTATGTATTGTGGCTCCCAAACATGGTCCACTGTTTTCAAGAAGATTAGGCTTGCATTTAGGAGGTCTGGGTATAAATTTCAGCATGCAAGTTCATTAAATAACTTCTTAGTCTATCTCTCATCTTCTTATCTGTCATATCAGAACAATAGAGGCAAACCTCACTTCGTAACTCCATGCATCAATTAGGAAAAAAAGTCATGATGTACTCTCTAACACAGGTTAACACATTCTTTTAAAATAAATGTATTTATTTAGTTTTAGATTATAGCATACTTTTTTCTTATAACAAACTCAAAGTAGCTTAAATCATTTTCATCCTCCTGCTCTCAATTTTATCCCCATAACAACAAACCTGTGAGGTAGGTTGGACTGAAAGTCTGACTGGCCCAAAGTCACCCAGTTGACTCTATGGCTGAGCAGGGACTAGAACCCAGATCACCTGAATTCCCATGCTCCCATGCTTTCAGCCACTACACCACAATGACCTTTAAAAAAAGAAATAATAAAAGATGAGTCACAAAGCTGAAGTCACTCTGTAAGTAATTGTTAAATTTAACTGATCCATATTACATTTGAGGAAATTAACATAACCAACTCCTGTTAAATATCTGAATACACAGATGCTTGTAGCATTTGGTGTGCCCTGAAGTAACAAGCACATTTATAGCAAAATATGGCATGAATGCCATCTTGGATGCACACCCGAACATGGTCATGAACTCTGAGAGTATCAGAGATACCAAGACCAACAATGTCAGAGGCCAGTCTCTCCCATTAGCAGGGTCATCTAAAGTGGAATGGTCAAAGCAAAGACACTACTTCTCTGCAGGCCTAACCAGAGTTATTCTGGATGTCATTGTTGTTATCTGTGAAAGGGACACCTCCAGCTGCCATTTCTGTCTGTTCAACAGTTCCTCTGGCCCTCTCACCATAGGAGAAATTAATGGTGAAGTGACTCTGCTGAAGTGGCTCTTACTCCTGAAAAGGGTGGATGCATCTTAGTCTGATGCCTCTACTTTGATAATTTCACCTTGAGTGGCCCTGCTAGGACACTAGCATATTGAGTCAGTCTTCCAGGCAACATTGCTTTCAGCTTCTCTGACACTCTCAGATCCCCTCACCATGTTAAAATGTGCATCCAAGTGGGGGATAACATTAATTATCTTCTTTTTCATGATATAGGCAGAAATTCACCACTTTGGTTGTGTTTATGACAGCATTTGTTTACCATTGGTTGATTGTTATGTTGTGCATATTGTTTTTACTGTCATTGCTTGTTTTGTTTTCATGTGCATTGGAAATCTGCTTAGGCAGTCCTGCTGTTTATTGGTTGAGCAGATTATAAATTAATTTATATATAAATAAATTATAATATATGTTTGTGTACATGTGCACCTATCAATACTATCAAACTTACAATACAATTTTCCAACTACATCACAACCGAAAATCCAAACTTACTTTTCTTAGATGTCCTCTTTAGGATATCCTAAAATTGTCACAAACTTATAGTGAAATGAATCCAATCATATTAAGTACAAGTTATGTTATCTGAACTGTCTAAAGAAGAACATTATATATCATTTGTTTCTGAGATAAAACTCCTTTCACAAGATGAGGTAAAAATCTTAATATCTCAAACAATGTGAATAATAGTATTGACACTTTATTGATTGTAATAGTGTTTCTATCATCAATAATATCCAGGGACACCCTCCAATATGAAACAAACAATCACATTTTTGTTGTTTTTTGGGGACCATGATCCCACTGCCCCTAATGGCCAATAGATAATGAAAGATAGTTAGCCTAATGTACCGTATTGTGCTTATTTAATGGATACCATTAATTCTTTGCCATACATTGTATCTAGAAAATCACTCAATTTAGTTACAGTTATACTTAAGATATTTCCTACTCAGGATCATGCCAATGTAAATTAGAACTTGATTTATTAATTTTGATTTTATATTGAGGAACAACTGCGCGCCCGGCAGCGAACGCCCGCGAACGACCGTGAATGACCACGCCTGCGCTGCCGATTCCCCCACCTACCTGACTGCCCTGCCACACCCCGGCACGGGTGAGAGGCATGCCCGGACGAGGCGGAGCATCGGGGGGCCAGCGGCTTGAAAGCGCCGGCGAGAGGAGAGCCGGCAGGAACAACTGCGTGCCTGGCAGCGAACGCCAGCAGCGAACGCCCGCGAACGCCCGCGCCGCCGATTCCACCACCTACCTGACTGCCCTGCCACGCCCCGGCACAGGTGAGAGGCGTGCCCGGACGAGGCGGAGCGTCGGGGGGCCGGTGCCTTGAAAGCACTGGCGGTCGAAGGAAGTCGGCCAAAGGGCATTCGCCGCCGTTTGCAGGCCGTTTGGGGGCCGAGCGGGGGGCTGGGCTGGCCAGGGGGCATTCACTTGGCTGTGTTAGGCCCTCCTGCTGGGCTGTGAGTTTTTAACTGTTTTTATAATTTTATTGTGTTTTAAGCTGCTTTATGGAGTCATCCCTAGCCACGTTGCCTCTTGTGTTTCCTGGGGAGCGCATGGGCGCCGCCATTGGGGTGGTTATGGGCAATGGACGTAACAGCGGTGGGAGCTTAACGTGTCCGCATAGAAGAAGGAGGGACAGATGGCTGACACCTGTCCCTACTTCTGGTTTTGCCCCCAGCCAGAGGGTGCCAGGGAGTCTTGTCAGTCGCCCCTCAGGCCTGACGGTGCTGCTGCTTAATGCCAGGTCGGTCAATAACAAATCTTCCCTCATCCATGACTTGATTGTGGATGAGGGGGCAGACCTGGCCTGCATAACGGAGACCTGGGCGGGAGAGGGGGGGGATGTTGCCCTCTCCCAACTATGCCTGCCCGGGTATTTGGTTCAGCACTGCTCATGGTTGGAGGGGAGGGGAGGGGGGGTCGCTTTGGTTTACCAAGCTTCCATCTCTCTCACGGGACTTCCTGTCCCTTCGAGACCAGGGCTGAAGTGTCTCTACTTGGTGTTGGGCGACCGAGACAGATTGGGGATTCTGTTGGTGTACCATGCACCCTTCTGCCCAACAGTCTCCCTGCCTGAGCTGACGGAGACCATCTCAGACCTGGTGTTGAGGACTCCCAGGATGTTGGTCCTGGGGGACTTCAATCTCCATGCCGAGACTGGTCTGACCAGGGTGGCTCAGGACTTCATGGCCTCCATGACGGCCATGGGGCTGTCTCAACATGTCACCGGCCCGACCCATGAACATGGACACACCCTGGACCTGGTTTTCTCGACGGGGCAGGAAGAGGGTGGTCTGAGGGTGAGGAATTTATGCTTGACTCCCCTGTCATGGTCAGATCACTTCCTGATGAGGTTTGTGCTCGAGAGTGACCTCTCCCTCTGTAAGGGTGCGGACCCGATTGTGTGGGTCCACCACCAGAGCCGGATGGATCCGGAAAGATTCCTGAAGGCCCTGGGGGAGTTTCCGGCTGACAAGACGGGTGCTCCTGTCGAGGCTCTGGTCGAACTGTGGAACGGGGAGATGACCAGGGCTGTAGACACGATTGCTCCTAAGCGTCCTCTCCCACCGGGCAGAGCCCGCTCTTCCCCTTGGTATACACCTGAATTGCAGGCGATGAAGCAGGTTAGGAGACGGCTAGAGCATAGGTGGAGGAAATCACGGGATGAATCTGACCGAACACACTTGAGAGCCCACCATCGGGCCTATGCAGGTGGGGGCGGCGAAAAAGAGATTTTTTTCCCACTTCCATTGCCTCCTCACAATGCTGTCCAGCGGAGCTCTTTCGAGTGGTGCAAGGCCTGGTTCGTCCAGGTCCGAAAGAAGACCTGGTTCCACCCTCAAAGGCCCGCTGTAACAACTTTGCCAGGCATTTCAGGGAGAAAACCACTCAGATTCGTCACGAGCTGGACTCCACAAATGAATCAGAGGTTTTAAGGGAGACGCCAACGCCGCCGTCTGGTCCAGAATTATTGGATGAATTTCAGTTACTGCGGCCCGATGATGTGGACAAGGTGCTTGGACGAGTGCGTCCCACCACTTGCCTTTTGGACCCTTGCCCGTCTTGGTTAATAAATAATTCCAAGCACGGGATTGGGACCTGGATCTTGGAAGTGGTTAACGCTTCTCTGAGGGAGAGTCGGGTGCCTGCCCCTTTAAAGGAGACGGTAGTCCAACTGGTCCTGAAGAAGGCGTCACTGGATCCAGAGATGGCCACTAATTATAGACCAGTGGCCAACATCCCGTTTCTGGGCAAGGTGTTAGAGCGGGGGGTGGTGGGACAACTCCAAGCGCTCTTGGATGAAACTGATTATCTGGACCCATTTCAGTCCGGCTTCAGACCCGGGTACGGTACTGAATCTGCCTTGGTCGCCCTGTACGATGACCTGTGCAGGGAGAAGGACAGGGGGAGTGCGTCCCTGTTGGTTCTTCTGGACCTCTCAGCAGCTTTCGATACCATCGACCATGGTATCCTTCTGGATAGGCTTGCGGGATTGGGGGTCGGAGGCACTGCTTTGCAGTGGTTCCTCTCCTATCTCAATGGCCAGTCTCAGAAGGTGGTGCTGGGGGACTATGGCTCTGCGCCATGGCAGTTATGCCATGGAGTACCACAGGGCTCCATTTTGTCCCCTTTGCTGTTCAACATCTACATGAAACCGCTGGGAGAGGTCATCAGGAGGTGTGGGCTGCAGAACCATCAGTACGCTGATGATACCCAGCTCTACCTCTCATTTTCCACCAATCCAGGTGAGGCAGTGGCTGTGCTGAACCAGTGCCTGGCCAAGGTAATGGACTGGATGAGGGCCAATAAACTGAAGCTCAATCCAGACAAGGCGGAGGTCCTGTTGGTTGGCGGATCGGACTTTGGAGAGGGTGAATGGAACCTTGTCCTGAATGGGGTTGCACTCCCTCTTAGGGACAAGGTCCGCAGCTTGGGAGTGCTCCTCGACCCGGAGCTTTCACTGGAAGCTCAGGTAACAGCAGCGGCGAGGAGCACTGATTCATCAGCTGCACCCCTACCTGGAGTATGACTGCCTCGCAACAGTGACACATGTGCTGGTGACTTCCTGTCTTGACTTCTGTAACGCGCTCTATGTGGGGCTACCCTTGAAGACGGTCCGGATACTTTAATTGGTTCAAAATAGAGCTGCCAGGCTGCTGACAGGGACTGGGCGTTATGTTCACATGACTCCAGTTCTCCGTCAGCTTCACTGGCTCCCCATTGAAGTCCGGGCCCAATTCAAGGTGTTGGTGATGACCTATAAAGCCCTAAATGGCTTGGGTCCTGGTTACCTGAAGGAGCGCTTACATCCATATATGCCCGGCCGCCCCTTGAGATCGGTGGGAGAGGCCCTTCTCCGGGAGCCCTCCGTGAAAGAAATTAGGAGGGTGGGTACTCGGAGGAGGGCTTTCTCTGCAGTGGCGCCTAAGTTATGGAATGCGCTCCCCAGAGAGGTCCCCCTGGCACCGTCGTTATTTGTTTTTTGGCCCCAGGCGAAGACCTTTTTATTTAAGCGGCATTTTAAATGTTAATATTATTGAATTTTATCTGGCCAGGGTGGCTTATTTTATATTGTATGGTTGCATTTTATTCTAATGTTTACATTTTTAATTTATGATTATAATTATTTAATTTAATGTTGTAAGCCACCCCGAGGCTTCGGCAAATGGATTGGCATAAAAATGTTTTAATAAATAATAAATAAATAAATATTTTTCTATTCTCATAGGCTCTGGGTGGTTTACAAGAAATTAAAATCAACAAAAAATCAAATTTATATTAAAAACAGTAAATTTAAATAAAACTAATCTGAGAACAAATCTGGAAAGGCCTGTTAGAAGAGTTATGATGAGAGATATTGCCTGAAGTACTTCCAAGAAACATTTAAAAAAATTTTTTTACTAACAAAGCTTATTATATCAAACAGTACATCAGTACCATGCATTTCCACTAATGATATTTATTTAACTGAATGTTTAAAAAACCCAGAGGATGACCTATCTACTACTAACAGTAAGAACAACAACATTCTTACTATCATTCCATCTCCAAAGCTCTGCCATTCTTACAAAAAATCCAGAACAGCCTGTTACAAATATTTTAATTCCCCTGCACATAGTCTCTCAGATTTCACAATTGTTTTCACTTGAATGCAGATAGGACACTGTAGGACATCTGGGGGACAATTCACAAATGTTATACCAAACATTCTTTTTGTTTTTATTCCTAAAGATTTTCTCTCAACAGTCAGACTTCCCTTCTTGGTAGCCATTTAACATCAAGCTACTGATGATGGTAGACATGTTTAGTCATAAATATATTTTGAAATTAATCTTTCTTTTGTGTATCTGTCTATCCACCTGCTTACCATCCATCCATCCATCAATCCATCCATCCAAGTCTTCAGCTGAAAACATGCACTCCTTTTTTGTCACAGTATGTATGCCTTCTATATAAAGCTGAAACAATCTTATCCAAACCTCGAATAGAAAGCACATTCTTCCTGCCTCCCTAATACAGATATGCAATGTCAAAGATACTTTTTGGTGTGATCATGCATACTGCTTCTCTGAGCATTGACAAAATGGTTCCCTTTTGAGAAACACTGTGTGTGTGTGTGTGTTGCTGTTGTTGTTGTTGTTGTTGTTGTTGTTGTTGTTGTTTTGCTTCTAGTAGGTAGTTGGTTAGGTCTTTGAGTTCATCACCTTTAGGTCTTTGGGTTTATTTTCATCAAGGTAGATCTCCCCAGAAAATGATAAATGGACAACCTGCTTCTGTACAATTTTTAGCATATATGTGCCATATGAATGCCGTATAAGCATTCATGTGTAAAAATGGCAATGTTCACTGTGGATATGAGAAGCCATCTTTGCAATAGTGATGTTGCTAATGAAAGTAATACTATGATTTCATGGTATTGTGAACAGGTCAGCCAGGTTAGATTGCATGCATGCCTGAATATTTTGAATTCACACTTTTATTTATGTTCACTTTTACATGACTATAAGATTGATGCCACCTTCTGTTTTTGTGGTGTCCCTGTTGTCCGACAAACATGCATTGTCTGAGCAGTCCAGAAATATCAGATTCCTCTATGCAAAATCAAAAACATTTTTTCTTAATCCCACAAGTATGCATGACTTTTACGTGCACAGCTTTGAATTCATTAATGTTTTCCAAAAGAGACTGAACTGTCATGAATCCTGCTCTCTGGGTCTAGGGTAATGAACTTTTCATGCAGCTCTGCTAAATAGGCCTGCTCCTGTCACAGTAGGCAAAACTCTGCAGGTAAGAACACGATTTTCGTGATTCACATGAAAGGTAAATGCTGTAGTGAGTATGCTTTTGTCTCTGACAAAAAAGTGAAATGTCAGATTCCTCTTGATTTTTGCTCTTTTCCCCAATAAAAATGAATATAAACATGTTCCCCTGACTCATACCACGTGAATCAGTGACTTGCATGTACTCTCTATAATTGGCACCACTCTGCCTTTACTGGTGCCCAGAAATTAACATAAGGAATTGGGAGCAAAAAGAACAAAAGTAAAGCTAAGTCTACAATAAGCACAATTTTCTGCTAAAGGTCATCAACGTAAAATGGTGCTGAAAAGTATGCATCGACCTAGTATTAGCAAAGCCTTTTCACAACATCATGGCAAATCAAAGAAAGTGGCCTAACCAGTATTGTGCCCTGGTCCACAGACGTCTCCTGCTGACAGGGTATAGCCATGGGAGCACCAGTTTGGCTGTGCCCCGAATGCTAATTGCTGCTGGATAGAATACAGCAGCTGGAACTTGGAGCATGCATTTCAATTAGGAATCTGTTAGAATCTCATTCTAGCTCATTTTTGATGACATTTTATAAACGTCTCCATATTCATGATACAAACACTCAGACGCATATTTCTATAAATGTGTGAGAAACCAAAATGGAAAAATTTGTCCACTTAGGCACAGGTTACTTAGGTCTCAAAAGTGTGGATTTGGATGCCTGGGTATTCCAACCTGGCAGTGGTGCATTATGGTTCCCATATCTTTATTCTGACAGACATCTCATCTTTAGTAGTTACATGGAAGCCAGGTACAAAATTGTTTGCTCCATGCTGGGACTTGCTATATCTCCTGAATTTGGCCAGCGTGGATAGATGAGAATTTACTTTCAGTTCAATATTAATAAGAGTTTACTTGTATTGGTAAAATAGAAGTCATGTTTTAAGAAAAATAAGAGGATAGAAATTGACAAATCTATTTCTGATTTAAATATACAAACTACTCAAAAGTCATGCTAGTTCAGAACAGAATACCAGGTTGCAAATGACAAAAAGAATCCATAAATATGGTGTACCATTCATTTTTTTCTTATATCTCACCTATGTATTTCTTCTGCCAAGCTGTAATAAAGGGCATTTGATTCACACTCCTACATAGCTTTGGTGCAGATATGAAAACACCCTGATAGCATTGTGGCTGCATGCGCATACACATACATAGACATGGAGATGGTTCTTCTAATGCACCATCAAGTCGTCTGTGACTTGTGACAACCCTGTGAATGAAAGCCCTCCAAAATGTCCTGTCTATGACAGCCCCATTCAGTTCTTCCAAGTTCAAGACTGCAGCTTCCTTTATGTACTCCATCGATCTCATGTCCGGTCTTCTCTTTCATCTTCCACCTTCAACTGTCCTTAACATGATTGTCTTCTCCAGGAAGTCTTGCCTTCCCATGATATGTCTGAAGTGCCTCAGTTTCATTCCTGGTGCACCCCACATGGCCAGCCTTCTTACATGGCCAGTGCAACAGCCTAAAGCACTGTTACAGGCAGCATGGAAGAGAAACACTGTTGGCACTTGTCTGTGGCTTTCCAGAAAAGGAGTCTCATGTGACTGATGCACTGTCCCTCTGCATAACATTTAGCAGTGCATGGGGCCCCATTCCTGAAAGTGTCCCACGAACACTGGGTGAACTCATGAGGAATTCAGACTCAGGGCTTCTGGAAAGCAGGCTCAGGTCTAGGTAATTCAACTGATTACCAGCACCAAATGGATTCCTCTCACTTCCTTATATGATACACATTCTTTTCAAGAAAGAAAGCTCTCCATCAGTGAATTAGAACAGTAATCTAGAATAATAAACAAAAAAACAGAGCAAAACAAGACTATCCAAATACTTTGGGAGTAAAAAGGACTGCTGACTGGTTGATAGTCCATCCATCTTATATTGACATTTGTTACAAAGTAAAAGTTTTTATCTACCCTGTGCTGTGCCATATCTATATTAAGCAAGACTATCCAATATACCACTATAGCAAATAATGGAAACTTACTTAACTGGCTATTCATTTATCTAATGCCACAGTGCTGAACATTACACAAACAAAAACTCATTTATCCTTCTAAATACACACTTTTCTGAATCTTATAATGAAGTTTTCAATAAGAACATGCACAAATATGTATACCTTGCCAAACAATCCACACAGAAAGAGACAGAGTTATGTTTATATTCATTCTGAAAATTCAAGTATTGGATACAATCCTGTTTCTTTCTACTAAACCATCTTGTACAAAGAGTAGTAGTAATAGTTTTAGCTAATATCTCTACAGGTATTGGTTTATATTTTTATGGAGACTTAAGTTTTTAAACATTCATGTCAAATTGTAGCTATAATAAGATGGATCAATATTGTTTTTGAAACAGTGATCTAAGAACAGATGTTGGTGAATATTCTGTGTAGAAAAGCTTTGGCCCAAATCCTTAAGGTGTTGGTGTTGGGAGATTTGTTTCTTCCTCCAAACTAGTTAGAGCTTCTACCAGCTTCCCAGATTAAATTTGGCCTATGCAATTAATGCTCAATAGCCTACAATTATGCTTAATGCTACAATCCTATTGCCATTTACTCATACCTAAGTGTAAGTTCCATTAATCACAGTAGGGTTGTGACAAAGCTCTGTGTAATCCATCTCTTTTCAACTCATGGTCTTCCTCTCATCCTCAGCCCTGTCTTAGAAAATAAGCTAATCTGAGAAGAAGTCCATGAACATGTAGGGTAACCCAGTTACACAACTGGCAACCTTGTGCCTCATGTCCAGTGGAAACAAGGCTGAAAATCCCATGTATGGAAGAGGGACACTGCTTGAACAGTAGCTGCGTGAGGCTTGATTCCTGATGAGTGCTGTGGTGATACTTGGTGCGCTTTCCAGGAAATTGGAAGTCCAGGTAGCTGAACCAGGGAACACTTTGGATTCCCACCCCCAAAGCTTTTTCCTCAGACATCCCTAAATCACAGTGTAACTTATTTCTGAGTAGATGTGCACCATAGGATGTCACCATAACTGCATAACTCTCTCCCCTGTTGGCTACTTTACTTGGTTAGCACATGTTTCATTGATATGTGGCTTTGAATTATACACACACTGGTACAAAATAGATGCGAGATAACAGAGCGTAGACTTTTGGAGAAGGATGACAGTTGTGGGAGGCAGCATTCTAGGAAACACTGCAAGTAAATACAGTGATTATGATTTGATCTTTTTCTTCTTCCTCACAAGCATCAAATGCAATGTGGGAATTGTCAAGCAGTACTTCTCACAGTTATTAAAGAGGTGGACCATTTCTATCTCTATCCCAATATGAGTGAAATTCTTGTGAATATCCATCTGCCTTTCCCCGTCACTTGTAAAGTGCAAGCAAATGTTAGTTATGCTTTCACGTACAAACTGTCCACAAAAATGACCTTATCAGAAAGTGTTCAGCCTCTTCTTATTATGTCCATATATCTTATGAGCAGAAAGAGGGGGAAATCCTAGTAATTATATATAGTTCTTTATGTCGATGGGAAAAATGGAGTTCATTATTCATATCCTGACTGATCTGTAGCTGTGGCAGTAGAAAGCTGATAGACTCTTTATGACTGCAATTTTCTCCACTTGGAAGCCAGACAGGTATGCTTCAGTGATTTTCAAAGGTGTTCTGGGAAATATCTATTTCTTAGACTGTTTTCTTTTTAAAATTCTCCTTAGTGGTTCAATGTTTGGAAATGACATGCAAGCTACAGCTGTCCTCTTATGCTGTGGAAAAGAGCTGTGATCACAGAGCATGGAGGAAGCTTTACGAGGCTCCATTGCAAAAATAAGTTTCCATACTGTACAAATGTGAAAGAAATGTACATATCATTTCCAGATTTGTTGACACAGAAGGATTGGGGATGGGAGAGATCAGACACTGTGAAACCATTGTCAAATTAGTGCCAGCTTAGTTTGATTGAGACTTTCATTCAGCTATCATGAAAGAAGCTAGTTTTCAATAACAGCCTTTTAATCAAGTGACAAGTCTGACAGAAAATGTTACTACTATCAGAAACAAAGGTGGTCCTTTCAGAGGTCATGGTTTTCTACAGTGTTGCCCACATTACTAAAAGAGCACAAAATTTTGAAACAGTAGTTGAATAAACTGCACCACTACCATAAAAACTGATGCCATTTCTCAGTGGTTGTGAACTGGGAGGAGGTCCTTTGGTTTCGATGGGCACACAAATGCAAGTGATCATTCCAGGTCAGGTTTACCTTTACCATTTTGATTCCTCACTCAATTTCCTCCTGCTACTTTCAGCTGTGGTGGCAGCAAGAGCATTCCTTATGATCTACAGCTCATTTCTCCTCACATAACACTAGTATCTCTATAAGTGATCAGATGTCTTAATGTCACCATATCCTAGGAGGGGGTGGGCACCTATGGCCTTCCAGATGTTTCTGGACAACACCTGCCAGAATCCTTGATGATTAGGGATTCTCTACATGAAAGGTGCAATTTCCTGCTTTACTGCAGCATCATCTCCCATTGTCATTGCAGGAGCTAAAAAGTGCCCTGCCCAGGTTCATATCTGCTTTTCTATATATTTTATTAGCCAAGCACAAGGTGGTGCTACACAGTAGTTGATTTGCAGCTATGCACATGGTTTTTGTTCCAGATTATTGTGATTTTGAAAATAATGCCAGACTTTCTTCACCCTATAAGGAAGTGGGGAGGCAGGGGAGAAGAAAAAGGGCTGGAAAACATCAAGAAGCTCTGGAGGAGGTGGAGGTCATGAAATGTCCACATTAACTCTGGGGAGTGTGTAATTACAAGAGCATAGTAAACGCATGGTGATTGAGTTGGAGTCCCACAGTGAGATCTGTGAGACCCCACACCCTCCAACCCTGCTTAAGAGGAGGGTAATTGATGGCTAGCTCTGGCCTTCATGAAGTGTTCTCCTTTACTACCCCTTTTTGGGAGAGTTCCAAGTGGAACTGTTGCTTCCCTGCCTCATACTCAGAAACGGCCTGGACACAAATACAATTTTGGAAAAGCTGTCAGAGACAGGGGCAAAGGCAAAGATGGTGATAATAACCATCATTAGTGGCAGCTGCAGCAGCTGCAGCATATTTTCTTTCCTTCCTGCCACAATGAGGCACTTAAAACCACTAGAATGGGGAGTGCGGGAGCTGCAAAAAAAAAAGTCAGGAAGCCATCAGTGGTAGGGGAATGTGGTTGGGCCATGGGAAGGGAGTATCACTATATGGATCCCCAGAATACTATCCTGAAGCCTCGGGGGGACAGATTTGCTGACCCCCAGACAGAGCATATGGTTATGTCAAGCTGCAGCAATGTTCCAGGAAAGAGTAATGGCAGCCCCAAAGGCAGATGCAGCCAAAAAAATTAAGACATGAGTAAAACAAAGAGAGGTAAGCATCCCTCCCCAATGAATGGATATTCCCTTTCCCCCACACGCATACACCCAGAAATTTGCCTCTCCAGTTCAGATACTTCTGGTGCCCAGAACCCTTCAGTACAAGACCAAAATTATGGCTTCATGTTGTTCAGCTCAGCCCCTAATCAGAACACCAAAGGCAGAGTGCAAAGAAAAGAAAAATGTGTTGGTCCTAGTATCTGCAAGGCTTGGGCTCAACAATCATTCCATATCTTTCTTCTCTCACATATTAATTTTCATCTGTAGAAAAAAAATCCCTGTGAACAGTAGGCATTCTGTTAAATAAACAGAAAAGCCAATAGCTTGAAGTGTTTCCTCTGCATTTTCTTAAGGATGGGTGTTCACATCCCTTGCAGATTTTGAAAGAAAAGAAAACAGCAACCTGGAACCCATTTATTTAAAAGCAATTTGCTTAGCTAGAAGTGTTCTTTATTCCAGCTGCTGTTATTAAAGATGCTAGCTTTTGAAAAGCTTTTTCCTTGCAAACCTGCACTTGCTTTCTGCTGAGGGAAGTCATAACCCCCTGTTTATGGCACATCATTCTAGTGCTGCAAAAATAATTGCATTGCCAACAATGCTGAAGGGATCAGAAGGAGGATGACCTTTTTAATGCATCAAATACCCATTTGTAGAATGAGGGGGGATTGTCAAAGTAGAGGCATTAGAATTTGCTTGTTGCACCAGCACATTTCATCTTGCTTTCTAATTCTATGGGCTCAAAACTACATTTCAGAAAGCCAAATTTCAGACTCCCATGTGCCTGAACTTTCAAAAGCATGAAAGCAACACAATTATACTATTTAGGAAGAGAATGGAACTTCTGAGAGAGTCATAGTAGGATCTTGTGAGCTTATTCAATTTCAGATGAACTTAGCACTAGCTGAATTGTTCATCAGACATCAAGTGATAAAATACATGCATAAATTAGCTATGTATCTCTGTATTAGCCATTAGTCTTCTCTTTCCATTCCTATTATTTCATATCTGAAATCTATTGCCATTGGATCTACTCAATATTAATGCACTATATTTCAGTTTGATGTGTAACTCAGTGCAGTTAATTAAAAACGAATTGCTCATAGCTAACCATTGCCTGGGGAATCAACACAGAACATAAAGGAGTAGCTATCTATAAGGCCCTGTCAATATAATCCTATTCCACTAATGATATGATGGTTGAATCCTATTGCACAGAGCAGGAGAAGGAAACATTTTCCCTCAGGGTCTGCATATCCTTGGAGGAAATTTGTCAGGGAGGAATAGCAGTGAGCAAGGCCAGAGCTTGCTTGTTCTCAGTCTCTCTTCCCCAACCCTGAAAATTATCATGATCCCTCATTGTTTCCCCCTTTTTTTCTCTTTCAAGAATCTTGAGGGTATCAGGTAAAGAATCCTGGAGGCAATCTTCCCTTTCACTCTCTTATTAAATAGGAAGACACTCAAATACACAACTAATCCCATTCTTTCACACATATGCACACTCCACATTCCCCTCTCTCTCTCTCTCTCTCTCTCTCTCTCTCTCTCTCTCTCTCTCTCTCTCTCTCTGCCCTCCAAGGAGCCTTATGTATGAAAGAGAAGCAGTAGAAGGCAGCTGCTGCAGTGGTATAAGACTCCATGACTGGTTTTTCTCTTGCCTAGCAAGGAATGAAAGACATTCATTCAGACAACACAGCAACAATGATGGTTCTTCACTATTGTTTACCTGTCATGTTCTCTGAACCTATTCATGGTATGTTACTGTGGTTAAGTTTGGTCTTTAGAAACCATGATTAGAAATGATGGTTTGTGGTGTCCCTGTACCACCATGGCCTGTTATGTTGTGTAAACCCAGGACCATATTTGCCATGGTCCTGATATGCAACTACTACAAAGCTCTCTGGAAAGAGTGCCAGATGCAGGAACTGCTCAAACCATCCAGCTGTCCTGTTGTGTGATTGCAGCCATTGTGTGCCTTTGCGTGTGTGTGTGGGCGCGCATGTGCTGGGATGGATTCAGGAAGACCTACAATCCACAGATTGTCAAGACTACTAATTTTGCATGGAGAGTAATGTACTTCGTGCAATTGCACAAGCATGCATGTACATTCAGTGTTGTTAACATTGTCAGAGAAATGTTTAGATTAAGCTTTACCTTCATAAAGTATTATATATTTATGATATACTACATATATATAAAGCATTTATTATATACTACATATGTATGTATAAGCATTTTGTGGTGCAATCAGAACAGTTTCTCAAATTCTTTGATATATGGAAAGTCCTTTCAAACCAATGCCTCCTCGTATCAAACTTGAGGCCATACAATTCTGATTGCACCACTTGACTTAACAAAACTGGTTTAAAACTACCCTGTTTTAAATCTGAATTTTCACAACAGAGAGGAGGGTCATATCAGAATCTTTTCTTACTGGATGAGAAAGATTGTAACCCATCTCTGTAGAGTTATGTTTTCACTTTGATAGAACTCTGAGTAAAGCATCTTTTTACTTTGTTCTAGCTAAATGATTCTTGCAGGTTAGGAAGAACTGAATTGAAACCACATACTCCATTAATAATCATGCCTAGCAAGCGCAATTGTGCCTAGCAAATCCCTAGGCTTACTAGTAAAAATACTTTGCACATACATTGTCTCAGAGCACGGTTTCCCAAACGTTGGTCCCATGCAAATATCAATGGATTTGAGAAACTGTTGTGAGCACCAAAACAAAATGCTTATTCACTGGATCACATCTATGTATCTTAGACTGAATATTATTCAGACAAAAAAATCTTTAGTTTTATGTCTATCAGATACTGCAACATCTTTTAATAGAGAATTGTTTAATACAGCTAATTGTTGCCAGACTAATATTCCTAATGCTTCTTTTAATCTTATGTTTTGACAATGTCAAGCAGTTGCTTCTTTGTGTGGGGAGATTATTACACAGATCATTTTTGTACTGGAATGGTCTTTAATATTTACTGGTGTACATTCTCTTTTAAACTATTAACCTGCTTCATGGTAACAAATTGTCAGCATAAATGGATTTTCAGTTTGCAGGCCTGAGCAAATTTTCAGTCCCAGTCAAGTGGATGCTTTTCTTTCCTTACAGAAGCTGGATCACAAATGGCTCAGCTCCTGAGCAGTACGATATTCTGAGCCACCAGGCCAGGTCTGCTAATATCAGATAGTTCACTGCTACGAGCACAAGAATTAGCTGCCAGGACCTCCTGAATTTTACATCATCATATATATATCATAACATCAACTAAAGTGCTAAGTCATCAGTTGACCTGCTGCCTAAATAGTCATAGGTCTGGAGATATGTCTCAGCTATATTTGTACAAACAAGTTCCCCCCATCTGTTTCAAGAAACCTTTAGGATATTGCATCCATTGCAATGCTCCCTGTTGGCTGCCCGCATCTCAAATGGTGCTATTGTGCATTGTAGCCTCTAATCACCGCTGGACGGCTGCTTCTCCCAGCATGTGTGCCACCTCTATGCTGATCTGGCACATGGATAAAGAAAGAGCACCACATGCCAGTCTCTGTAGTCTCTGCAGGTAGCACCTCTACATTACAGACAAATGTGCCTGCAATCTGCTCAATTTTATGCAAGGCTGATGTGGCCATGGGTGTGGGCAAATTGCCATGATAGCTTCCAATTGAGCTCCACTGTGGAGACTGCAAGTTGCTTCCTTGACTTTCTTTTCCTGATGCAATAAAGAGATCACCAGTGAAACAGAACCTCTTAGGCTATTTTCAGTAGTAATACTTCAGCTGGTTTTTGCATTTCCCATATATCTAAATTGTATGAGAAAACGACAATGACTATAAAGAATATTCCATTTAAAAATAGCTCCCTTTTACCTTCTGTCAGGCACTAACAGCACTTACAAGTGCTAGACAGGTACAAGATATTCACAATGTATTCTTAGCATTAGTTGAGAAAATGCTTTAGATTAGGCCCCAGATTTTGAAAAGAGAGCCAGATTCAGACATTATATTTTTATAGATGTAAAAGAAATCCCTAGGCTCATATGCATGGGTAAAATCAAAACATCCTGGGATAATGAATATTGTGCCATTAAAGTGTAGCTATCTGGATGTGTTTACAGTTGGACATAGCAGTTATTTGGATGTGGACATCAACAGACTGTCAGAAATGCAACCCTCTGAAGAAAGCAATCTGCCTCTCTTTCCAATGAAATTAGAGAAGCTGGCTGTTTCATCCTCTGCTAGCCAGATTTCCTATACAAGAAGATTTCAACATTTTAAAACTAATTTGCAAAACTGCCATGGTGTAACAGGAACAAAATAATGTCCCATGGGTCTAAGGAGGCACACACTTTCAATCCTGAGAGCCATATTGTAGTGGGGGGCACACACACATGTACAAACACTCATATACACACTCCACTTTTTATATTCCAGCATCAACGGCATCAAGGTGCTGAAGGCCTCTCTATTTCCCAGCCTTGTACCTAATCACCTCTCACTAAAGGAAACAGGGAGGGCACTCTAGGAACATGAACTTCATTTCCAGAGCATTGTAGGAAGTAGACCAGAACCTTTGACCACGGCTTCCTTGGAGTACTGAAGAAGCAATTTTCCTGCTGTATGGCAAGAACTATAAAGAATGTTTCATTTTTTGTTTATTTAAATTAAATTTTACTTTAATTCATTTTCCCCTGTATCAGCAGGTGGTAGAGCTCTGGGGACTTCCAGATAGAGCTGATAGGGCATGGTTTTTATGCACCTACACTACATATACATACTTTGGACTGGGCAAGTGGATCGTGTGTCTTTCCAGTTCTTGAAATCCAATAATATAGATCACATATTGGTAATGATCCAAAGTCCTGTGTTTAATAATGAACTATACACTGGAGGTCCTCATCAAGCATACAGAGAGAGCATTCTGCATGTTAGAATGGAAGTGTCTATACATAAATTTGGGCGTTAATCATATTGATTTGATCTTGTGGATATAAACAGAGGGGAGAAATCTGTGGCCCTCCAGATTTGTTGGCCTACAGCTATTATCAGAAATCAGCCCTAGCCAGCACAGTCAATGTTAGATGACTATGACTCCTACAATGGGAGTTGTAGGTTATCACATTTGGAAGGCCATGCTGAATAATGATAGCATATTTGTCCAGGGATGGGCTACTATAAACCCTAGGATGAACCATAGAAAGGACTATGGGTTGACTATTTTACAACAACCCTCCAGGTGAGAACATTTCCAAACACATTAATGCAAAGATTAACCAGTTAATCAGTTCAAATAATTAGGTAATCAGTATCAGATTTATAATAAAATACAGTTTTTATTTGGGGTTCAAGTACTCAAAGGATGGTGAAAGCTCATTCATCCAGCTCATTTATCATATTTTCATCAAGGTGTTAGTTTAGTACATAGAACAAGAACCATAAGGGTGCCATCCTATGCATGTTTAAACAGAAAACAGTTCTACAGTTTCCAGCAATTCCAAGCTAGCATGGCTTGCTGAAGAATGCTGGGAATTGTACGATCAGCTTCTATCTAAATATGCAAAGGATTGTGCCCTAAGTAGCTGAACATCTGGAGATAAATCCTTTGGTTCACAAAATTATTTCCCCCTCTTGATATTATAAACCAAAAACATTTTATTCCAAAAGATTAAATAAAACCTGGAGAACAGAACTGCATTATTAACTTAGGTTCATAGCTTGGATTATGCTGTTTGTTGAAATAACGTAACAATCTACACAGTTTGTTACAAATGGTTTTTTATTTAACCTGTATACAAAAATTAAGTGTTTCCCCACCCCACTTCAAAGTATCAGGCAAATGCAAGCAAGGTAACTGTTGTGACAGTAGAATACTTTTCTGGTGACAAGAAACTTCATACTGGAACATTGTATATGTATTTCTTATGCCCCAGGGTTCAATTTCTACTTTAGTGGGATCAAGATTTGAAATCACTAAAAACTGAAGTTTCAATTTTGTTTATCCAACCTGCAGGGTACAAAAGTGCTTACAAAGGAAACATATATCCAAGCTTTGAAGTTATGATTATTTCTTTCTTTTTTCCTTTGTGGACAACCTTCACTTTAAACAGGGCTTTAAAAATATACAGCAAACTCAGAGGCATTTAAAAAAAAGAAAACAGAAACATCACAGCAATAACTGAGACATATGCTTTCCAAACTCTTGTGAGACAAAAAGAAAGAAATGCTACTAAGTCCAAATGAAAAATCTGCCCTTAACACGTTCAGTGATCTTACCTGAATTTTCCTTATCATTAATGCTTCTTGGAGAGAGATTTTATGCAAAGTTAAGTTCAAGTTTGGTAATGTGCACATGATCACCAAAGACTGTAATCCATAGTTAAAATTCTTTATGCTTGGCAGTGATAAGGTGACCTGGAACAAATCTACACTAGGTACCTTCTTTGGATCAAGGAGGCTGATCAGTCCTGGTATTTATGCAAACACATTTACCACTCTTGGGCACATGCTAATGAATACATCAGTTTCCACTGAGTCCAGAATGTGAGCTTGTGTTGCTAGAAAAGTAGAAGGTGAAAAGGTGATGTGTGCAGGGAACAAAGTCCTTTCTTGTTGTTTTGTTTACTTCCATTAAAATTATGTGTATGTTCAATGGGACAAAGAGCCAGAGATCTAAAAGGAAGTAATTAGCAGTTCTTTCTGGCCCATGCATGTGTGTGTATGAGCGCGTACACATACACATCATGGAGAAGAAGCAGAAGAAGGGAGACTTGGGTCCTGTTGCCCACTACCATTCTCCAGCCTCTCATGCAGTGAAGTCAGCATGTTCATCACACCCTGTTCCCCTGTACCTAAAGATAATTTATATACCAATGTGTTTTCAGCCTTGAGGCAAGGAAAGATAAAGGATGAAGGAGACAATTGGGAAGGCTTGAAAAGACATCCCCAACTTTTTATTCCAAAGGATGAGGAAGGGGAGGAGGGAAGCAGCTTTCAGTATTGCAGTTACTTTCTAGTCCACTGAGAAAGGCACAGAGGAAGTGAGAACATCATGAGGGGAAGGGAAGCCAGTACGGCAAGCTAAGTATGCAGAGAAATATTTACTGCAGGAAAAAAAACTCTCAGTGCATGAAATAGTCGTGATATCACCAGTCTGAAGAAATCCAGGATATAATGGCAGAAATATCATGAGGTTGGCTCAGAGTATGTGGCATGTGACACACCAGCATGTGTGACACAGTGAGATGGGGTCTCAAAATATTACTCTTGTAAAATATTACTAGGGCTCCTTAGCAAGTGCTAAGTGTATGAATGTTGATTCTACTAGCATGGATATCTTTAACCAGTGGGTCTCAAAGCCTTGTACAATGGGTCTCTGGTTATGTTTACTACCTGTATCAACAATGCCCCAATACACAATATAAGTAAACTTTTTGTTTCAATTTATGGTGTGTTTGAATAGTATCATGCATACCATAAATCCTTGTGTAGTCCTCTTATGGTCTCTTCCAATTACTCTGTGTTTCATTTTCCAAGGATGCATAATGGAACAGCAGAATAGTAGCCATTTTCTTTTCCATCTCTGAGAGCACATTTTACCCACCCATCCATCAGCAACAGCAAGAAAAACAGTGGTCTACAAGGTGATGAGTGAATTAAACCATTTATTTTTTACTACTAATGTGCAGAGAGCGTGAGTGAAAAATAACAAAGTCCAGGTATGGGATAGGTTGAACATTGATGGGTTGAAACTTCAACTGACTTTTTCTGCAGGCTGGCAGTGCAAATTTATTTAATGTAAACACATGTGGTGGGTGGGCTAGAGTGATGCGTGACTACTAGAAGACAGAGATGTTGTCCTTTTACCTCTCTCTCGTTCTCTCTCTGGGACGCTGGTGCATTTGGTGGCTATTTAATCTACTAGGGCAATTAATTCTTAGTAATCCATTCTTAAAACTTGTGAATAGAAATGCATAATCTGTAGTTTTGTATTGTTCTGCTCCTCACTACTAATTTTGAGGAGTTTTGGAGAAGAGTGACTTTGAGGAGGAGCAGTGAAGAAGAGAGATTAGAGTGTGTCTATGCATCAGATGTGAAAACTGTCATGTGTAAAGTCAGAGCAGGAAGATATCATACTAGGTCTACTGTCTTCCTACTTATAGTGCTCCTTTTCCCATTGGATTGGTCATGGCTCATCTGATAGTGGTGTTCAGTATGAGTTCCACTAGAATGTTACTGTACCAAGAACGTGCTGGTAATTTTGAACAATCAGCTTTCTTGTTCCTTCAAAAGTAAATCAGCCTAACCATTTCTCTGAACTAACTTATTGAGTTCTCTCTTCTTACCTAATATCAAGCTCACAGGCTAGGATTTATCCCTAGATTAAGTTCATCACTTTGTTCAATGAATCACATAATTACGTACTTCTGGTAAACAAAGCAGCAGAAACCCTTATAAAAGACACCCCACTCTCTCCTAGACAGAGTTAAGAGACTAGACATTCCTCTTGGGGATCCTCTTTAAAAGCTAATGAAATGAACAGCGAAAAGGATCCCACTGATTTGGAAACAAAAAAAGCTTAAGAGTCAGCTGCACTTTGCTCTTGTTATTCAAGCCACAATATTCTGTGTATGGAAGTGTACAAATCACAGTAGGAACTATTATCTATTAAAATAAAACCTGCTTGCCAATCCCAGTTTCTTACATTCTTAATAGGTATGTACACAATGTATCACACTCAGTCCACAATTTATGTTTTAAATGCCTATTCTAACATTGGTTTTCAGCATGAGTTGGGCATTCGATAACCTGCTATCAGGTAAAAGGTGGATTTTATTTCTCCAATTGTGACCTATACAGCCATTATGGAAATGTGAAGTTTGATTCTAGAATTAAAGAAGATGTGAGCTAAATTCTACTTTAGAAGAGTGAGAGAAAAAGAGGCAGGGGAAAGTACAAAAACTGGAAAGGAGAAAATCAACTAAGAAAGAAATACTGATGTATAGCATACTTTATGACTGGCTCATTATCTGTCACTGCTGTTTAAATGTGATAAACAGAGGCAGGCATTACTTTTATAAGATTTGATACTATACAAAGGCTACATAGAGAACCCAATACAAACCTGTTCTACACATATTTGCATAGCTCTCTTTTGCTATATGGTGCAACACACATAAGTGAAATAATGAAGCATATCTGGCTGGAAAATAATATTTAAAAATAAAGTTAATGCATTATTTGAATTAATATACCAGCTGCTTTCTCAAGCCATGCTTATAATTTCAAGCAAGAATGCTGGGCACTGGTCTGTGGGGAAGTAATTTGTACCTGCATGAGAGGATACATAAACCTTATGCAGGGATCTTTTTTCTCATTTGCATGGATTCAGTGCAGTTCTGGATGGAATGGGGTATTCCTGAAAGAGCAGAAATTTAGAAGTAGAATTATGGAAGAAGAAAGAAATGAAGGTATAAATATATAGTCATGGTCCCAGTGGCAGGATGTACCAGTTGTGTTTTGTTTTGCCTTTTTTTTTTGAGGGGGGGGTTGTATTGTGCTGTTTTTCCCCTTTAATTTTTATGATGTTTTTATATTTTCATTGTTTTTGTAGCAAAAAAAAAAAAGCAAAAACATTGCATGAAAGTGGTACAGAACAGTTTCCAGCTAGGGGATGGACTGCATTTTAGATAAGCTTTGGGGACCACTTTTCAGTAGTTTGGTGTGGCCAAAAACAGGTGTAAACAATGCCAAAATATGAGCATATTTTAGTCCAAAACTCTTAGTGCCATTTCCTAAGACTCAGGCAGGGTGTTTCAACAATTTAGAATCAGGAAGGGGTGCTCAAGAACTGTGGGACTACCAACTGAACAGTGGCTAGGAGAAAAGGCTGAGGACAGGGAAAGGAAGTAGAACCTTCTGGAGCATCCCAGAGAACCAAACCTGGATGCCTAGAAGGTCAATTTTTTTCCCCTGGGCCTGAGCTTCTGTACCCATTATATGGTTACATGGAGACACAGCAGGAATGTGCATACTAACCTTGCTTCATTGCCTGGTACCCTGCCAGTTCCAGCCCCTTCCTCTCCACACATGGGAGAAGGTCAGATGTATTCCATAGGTTTCTTCTTTGTAATCTTGCATCCAACACTTGGACAGTATAGAAACCGAAAGATCAGAAATGGCATGAGATATGATGGGACAAGGTTAGCACCTGCAGCTCTGCTGTTTCACCATGCAGTATGATCCACACAAAGAGAAATTTGCCAGAACAGGGTTTGTGTCCTTTACAAGAAAAGGTTCAGACCTGAACCTGAATATGCTGAATAGAACTTTACTTGAACTTGTATTTACCAGCACTTGTTTCTTGGAATTAAATGATAGGTCATTTAATAATAATTTGTTTTGGCATACCTTTATTATCTAGCCATAATAATAGATAATTTTATTATGTTATATTATGTATAACATAATATATTATCATGTATAATAATATTATTATATAGTATCCTAGCACCTCAAAAATATAATGTTATCAATCTGAATGGAAGAGGTGGAGTGGACTCTAGAAGGTAAATACAGCATAGATACAGTCTTTCAGAGGGAAACATCCTGTTTAGAAGCATTGGCTTGAATGTGTGTGCACGCAGGCACGCATGGTTCCATTCCCTCTGGCACCAATTAGCATCACTTTTGATTTTCTGAGCTGAAAGGAAGTGGCTTAAATGAGTCATGGAGACTGAACTTCCCCATTACCCTCTGGGGTAGTCCCACAGGGTCAGAACATTGACTTGCATTTCTAGACTGCAGAATACATTTTGTGCACAAAAAGCAGATTAACTTTCCAGAAGTGATATCAACAATCCTGAATATGTGTGAGTGAGTGAGTGAGTGAGTGAGTGAGTGTGTGTGTGTGTGTGAGAGGGAGAGGGAGAGGGAGAGGGAGAGAGTCCTCCTTACAGGCCAACAGAAATGGGTTATTATTAGCACATACATAGACTTCTAAATTAAGAGCACAAATAAAAAATGTTTCTGGGCTTAGCCCAGTGGGTGTAGCTAATCCAGTCAGGCAGTGATTCACAGTGACAGAACCTAATCCCAGCAGTGTGGAGAAACTGAATCAATAAGAACAGATGCCAAATACTGACTCCTTGCAATCACAATTATGATTCTCATGAAACTCCTTGTGTGACACATCCAAAGCATCCAGGGACAACGGGATTTCCTGAAGTCCTTAGCAACCCTTAGGTTTAAGTGCATCATCTGCAGCTGTATTTGTAAAATTTAACCCTTAAACAAGCTAGAATACATATTTACTTATGGACATATGTGGATGGTGCATGCGACATACCAAGAAAAACCATCAGGAGTGACTGTGGTGACATCTGCAGAGAATCACTACACAGAGTTTGGCAGAATTATCCAGTGTTCTAGGGTGACTGCCTTTAACAGCAAATGCTAAAATCATATCCATTGTTTCTGTGGTCATCCACCAGAGGTTGCTGCTCCATCTTCCATTGCCCCAATAAGAGAAAACGCCTAGTCTGGCTGTCAAAAGCTGGCAGCTGGCACACAGAATTGACATAATCAGTGAGGAATGTGGACTCCTCATCTTGCTCAATGCCAGGCAGTCACCTCAGTTGCAGCTGATCAGGGCAGTGGCAGGCCAACAAAAGCAGGCTATTGAAAAGGCCCCAGAGACACAGAGAGCAGAAGGACAAAGGACCAGAAAGCAAAGAAGGGGAGGGGAGGGGAGTTTTTAAATAGAGACAGGGAAAGAGAAGAAGGTGGCCAGAAGGAAGGAAGACAAAGAGAAGTTAATAACAAGTGAAGTCTGAAGGAGTTTGAGGACAGAAAAGCAAGAGAGGAGGGTGGAGGGAGAGGGAGAGAAAGGTAAATATGGGAATAATGAAAAGGCAGAAGAGAAGGTAAATGAAAGCAAAATAAATGCAGGAGAAATGTAGATGATCAAAAGGAACCCAGGTTTCCAGTTTAGAAACATAGAAACAGAGCGAGTCAGAAGGGGTCTCCCGGGCCATCTAGTCTGACCTCCGGCACCAGCCGGCTCCGCTCACGACGTCCACCATGTGGACGTCCAGCCTATCCTTGAACACCCACACCAATGGGGCCTCAACGACCTCTCGTGGAAGCCCATTCCACACCCTCGGGGTCCTGACTGTCAGGAAGTGCTTCCAAGGATTTGACCAAGGAGAAGATCTGAGCCACCAGGAACAGATGAGTAGGAGCTACGATACATCTGAACAGGACCACAGATTTATCTGTGACTGATGATGATGTTCGTCCATCGTTTTCGATGAGGACCTTGACATCTAACGGGTTGTGAGCTGTCCACGGTGTTTCCGCAGGTGGCTGATAAGGCCGATACGGGCACGGAGTGTTCTGTCACATGTTGGGCAGACATGTGTGGGCACCACTGTTGCAACACTTGCAATGCTGGCTTTTGGAGTGCTCACTTCTCTTGTGCTATGGTGTCCTTCTGGCTTCAGATGTTTGGCAGCCTTGGTGGATCAGTGTGCGCCATGTCGATCGGTCTTGTGCCAGGGTCTCCCAGGAGGTGGTGTCAATAACCAGGGACTTGAGAGAGGCTTTCAGCGTGTCTTTGTATCACTTCTTTTGTCTCCCGTGCAACCACTTTCCTTGAGACAGTTCACCATAGAAGAGCTGTTTGGGGATGCGGTGGTCTGGCATCTTTGCAACATGGCCTGCCCTGCGTGTCTGGGCTTTCATCAGCAGGGTGTGAACTGACAGCAGGCCTGCTCTGGAGAGGACTTCAGTGTCTGGCACCTTGTCCTGAGACCGGCTTCTCAACAGTCTGCGGAGGCAAGTGGTTCAGTTGCCTAGCATGCCTCCTGTGTACTGTTCAAGTCTCACTGGCATTCATCAGGATAGTTAGCACTACTGCTCGGTAGACTCTAAGCTTTGTAGCAAGGCTTATTCCACGGCGGTCCCACACTTTGGTCTGCAGTCTGCCGAATGCAGAGCTTGTCTTGGCAATTCTGCAGTTGACCTCAATCTCAATTGTCACTGCGCCAGGAAAGGGTGCTGCCAAGGTATGTATATTGGTCCACTGCTTGCAGCTTTTGTCCCTTCACTGTGATGGTGGGCTCTTGGTGTTGGGTTTTTTGAGCTGGCTGATGCATCACTTTGGTTTTCTCTGTGTTGATGAGGAGGCCGAAGTTGTCACATACTGCTGCAAATTTGTCCATGCTGGCTTGTATTTCCTGCTCTGATCCAGCATTCAGGGCACAGTTGTCAGCAAAAAGGAGGTCTTGTAGCACGGTCTCCTTTATCTTGGTGACAGCCAGGAGTCTTTGCAGGTTGAACAGTTTCCCATTGGTCCTGCATTTCAGGCTGACTCCCAAGGAATTGTTCCGAAAGGTGTCTGCCAGCATGGCTGAAAACATTATGCTAAACAGGGTCAGTGCCAGCGTGCACCCTTGCTTGATGCTGTTTGTGATGGGAAAGACCTCTGAAGCTTCTCCGTCACCCAAAACACAAGCTCATGCTGTCGTGGAACTGACATACCATCAGGATGAATCTGTCAGGGCACCCAAACTTTGACATGATGCGCCACAGACCTTTGCAACTCACAGTATCAAAAGCCTTGGTGAGATCCACAAAGATGGTGTACAGTTCACAATTCTGCTCTTGACACTTCTCTTGGAGCTGTTGGGCTGCGAAGATCATGTCCACAGTGCCACACTCTTTGCAGAAGCCACACTGTGTCTCGGGTAGTAGACCCTGTTCCAGGTGGTCAATCAGGCGATTCAGCAACAAACGTGCAAGGATCTTGCCTGCGCTCTTATCTGTGACTAGTTGTTAAATGAAATACTCAAATCTTTTGCTTTGCTTTTCCACAAGGATTGTCCCATCCATGCATTAGATTACTCCTTGGGCACACAAGTTTTTCCCAGTCCCAGGAGATACAGCTTTTAATGTCTACAATTTCTTAGCATTTTGGCTTGATTGGTCAAGGAAAGCCCTTAACATAACATACAGGATCCCTTAACACTACATACAGGTATATGTGTTTTGTGGAGACTTTTCATAAGAAATATACAGGGCCATCTGTCTCTAGTTACAAGACTTCCTAGATTGCACATCTGCCTCTAATACGGTTGCCACCCTCCTATTCCCTTGCAGAGGTTCTGTGACAGGATTGTATGCCCAGCACCAAGGGATTCAACTGTAGGGATTCCAGATCACTGTATTTTCATATCAGAGAAACATTGTACGTGTTATTAAAGGGCCAGCAGGTGTATTTCCAAAAAGTAAAGCTAGTGGTTCAAATCTGTTTCAAATTCACCCATGAAAAAGATTGATCCCATTTATTCAGAAGGAGATTTAGGAGCAGAAGGGTAGATTTGTTTCATTGACCCAGTTGCAGTAAAAGTTGTAGCAATGATGGAGCAAAGACCTTCTGCACATTCATAAAGGTACTCTGTCCTCTAACAGTGCTTTCCATTTTTGCTCCATAAATTGTACCCTGGCATTAACAGCCAGCTTGAGGTACTAAGGATCATTTTTGTTCCTAGAGCTTCCTTGATTGTAGCAGAACCTGTCACTACAACCTCAACTAATAATTCATTCTGCATGTAAAAAGAAAGTTGGGTCCCTCAGTTGTACAACTATTTGAACATTAGCAATGCAATTGAATATGTTTGTGTTCCAGCTGAGCTCTTCACATTAGCTATGCACAGTAAGGCATGCAGAGTCCAACTAGAAGATGCTTATGAAAAATGCTACAGTACTATTTCATTACAACTTTAATCAGCCAGCCCTCAAACATATGAATTGGACATTTGGGATGGGAAGTACAAGGATCATCTTCCGCTGGCATCCCTTCTAGTTTCACTGCTTAAGGAAAAACAACACCATGAAGGAGCAGCCAGAATCTCTAAACAGCCTCTCATCTTATTTTCTCCAGTCTCCTTAGGAATATGAAGAAAGTTCCCACCTCAGCCAACCCACTCTCATTTTCCTACCTTGAGAATCAGCCTTTAAGAGTGCAGAGCACACTTATGCTATGAACTTTACATCTCCTGCAAACAGTGGTTGTTCAGCTATGATGTATTGTTAAGCCACATTTCCAGAATTTTGTAGGTTTAGAGTAATGCTACGCAGAGTTAGCTTGCTTGACTCAAGTAAATGATAGTTAAGCAGACTTGGTACAGAACTGTGTTCACATACGTACAAGCATATACTAGTTACAGTTCAATTGCAATGCTTGACATACACCAAAATGTACAATGTCTGAACTGGAAGGAATGCTGATGATAATTTAAGACTATGGGGAAAGTACTGGAGAGGCATAAAATGACAAAACTAGGAGTGAGGATTGTAGATTTCATTTATGCAGACTGAAGAATTTGGAGGTGCTCAGATGGAATTTTGACCTTTTTATGCCAAGTCACATACCCTTTTTGAGAGTCTCTGCAGCTACAAAAATGGCAAGGGAGTGCTATTAGAATAACAGCATTAACTAAAGCCACATTTATGTACACAGGTGAAATGTGTATTTGCTTGGATCTCAGTCTCAGAATTTCAGGGCTTCATTTCATTTGATTCTCCTATCGATCCAGATAATGTCCATGGTTTTCTTTTTTAATGCCTAACAAATGATAATGAGCTGAAACTCAGGTCACAGATGATGGGTTGTTGGCTTTTTTGGGGGAGAGGGTGGGGGTCATTTGATTGTTTAAAAACTTTAAACATTTTCAGTTTAGAGCTTTTAAATGGATGCTTTCCCTATTGTGAGGTGTTGGAAATCACACTAAAGACGCATTACCGGCTCAAGAGAAAGGGATGAAGTAATAGCATTTAATTAATTTTATTTGTGAGACCCAAACTGACTAAGTGAAAGTTCTACACATTTCTGTGCATTATTAATTTTGGAAGTAAATGTATGATTCATTCTCAGGCACATATTTCAGTTTTAGAAAGTTACTCTTCCTATTTTGGCCAGGTCTGTGGATTTCCTTCGTCAATTTTGTTGAGTGAGACTCCTCTCTACCCCACCTTTAGGTAATAAAGTATTCTTTGCCAGCAATCCTATGGCCTTCAGAATTTAAAGCATCAAAATGTGATTCAGCAACTTAATCACAAGGGTTTTTACAAGGTCGACATCCAAATAAGTGGGAACGCTTCTATACTGACCATGAATTACCTTGAAGAGGAAAATAAATCTCTCTTTATTTTTACCTTTAATTGACAGGGCTGGGTTTTTTTTTCCTCCTGCATGTGAAGGGTGTTTTCCCCTTTCAGGAAATGTGACATGAGTATGGGGGCGGGGGAGGAGGGAAAGTGCTCTTTTGTTTGGCCTCCAAATGATCTTAGTTCACTCTAAATGTCAGTGCTCATGAATGTGTCTGTCTGGATTTTCTGTCATCCCTGCTAATTGTGCATAACAGGGTCAGTATTTGGCACCAGGATGAGAAAATGTGGTCAGCACCATTTTGTGCAGCTGTCAGATGTTCTTTAGTTCACTGGTATAAAAACTAGGAAAAGGGGGAACAGGGGGCAAAAAGACCTATGGAATTCTGAACCACACAATTTAACTACCTGTCAACTTCCTCCTCCTCCTCACTGCTAAGACAGCAGATGGCACTGATTCCAATGAAAACATTTTCATCCATGTGTTCTACCCATAGGAGTTTATAGGAATAATTGCTTTTTCAGCCTTACTTATTTATTTATTAGATTTCTGCCCTGCCCATAGGCCAAAATGGCCTTTTCCAATGTGATAGTCTACATGTGTAAGAAGAAAATAAATATAAGAAGAAAAGAAGAGCCACACTGGCTCAGGACATGCTCTAACAAGCCCTGCATTCTGTTCATCCAGGGAACAACTAGTTGCCTCTGAGAAACACACCCAGCATGACTGGCTGTGGCATACTGGGAGTTGTTGGTCCTTTTCTGTCTAAACATGCACAGGGCTGCACCTTGTATACATTTCCATGAACTAGAAGACATTTCATCAGGTACATCAAGTGCGAGCCTCAGCTGACAGCTTTATTTATCCAGTGGGGCAAGAATGAGGGCAAAAGGAGGGTAACTAATATTCTCCAAATATTCTTCATGGGCATATATTTCTTGCTCTGAGTTCATCTGCTGACCACAGGTCACCATTATAAATACCACAGTCTTCATACCTCTCGCCCACTTCTTATGTCACATGAAAGGGGAACTCAGGCAACCAGTGTCTTCTTCTTTGTTGTGGTTCTACTATAGGCAAATCACCCTCAGCATTACAGGAAATTATAGGGCCATCTAAATGATAAGTCAAGAAAGCAGGCGAATGGCCATATACAAGGTTTTAATCCAGTATGGGATCACGTTAGGACTGGAGTGGGCAAGGTATAGGCAATGGTCAAAGCACAGTATTTCTAGGCAAGTAGGTAGCTTCCAGAAGAGAAGTGACTCTATGCCACAAATAAGAGATCAGATATAATTCACAGTCAGAGAAGCAGAAATAAGGAGGAATCCAAGGATCAGCAGCACAAAAAATCAGTCACTAAGCAAGGCCAGAGGTACAAATAGAATCATGCTGTCGCAGCAATGGCTTGAATAAAATTGAAAGGTCCATGGCCAGACCTTTCTGAGCTCACCCTGGGCTTGGTTGCAATGCATTATGGGCCCTTGTAGGAAGCTCTTTCTCCTGGGGACTTCATCTCAAAGAGTGTTATTAGCCTGTTTCTTAAGGAGATTATGCCCTCGGTGTCTAAGTGACTGCCTAGCTTCTACCTTAAGGACAGAACCTTTCTGCAGGGATGGACCCACAGTCATCTCCCCTGAGGGCCCAGGTTCCTCCAGGTTTCTTAACATGGTTGGCTCCTTGGAATTGCCATTTTGGAACTCATCACTCCAGCTGGGTTAAATGTACTCATGTAGCTCTGAAACAGATCTCATCTCGTCGTTATTTGTTTTTCGGCGCCAGGCGAAGACCTTTTTATTCAAGCGGCATTTTAACTGTTAACATTATTGGTTTTATCTGGCCAGGGCGGCTTATTTTATACTGTATTGTTGTATTTTTAATTTAATATTTATATTTTTAATTTATATTATAATTATTTTAACGTAATGATGTGAGCCGCTCCGAGGCTTCAGCGAATGGGGCGGCATAAAAATGTTTTAATAAATAAATAAATAAATCTAGGCTTCAAACAGCTCTTTCAGGCAAACAAGGTTAATGTTGTGATGCAACTTGCATCCCATACTAGCTCTTCTCAGGAAATAGCCTCTGTTTGGATTTACTTCATTGTCTTTAAGAATCCATTTGATATCATATTCTGTTCAGTCTGAAAAGCTAAATGTGGATTCTGCCAAATTAAGACTGAATCCTTTACCCTTTATGGTCTATTCCTGTCTGCCCTGAAAGCAGAGTAGAAAAGCTGCAGTCAGCAAAGTCAATAGGGCCCTATAAAGATTAATGGGGTACCTGCCAAGCAACAAGGGCTCTGAGTGATTTCAAGGATTCCAAAGATTCAAAAAATCAATTTTGTTGAAAATGTCCTTGCTTAATTTAATACCTGATAGTATTTGACATCCTTTTGGTTGAGTGTGAACAGAAAGCAAGCATGAGGATTATCTTTCCCTCTACTTTAGTGTTGTATTTACAAAGGAAAATGAATATACAGAACAGTAAGATGCTGAATTTCCATCCTTCAAAACAAAATTAATGTTTGCTCATGATTATTTTTATATGGTAGTCTAAAATATATCAAGACAAATGGAGATGATAAAATTACTGAAACTGTTTGAAGATAAGGTAAATGTGGACAAGTTTAGTAAATCTTACTGGCTATTCTATTCTTTACTTCCATAACATTCAAGAATTAATTGAAGTAGCTGAAAATCTGGATCTGAAACAAACTTGAGCATTGACAGATATGATCCTGTCATTGTTCCATAGCTTTTTTACAAAAGCTACTGTTCATGCTTGAGGCTCAAAATAGGATAAAAGTAATCTATAAATTAAAATCTTTCTTCTGATGATGTGAGAGGTATTAAAATTCTGTTTATAGTGAAGATTTTTGCATGTCCTAATTACAGGTTGGAAACAACTATTGTCACTTCTGTTGCACTGAAAGGGCCATAATGATGACATGCACAGTTGAATTTTTAAGCAGAACTAATACAGAAAGAGTTGCAATTAAATAGATTTAAAGATCACTTGATCCAAGCACAGAGGTTTACTGGTGTCTTTCCTAATATTTAAGAAACCTTTCTGAAATGAATCCTGAAGATGGAAATTTGGAGAAAGAAAGATAAAGATACTAGAGTCTACGGGGCTTGGTGAATTGTACTAATGCTTAAATAAATAGTTGATTGTCTAGAATTAATTAGTAGATAGTTTAATGGAAAGATAGTCTGATCCACTGGGTAATGCATTAAGTGTAGCCCAGTATAATCCAGGAAATCCTATGTTCACCTCTCAGCTATTGCCTAGGAAAATTAACAGTAACAAGTAACAGTACAATGTTCTTAATATTTATGTTGTATTTTAAACAGGGTTATGAAACATAAGGTCCAGGGGCCTTCTCAACCATAGAAGTACAGCCTCAGCAACTGTAACTACACTCCTTAACTGAACCATCTTCAAGCTGAGAAACAAGTGCCCCTAGCATGGCAAAGATGTTGATTCAGCCACAGCTGATACGGCATGCCACAGCATCAAACTCCCCTCCACCATTGCCATCCAAGTAGTGTGACAGTGGACAAGAGAGAAGATGGTATACGAAAGGGGAAGGGAGTATAATGAAACAGATATTCACCCATATTTATGGTCAGGAGGAAATGTTTTGGATTGAAGGTTTTGGCTTATGGCCTACTGGGAAAAATGGATAAAAGGGATGCTTAGAAAGCAGGGTGGGTGATGGAGAGAGAGCTGTTGTGTGAGTGAGTTTAGAGGTCAAGCTTGAAAGATGAAGAATTGGAATGCAGAGGACATTCAGGCCCAAGAGGGGACAACTTGCAATTTGGAGAAGCTGAAGTGACGAGATGCTGGAAGCAATATGGTAAAAATTAGTATTTTAAACGTTCACTGGTCCTAGCACTGTTGCCACATCAAAACCAGAAATTTGTTGTACGATGTGAATCTCCCAGAGTAATTTCCTAAAATGTAAAGTATAAATTACAAAAAACAGAAGGTGTTTCCACTTGAGGTATTTATTATGCAATTGCAAACCAGTAAGGAAAAAAAGTTGGAAAAATGGAACACAGGAGGATACGGACTAAATAAAGAACATACAGATAAAACAATCTTCTATTTATAGGCTAGCTATGTTTTCCTGTGGTTTCTTCCATATTTATTTATTTATATCCTGCCATTTTTATTTCCCAGGAACAGGTGATGGCTTACATAATTCTCCTCCTCCTCTCCATTTTATTCTCACAACAACAAGAGTCAGTAGCTCTTACCAGACCCTGATCATAGCCTGCGCAAGCAGGATCAAGTACATCTCAAGATTTGTATGTGCAAAGTTATATACAGGTTAATGAAAATTACTCTGCCTGCAGTCTTCATTACTACTACAGTTCTGCTGTAGATGGTTGTGTATGGACATGCAATAACATCAGCATCACTAGCTTGAAGGGAATGTAAGCAGAAGAAGGGGCCAAATGAAAAAAGGAGGGAGGGGAGTTTGGAGGGAAGTTAGGAGCTCCAGTTTCTCAGGACACATTAGCTGACTGCACAAAATGGATACAATGCATTTTATTGTAAATCCCCAGGATAGATTAAACACAGCCCTGAGAGCTTGGTCCTGCTGCTTGCACATCAAGAAAGTTTTGCTTGGTTTCATGTTTTTTGTGTCACTTTGCTTTTTTTCATAGCAAACATTCATTTGTGTCATGGCAGAATTTCACAGCTAGATGTCTAAAATAGATATTCCACTATTAAACATAACACACAAATGCTTAAGTGGGAAATTAATTCATGAATTTTTCACAGAAAAACTAGGCAATCAAACCTTATTTATTCTGGAACAGGAAAAGAAAGCCAATTATAGTGTTATTTTCATCCAGCATTATTTTACATGCATGATTTGGGTTGTTTTAAAATCAACTTTAGTGTCATTTGCTGAAGGAAAAGTGGATATGTAGGCTTGTTTCTTTGCTTCTTTGTTTAAAGAAATATGTATACTCTTCCTCAAAGCCAACTTACAAACACCATTTTAAAAATTTTTAAGTGCTTATGTTTAATATTCATTTTAAAACAGAAGTAGTTTAAAAATCCAGCTCAACACTTGTAGTAACATGCAGGTGTGTTGGGGCAGGGAGGAAGGTAAGGTTTGTTAAGAGTTAGCAAAGACTGGACCTTTGGGAGAGAGTTCCTGATAGGAAATTCCCATTCAAAAAACCCTGCCACTTGTGTTTACCAGTCAGATGAACCTCAACAGTGGCTTCTGAGGCCACTCTTAAGGCACAGGAAAACTTGTGCATGCAAAGTTGTGGGCACACATGGTATCTAAGTACATTTTGCAGGCTTACTAGATAAAATGCATTTGGGTATGTTTACTGCCATGTGATGCAAATGTTAACCAGAGTCCACAGAAATCTTGTCCTTTGCAATTGGGAGTGTTTCTTCTGTCATTCACATAGGCTTTTCTTTCTTGTTTCTACAAGAATTGTCTTTTGGCATTCTTCCTTAGTAATGTCTCTGGTTTCAGTCCACAGTTCTTGTTCATGATCAGTTAAACTGAATAATGCAAATCTGTTCTTTTTATGGATTTTAAATTCTTCTGAGATGTTACTTCACTTGTATTTTGGCACTGTGTTTCTGTTGGTGATCTTATTTAGCTTGACTCTGATTTTTGAAATTAAGAATTGATAGGCATTGCCGCAATCTGCTCCAGGTCTTGCTTTAGCAGCAAGAATGTAACATCTCCACCTTCTGCTTCCCATTACATAATCTATTTAAGTTCTGCATTGACCATCTGGTGATAGTCATGCATACAATTGTCTGAATGGTTGTTCTCAAGTATGCATTTGCTATGAATGGATTGTTGGCTTCACAAAATTCTGTAAATCATTCTCTTTCTTCATTTCTTCTCTTGAGTCCAAAATTAACTAATTAAGATTATGCTTGGATTAACAGCATGTCTTTGTTTTTTTTTTTTTGTTTCTGTTTTTTTTTTGGGGGGGGGCTGTTGTAAGTTTCCTCTTGAACATCTTAGTAAAGTTTTCAATTTCTTCTTCAGCATCTTTTGTTGAGTATCGACTTGAATGATGGTTATGTTGATAGGTTTCCATTAATTCTGAACGCTATTATTTAGTCAAATTTTGCATTATAGCCTCTTGGTGCCTGTACTATATCTTGTCTTATTATTAGAGCCACTCTATTTTTTCTGAGTTTGTAGTTTCTTGAGTAAAACAGTTTATGTTTGTTAATTGGATATGTCCCATTCCAATCTGCTTTAATTCACTCACACAAAGTACTGTAATGTTCATTCTTTCCATTTCCTGCTTTATGATTTCCAGTTTTCCTCTGTTCATACTTCTCATGTTCCATGTCTCAATTATATGCATTGTGCAGCATAAGACTTTCCTTTCCTCTCTGTACATGACAGCCACTAGACTTCCTTTCAGTTTCAATTTAGTTGCATCATTAGCAATAGTGCTACTCAAATTTGCCCTTTTCTCTTCCTCAGTAGCTTGTGACGTGATACTTTAAAGCCACCAAAATCATGGCACTATTATGATTACAGGAGTGACACGGAATTTGCTGCTCTAGTGTTAAATGTATTTACATGAGTGAATGTTGTTGCAGAAGTGGCTAATATATTTTAGAAGTGTAATTAACGAAAAATGCACTCATCTCCAGCCAGACCCTGAATATAAAACATTTGTAAATGTAAGAAGGAGGGGAAGATTCCACCGTGACAAATGTCAGCCTAAGTGTGCCCCAGGATGCCTATGCCAGTCCAGGTCTACTGAAAGGCCTGACTGTCACAAACCCTGGGCACTATGGGCCAAGGGGACTTGACTCTTGCTCCCAGGTTTCATCACCAGCTGTGCTACAGCTTTTCTCACTGCAGTCCCCCAGTTAGAAGGAAAGATTTGCCAGGCAAAAAGATGCAAAAGCTCTTTCAGGCTCTGGACATGGCAACCATTATCATATCAGTCATCCTATTTATGTTTGGACGACTTGGCCTATTCCGTTTTCATCATGTGGCAGATCATTTGGCTTGCAAGGCCAATTGGTATGAATTATATGCCAGATACCAGATTTTCAATGACTATGGATAATTTTGGAATTCTCTGTCACATACTGATGGGTAAAATATAAGCAGAAAATGGAATGAAGGACTGAGAGGGAGGGAACCCTAGTGGCTTTTAAAATATTAGGGGAAAAACATTGCAAATATGGAAACATAAAGAGCCTGAAACAGGGTGGGAAGCACATGCTAAACATTAAATTTGAATCTGCTTTGTAGACAGATTAAACACTCACTGTGGACTAGGAGGAAATCCGTTTCTAATGGTGAATTTATATCAGTCCACAGGGAAACCTATCAAGGCACGGCTGACTAATGACTATCATTTTCAGTTGATTTCATTAGTATTTAAGTTATAGCGTGAACAATGTTCCCTTGGGTACCCTGAAACTTAGTGATTTACATATATTCACTGAGAAGATTTTGGTTTGGCTAATGTAAAATTGATTTGTTAGCTGAGTGCAAATTTTCTTTTCATCTCTCTTACCTAAGTCCACCTATTCAGAAAAATAAATATTAACTATTCATATAATATGTTATATCCCATTACAGCTGTGAATTAAAGTAAAATCAAAATGATGTGGCTAGACACACTTCCCTAGTGTATGATTTATGGCTTCTCTGCAACGGCAGGTCTGGGGTGGTTTGTGATAGTGTATTTATTCCAGAAAGCCAAAATGCCATACATCTTTCTAAACAGAGTGTCCTTAAAGCACTGTGTTATGAAACAACCTACAGAGGCATTTGTCAGTGTATAAAATAACCCGGAAAAAAGGGTGTGGAAGCTGTATTTTAGCATTTTTGTTATGAAGTAAGGCTTTTGTGTTCTTTTAGCTCCACTTTATTTTAAATCTTGCCAAACAGATCAATGCATACAAGTACAAGTGTTACATCAGATACAAACATGTGTCACCCATTCTCCTCTAGTGCTAATCATCAAATTAAAATTATGTTCTCTTAACCTGGAGGTTGTTTCTGGTGGTTCCATTTCAGGCCACAGGGATGCTCTTGTAAACCACTCCCTCCGGGAGACTGAACTATACGCATCTCTGCCTCTAAGGCAGCATCTGGAGGATACAGAAACTCAAGCCTGGCGACAAAATCAGGGAACATAAACAAGGCTCACAACCTTCCCCTGATTCCATGCATGGATTGATGTTTGGTATGTTCCCCATTCTAAAGGATTAAAACATGTCTTCTAATACTTAATTACTGACAGTATGAAATGTAAGGTAAAAAATGCTGGGGAGGGATTTGTTCCTCCCCTTTTGACTTCTGCCCCACCCACCACTGAAAGATGCCTCCCCAAGAACATCTACACACGTGGCATTTGGCCTTTAGGCTGAAAGGCATTCCACGTGCCTGCTGAAATAGTTCTACTGAATCTACTTTTTTCTTAGAATCAGAAGCATATTCAAACCATCTCCACTTTAGTTTACTCTGAGTGCTAGTCATGCAAAAAAGCAGCATGCAGTGAAGAGGTTACAGGGCCATGCTGCTGTCTCAATGCCCCAAAGTCACATCTTTACCTTGAATGTGGATTTTTACAAAAAAGAAGCTTATACACGCCGTCCTCTATGTGCACACATTTTCACAAGTTCAGTAACCTATGGTAAAAATGGCTCTTTCTTATACTGTCTCCTGGTCTCCCCTTTTTAATGTTGTGCAACTTTAGTTGTCAATCCAAATCTGTGCTCCAAGTCTAACCTTCTGGAGTGTGCCAGATGTCAACAATCCTTCTTCTGGGCCCTGACTAATTATCATTGGCTGCTTTTCTGAGCTCCCCAACTAGGGTTCCTAAACATTGCATTTGTGCAGTTCTACATGAACATTGGCATTCTCATCAACATCAGCAGCAGCAGCATCTCTATACCACATGTAGCTGAAGCTCTCTGGACAGTTTATAACAAGGCAAGTAGGCTTTTCTTCAGTGCTCCATTTTCTACCAAAACTGGCACTTAAGGCATGCCAGGTAGCTTACAATAAAAAACAGCAATAAGTAAAGGCATTCAGACACAATTAAAAACACAGCAACAGCATATCAACAGCAGCTTACACATGAAAGGACTGGTAAATAAAGCAGCATTTTCCTGCAGTTGTTCAATTCCCTATGTGGATAATGAGCATGGGAGAGCAGGGAGGCTGCACATTCTTGGGGTAGGAACTGTGATGCATTCGGTGGCCTTTGTGTGATTACTACATGAAGGATAGCCATATGTTTTTCAAATCGAGATTTCTGCTCATGAACTGAAAACATTCAATGGCCAGATTTGGCTCTAGTGGTAGAAGAATTCTCAGCCATGCTACTCCAGAGTACTGCAGGTGTAGAAGTGCTACAAAGCTTATGAGGACTGTAATGTGGCTTGAGATCACATTTCTCAGGAGGGCCTAGAAATGAATGCAGTGGCATCTTCACATTTTCCCCATGAAATCATTTTTAATGTATGTATACCCCACCTTTTTGGCTCTTGCAAAGGAATCTATGGTAGCTTACACAATCCTCCCTTCCCCTGGTTTATGAAAACAACCCTGTAAGGTGGTATAAGCGGAGTCAATAAGTGGCCCAAGGGTACCCAGTGAGTTTTATGGCCAACTGGAGACTAGAACACAGATCTCACAAGTCCAGTGGGACACACTACCTACTGCTGTACTCTAGCTATCAAGTTGAAATGGTTCTGTACAATTCCCCACCATGGGCATTTTTGTGTTACCCTTTCCAAAGTCTGTTGATATAAGCAAGTTGGAACTGTTTATCATACTGTTCCTTGCCAGGCTCTCCTCCTTTCTCTGCTCCTCTAGGCTTTATTTAGTATTTCTGAGAACCTGTATTATTTCATGGATCTTAAGATGTCTGGATAGCTGTGATCATGTCTTCTTAGAGTTAGGACCAATATCATCACAACCTCAGCTCAAGACAGACACCACAGTAAAGAAGCTATTCTTGAAAGGTTCAATAAGTTGGCAAGGATAGTTCTTTGTCATCCATCATCTTTAAAAAGCCATGCTAAACTTCATTCCACACTCCAACCCTGTGATCCACGTGTGTCCTTCCCAGGTTCCCTAGATACTCCCACAACCTTCCAGTCCTTTCCTTTTGCCCTTAGTGTCAATTGACAAGCAGCTAGCTAAATTTTGCAGCTTTTCTTCATTCTAAAAAGTGAAACAGCTTTCCTAAGGCTTAGTTACTGGCTGTTAGAGATTTAAAATAAAATAGGTTAATATGATTTGAGCATTTATGGTATAACAATTGGACAGATATAGAACCAAACATTATTAGTAGTACATTACATTTATATCCCCACCTATTGTGAGGAACCCAAGGGAGCTTCCATGGCTCCATGTTATCCTTACAACAGCAGCTCCTGTGAGGACAGTTAGGCTGACAATCACCCAGTGAGTTTTACGGTGAAGTGGAGACTAGAATCTGCATTTCCAGGTCCCCAGTGCAGCACTTTAAGCACAATGCCATGATGGCTTTCATGGAATCAAGACAGAATGACAACAATGATGATGAAGAAGTAAAGAAAGTAGGCTGATGATCTCATCTATTCTGACTAAAAAATTTTCCAAAAAATCATGTTGAGCCAATAAAAATAATTGTTAGATACTGATTTGAGTGACTCTGCAGTTGATCTATCTTTCATGTCTTTCATGGTTTCTGCATGTAATAGCTATTCCAGGGTGGAAAGCACAAGATCAAATATATCTTCAAAATTCTAAGCCTCTTTCTTTTCTAGCTACTAACAGCAATATTCTATATAATGTTCTGTATTTGTTCCAATTCATTATTAACACTTGCTATTATCTTGGGCATTTTCTTGACTTGGTTATTGAATTCATTTCCCAATTTGAGTTCTCACTCATCTTCCTTATTGAGTTGTAATTTATCAGTTTCCATAACTTATTGATTTGTTATCTTTAGTTGTAAGAAATAATCTACTTGTTATTGGGATTATGATCTTGATTCAAAATATCAGTAAATTTTTAACTCTAAACTGATTGAGGTAATCTGATAGTTTGCTAAATTGCCTGCTGGAAAACTGTCCATGTGGGTGTTTAGGTGAAGCCTACCAGGCCATTCATGTATTACAGAAGGCCACATCCCGTCACTCTGTCCCATCTCAAAGTGTGCCTCATAATGGGCCTCTTTCAAAGATTAGCTGTCAAGAGATCACTTAGACAGTGGGGTATGTCAACTAGGCATTTGTTTCAGTTCGTTTCTGACATCTGTCTGTCCAATTAGCAACGCTAATACTCATCAGTGGCACAAACTCTCCAGTCAGCTGAGGCCAGAAAGCACATGAACTGCTGCTGGCTGCCATCGTGGCCACTGCTGTTGTGACAAAGCTCCCCATAATCTGTCCCTCTTTGGACTTACTCTCATGGTTTTAGAAAGTAAGCCAAAGTAGAAGGAAGTCTGCAAGTACTCATAGAAGTCCAATTGCACAACCAGCAGTACCTTCTTCCACATCATGTGCAGCACAAACAAAGTCATGTGTGCAGAAGAGGAATGCTGCTTTCACAGCATTTGTGCAGGCTCAATTCCCATTGGGGGCCTGCATGAACTCTAGCTGCACTCCCCAGGAAGTCAGACTCATGGCTTCCAGAAAGTCCAGGGAGCACTCCAACAGATCCCCACCCAAAAACAAATTTCTCACACATCCCTAATGGCCACCTTCTTCTTCCTCTCTCTTCTTCAGCAATAGTCTTCCTTCACCCTCTTGCCATTCCCATCTACTCATCTTCTTGTCCAGTCTGTCTTCTTCTACTACTTCCTACATTGATCCCGCCTATCTATTGCAAGGCCATTGCTGTCCACCTTCCAGAACTGTTGAGCTCCTTTGAAGAGCTGTGCTAGTCAGAAAAGTGGCTAGTGCAGCACTTCAGAGAGGTGGCCATGCCCAGATTTCTGGCTTTTGGAACCCCTTCTCCGAGCTGGGCATTGTGGGATGGTGTCCCTGCAAGTTCTCTGCAGTGCAGGCAATCATCAGAAACACTCCCTCAAGCAATGCCCAGCTCTGAAGAAGGCTTCATTGAGGTACATTATTTAATGTGAATCTCTTTCTGAAATGTCTGCCAGTCACTTGCCTTAGCCATATGTCTTTTCAGAGAATTCAGCCACCTGCTGCCTCTCTATGAGAGCTTCTGTACTCAGCTGAACATGCAGGAAGTGACAATGGGAAGATATGTCAGAGGGAGACATGGGAATAGTGGCAGTGGTAGAAATCAAATGGGAGGAGTGAACTGGTGGCAGGTCCCCTTGGTGGATGGTTCGATGTGCTACTTCTTCCCCTCTTCCATCTTTTGTGGGGACTCCACTCCACTGCATAGGAGGGCTAGCTCTGCCAACATACAGGTCAACTGTGCTGCTGGCCAGTGGTCTATGTGGTGCATCTTCATGGACTCTTGCTGGCTCAATGGATTGCTGTTCCGTCTTGTGCAACAGTGTGAGGATGGGACATCAGCTTTTCATTCTTTGCCATCAAGGCCTCTAGAGATCAAATTGCCTTGGGAATGGTGCCTCTTGTGCACCGGTGAACAGATGTAGGGCTAACTTCCTGGCCAATTTGATAACTCAGTTCATCCCACAGTGATATCCTTATACCACTGTCATGAAGAGCAAAGTATCAGTAAGGTCATTCCTGATGCATTTTCCCCCTCTTCCTCCTTCTCTGTTCCTGCATGTGTAATTCCTCTCCACTGAAAATGGTATGCATTCTGTTCAAACAGGGCCCTCCATACAAAGACATATTGGATATATTACTAAATGTGTAATAGTGCAGCAAATAAGATTCATTTACACTGAAATTTACAATATGCCTTTACCTTCCCCCATGCCTTTGAAGTGAACAATAGCTTCATTATTGTGTAGCACCACTTGGGTCTGTCATTATTTGTTTTACTTACCAATTCAGATCTTACAATACAGCTCTCCTCATTGCTGGAGAAGTACTTGTTGTGACACATTTTACAGATAATTCTCTTTTGTAAAGACCATTGTTTTGTTTCTGTTAAGCACATATGCAATAAAGGCTATCCAGCTTGTAGTGCAGCAAAAGATTGGCCTTTGCATATGAGAAAATTACAGCAAAGCTGGGTGGAATTCCTTTTTCATTTCCTTATGTAACTGGCTGGTTATTACGAGACAGAGAGAGAGAGAGAGAGAGAGAGAGACTGACTATATAGAACATTATTGATTTAGTTTAAGAACATCTTGCTTAGCTATTTAAGGGAATTTTATTCCTCTCATACAAAAAATGGCAACTCATAGATTAACAGTGTGCTCCTAAGCACATCAATTCAAAATAAGCCCCTTTGAGTTCAGGAGAATTTACTCTTGTATCTCTCTCTCTCTCTCTCTCCACTTAAACCCACACATATATTTACAGAAGTAAGGCAAGGACCTGGAATGAAACCTTTAATGGAATTTCAAAATAAGCTAAAGCAAATTATGCTGTTGGTGATGTAGTTCAATTGGGAGAGTCAGGGAGCATATGGCCAAACCTGTCAACCCCTGCCTCTGCTGTCACCACTTGTAAATTGTGTTGTGTAAAAGAATTTTAATTGCAATGTGTTTACTCAGCCAGGTGCAAAATTGACCAGGCCCATTTAGGACTTTACAGATTAGCTGTACTACCTTGAGGTATGCATGGAAACAAAGCAGCAGCAAGTGCAGGTGAAAGAGCATAGGTGAATGGAAATGAGCTCTCAGCACCCAAATGGTGGAGGAAGGACCTTAGCCTACTTGTAATTGCCAACAGTGCCTCCCAAGGGAGCCCATATTCAGAGTTTCTAGAATTGTAGGAACGTGTGCCTCACTTTTGCATGTGCATGCCTCATGTGCACAGATCTCTCAAAAACTTTTGTGGGCAGAAAAACTGGGCAAACAATTTCACCGAATCTATCCAAGGAGTAATTCTTCAACAGTTTCGCATAGAGAGGGCTCACCATTAGCAGAGAGTTAAACATAGTTCCTTCCCTTGGTGGGTAGGCTAGCCTTCTTTCTGTTTTCCTATGGATTTTGGGAGGCTCGCTTGCAGTGCTACTGCAAGTTAAAGCAGTACCAACTATGCTGGCATCATACCCAATTTTGTTTCCTCCACAAGGTAGGTAGAGTAAGCAGCATTTTGTTCTAGCTCCAGGGAACAAGTGGAAGTAGTACAGTTCCAAAAGCTGTCCTCCAATTTTCACATAGCTTTCTCCCCAATTAGAGATTCTTTCTTCCTAATTCTCAGGGCATTTTATGATTTCATTTAATTTATTTTGCATACCTAATCTCCATGATGCAGCTAAGAGTACTGGGTGGATGTCTTCTCTTTCTATTTTTCATCTCTCTATTGTTTTGCAGCCTCTCGAGCTACCTGAAATTCTGGATTTGAAAAGTGCCATGGGAGAAGTTATCTCTTGATCGCTTTACACTGAAGTGCAGAAAGTTGAAATGGCTACAAGTTATCAGAGAGACAATTGTACAGTGGAAGATATGTCATTCATATACATTCCTCACAAGAACGCTGAACTCAATCAATGATAATTTCTTAAATATATTTCTTCTCTTTCACACTTCTTTTCAAAGACAGTTACTTTTCTATGAAATATGAAACTGAATGTGAATTTTCAAAAACTGTAGTGGACATTTTTGGCACTGTGCTGAAAAAAATACTTTTAAATATACTCTTTTATGTGAATTTTCGTGCAGATTTCAAAAGCAGATAAATGTAGAAACAGGGTGGAATGGATTTATGGGGGAACACCTGTGAAATCAGCCAAAAATAGAATGAACTATTCTGGCTATGATGGCAGGAGATGCAGTAAACAGATAACTTTTATTCAGTGGCTAATATTAGGTACTGAAAACAGATAATAAAACCCATTTAAAAATCTTGGATATTATCCTAATCAATTCAAAGCAATGGGAATTTTGCCTACAACTTTTAGTATGGATTCTAATATGAGTGAGAAAATGAAAGGAGTTGTTGCATATAAAGGAATCTTTAAATTGCCTGTTCACAACAAGCCATGGTGTATTATACAGGACTCAACTTGTCCTATGGATCCTAATCTTTACACTTTTGGCACCTCTGAGAATGCACTCCAGTCAACTCTCAAATGAGACAACTAGCAATAAAGTTGGATCAGCAGCACCCATTTGCTTTATTTCTTCCATGTTTCCCATGTTTGGTTATTTAGGTATTGAATCATGGGTCAGAATTTAATGGAACTATGAAAATATTTCTTTTTGTTAAGTACTAAGTGAAGAAGACGGTCTTCTCAGTTTTTACTTCTTCCTTCCTTCTTTTATTTCAACCCAAGGATGACTTTGACCCCTTTTAGACCCTTCTCCTTCTTCAGCAAGAAAGCTTGAAAATGAAAGAATGGATGCATTACTAGATTCTGGGCTGTTGGAGCAGTCATTCTTCAGCTACTGATCTAAATCAATTACTTGAAAACTATGTCATCTATCTATCTGGGGTTCTCACACTCATTGACCCAGTTTACTGTCCGAGTTTTCTGTAACCAAAAAAGTGTATGTATAACTTTCCTTACGGACAAAACACAGAAGACTTTGAAAAGTTGTTCTGAGAAAATGCAGAGGCCTTAATCTGATGACACTTTCACACAGTGGCCGAAGAAGTATCTAGTGAGACGAGCTGAAAAAGTAAGAGTTACACCCATTAGGTTTTTGAGTGAGGAGGGCAGATTGGGATGGCCATGTGTCCTATTTTACAAAGGTTGGTCCTTTGTTTAAAGGTTTCTTAGATTTGGTTAATTGGCAGTATATAAATAAGGAGGTCCCTCTATTTGATGGTATTATGTATTGGAAGGGATATCTACTCTAGTCTAGTTCTAAAGGGACAGTGGGGTCCTTAAAGTTGCTCCTTAGTCATGAGCTCCTGGACAGTAGATCTACTGAAATCACATGCTCACAATTTTCACACTATGGTGAGATGGGAACAGGACATTTTCTAAGTGGTAGAGCACAAACCCTTGCACAGAAAGATCCCAGGCTGGAAAATACCCCGGGAGAGCCAGTGCCAGCCAGGGTCAACACAATTGCATGAGTTAGCATAAGGTAGTTTTCTGTATTGTATTTCCTTTTGATCTCTATGTGGTCACCCAAGATTGACTTTGTGATCTTGGAAAGATATTTTGGTCTCCCCACCCCAGTGGCTGGAAGGGGGTGGTGACAGGTGGATGGGCTGGTGACAGGTGGAGGGGTGTCCCTTCCAAACTGTAGCAGTGTCTATAGCTTTGGGAGAAGACACTTGAAAAACCCTGTGCTCCTAGGACACCCTCTCAGGGAATATAGAATTACATCCTTATGTTTTAAATTTTGTTCTACTCTCTTTCTGATAATGCATTAATGTTAATGGTACATTCTGAAGGCCTCACAGAATACCACATCATATACCTCCTCTACTTAAATTTATTCATTTGTGTTGACATTTTACATTTAACATCCATTGTATGTTTTTTTTTCTTTTAGTTACTCTGGAGAAACTAGTTTCCAAAATGCATCATGCATTCATCAAAGAACAATAAATTTCACTTTTCTAGCCTTGATCCAAGGTGTTACCTTCCTCATTGTGTGACTGTGTGTGTGCATGTATTACAACTGTCAGAATAAGGTCAGATTAGATCAAAGTGGCTATTGGCAAAAATCCATACAAAATTGTTTCAGTAAGCAATAAATAACCCAGTGAGTCATGCAGTAGATTGTCCACTGGGCACACCTGTCCTCTCACCATTCACGTAACAGCTCAGCTGCATGCAGTTCCACAGATGCAATTGTGGTTAAAACAATAATCAGTGTGCACACACAGAAACACACACATTCAAACAAGCACTTTTTGTAGGCTTTAAAAAATGTATTTTCCTGCATTTACATTCTTTCATTTTATGCATTCCCCAGCCTAACTGAAATGCTTCTTTCACTGTCCACTAGAAAATATGCGTAAATTATACTTATGTGGAGGTTCTCTCTTTAAATGATTGGTAATCATGTTTTGTAGCCTTTTTTCCACTGTGTCAAGGAGATTTCAAAAATAAGGTGCCATATATTATATTGAAAAAGAACTATTTGAAATGAAGAGCTCTTCTTTGTTGCCAGTGCACTAAAGCAGCCTTTGAAAGCATTGACAACAAACTTGATGGATTATTAGTTAAGAGCAAATAAATGCTTTACTGTAGACTGTAGTGACCTTTGCTAGTGCTCTAGATTTGGTACCAATCATCTGCAATTAAAATGAGAAGAAGAGAAATATTCACAGATGCCACAATGACTATTATGTACTGCCAAGAGACTGTGGGAATCATTCATGTCAGAGTCAAGGAGCCACCCTTTCCTTCACCCCAAGTCCTCTCCACCCATTTCTTTTTCCTAAAAGGTTGACTGAGTGTCTAGTATAATCCTTTAGGTCCAATCCACTGTACAGATGCTATCAAGTGGGGGCTATGTGGGAAGACCCCTTCCCTCCATCACTGGGTAATGATTAACAAGTGGACCATTCAAGTGAAATGGAGAACCTTTGTTCTCATGGAGTTTGTTACCAAAATACGCGCGCGCGCGCACACACACACACACACACACACTCTCCCTGGGGAAGGGAAACACTTGTGTTCCCTATAGGAATCTAAACATTCCATTTTGAAATGAGATTTCAGTAGGCCAGAAAAACGATATTTATGGAGAAAGAATGGTAAGCAAAGTAGATGCAAAAACAGGACTTCAGGAAACAGCAACAGAATGTTAATAGGAAAGTATTTTTCATCAGTCATCTTTATTAACTGAAATCTCTGTGCTTCTTTTGCATTTCATCATCTATTTCTATACTAAAGATCAAATTTGAGTTGAAATTTGAAATGAAAAAGAGGGAAGAGGGGGTTTTTTTTCATTATTTTCCTATCAGAGCTTATTGGAAATGCCAATGTATGTGCATAAGTGATGTCTGAAGGTAGCTGCTAGGGAAAATGCCAACCTAGGAAGCACATTTTTTTCCTAACTCTCTCTCTCTCTCTTTCCACTACACACTTTTTTCATTTGAAAGTCAAAGCAGTGGGTTGGTTTCATCAATGTGTTTTTGCTTTCCACCTCTTCCAGCCCAATACATATCAATGCAGAAATAACTGGAATAATTTTCTTTATTACTGGGAGACTGCTGAACAGCACAGCATGTGTTTAGCTGAGAACAAAGGCCACCTATTTAGCTGAAGCTGTTGTATAACACCAACTCTATAAAGTCTGATGATTAATTGAGCAGAGTTTTATATTCATTTGCCCAGTGCTATCTCAAATGGGAAACAAATCCCTAAATATAAAAATAGTCAAGTTTCATCTTCCTACCTTCTCTAATAACAAGCAATACCTTTTCCTGTGATTTCCTCAAATGCATTACCTGATCCAAAATCTAGTTTAAACCATTACTATATTTCTGTTCTTTCAATTCATATTGGATCTGATCTTTGGGATTAAGCATCATGTCAAAATACATTCAAAGATGTCATAACAAATATACCACTACCACAGCCATGATCAAGAAATAACATGATCTGTAGAGCAGAATTAATTGATAGTATTCAGACTATTAAATTGGATTTGCTTTCTGAGTCTGTAATCCCATGCCCACCAATTTAGAAGTATGCCCCATTTCACATGATTCTTCTAGCTTCTATGTACACACAGAATAGCTGCATTCCATGAGTCTAACTATTGTATGAGATCTGAAGAATCTTGTGAAAGCAAACCATTGGTTTTTGAAAATAGGCTCCAAACAGAAATTAGGATATTTTATGTGGACATTGTGCCTCTGGCTAGTTACACTTATCTGAGCCATCAGAAGTCACATAAAGCAAATAACTACAATCATATGACATGTAATACTTCCTAAACGTCTTTATATATTATCTCTGAGTCATGTAATATTGACTAAGAGCCATGTGTGCACATTCTGGCAAACCTCAGGGGCACGCACAAGAGGCTGGCCATTTCGGCTGGACTGACAGCTCAGAATCCAAGGATGAGATGTGTGCAGGATAGGTTGTCTGTTCTGGTGAGACTGATAGCTCATACTCTGATAATGATACATTTGTTGAAACAGACCCAGTTCCAGCTGCAGTCCAAGGCCCTGGATACCCGCATGTGCCTGCTATGGAGAGAATAGTTCAAGGGCAGTCAAGGGGGCCAGTCAACCCGCCTGTGGGAACAAGGAAGAGCAACAACATTTAAAGGGAGGAGATTAGAGATGCAGAGTCTACTGGATGGGGAACTCCCACCTCTTGAGGAGGTGGACACAATAGTCCATTGTCACAGTTGTAGGGTGGTCCAACTGGGGTCTCTGAGGGAGGAGTACACACTTGTCCAATTTCACAGTGCTTCTCCTCCTTCGGGGACAGACACAGAAGGATTCATAAGGAATGCTTTGGGTGAGAAGGGTCAACATTTCTCTTTGTGTATGCTCAGAGATTTGCATGTAAAATAAAAACATCTGTCAAAGAAGTGCTGGTCAGAATAGTACTACTGCAAGGAAGAAGCATGACCCACAATACTGCATAGGTTGAATCCTCTTCCCAGCCTGCCCCCATGTGAAAGTTATTTATCAGCCTTCCATTGACAACCACCATCAACCACTAATGCTACAAGAGCTTCCAGGTTAGTCTCTGCCTTTGCAAGAGAGAGCCTGAGCCATGGCTGTTTCCATGTTAGGCATGGCTCTTGTTCATGCAAGTGTTTGCTTGTCTGCTGGATAGCGTCACATCATCTGTAAGTAAGTGAACTGCTTGTTTGATGAGGAATACCATGTTGATCTCCCAAATGCCCTTAGATATCAGGTCCCTGCCAAGAATAAATTCATGGGTTCATAGCATCTGTAAAGCTATTGTTCAGAAAGATGAATATCCTTGGATTTTTGTCAGCTCTGACAATACCTCATAGTATACAAATTTTGTGCAGTGCTTCATCTTGCCAGACACCAATAAGTGTGCCATTATATTATAATTATAATCTAATCGCTCATTGGCATCTAGTAAAGACATTTTTCATTTTAATGGTAATTCCAAGGATGACTACCATGCAATTTATAGGGAAGAAACAACTGCACAATTACTCTGTTATTAACACAATGATTGCCAGATGTGTGCAGACTTCTCCCCCTTTTTATGTATGTGTCTTATGAAATTAAGGTGCACATACCTGCAAACTGCATGGCAATTATATAGCTAGTTAGCACTTGCTTTGTAATACAATAAAAGGACAATCGCTAATATTTCAGGGACAAGGGATCATTAACCATTCAATACCAGTAAAAAACAAAACAAACAACACAGAAATGACTAAGCAATTAATCCAGCCTGTTATCTAGTCTAATATCAACTAAAACTTAGTAGATACACTACTGATGTAATCCACTCAAGACTGTGTGATGAATAAACTGCTGAAATGGATTGTCTGATGAATTTGTATGTTGTTGTTGTTGTTGTCCAGAGCATCACAACCTCATGGACAACATTCCTCCAGACCATCCTGTCTTCCACCATCCCTTGGAGTCCTCTTAAGTTCACTCCAACTGCTTAGTCACTCCATCTAGCCACCTTATTCTCTGCCGTCCCCTTCTTCTTTTGCCATCTATTGTTCCCAGCATTAGGCTCTTCTCCTGGGAGTCCTTCCTTCTCATTAGGCGGCCACAGTATTTGAGTTTCATCTTCAGGATCTGGCCTTCTAAAGAGCAGTCAGGGTTGATCTCCTCCAGGACTGACCAGTTTGATTGCCTTGTGGTCCAAGGGACTTGAAGGAGTCTCCTCCAGCACTACAATTCAAAGGTCTCAATCCTTCGGCACTCAGCCTTCCTTATGGTCCAACTTTCACAGCCATACATTGCTACTGGGAAAACCATGAATTTGACTATACACACTTTTTTGCCAGGGTGATGTCTCTGCTTTTTAGTATGCTGTCTAGATTTGCCATAGCTTTCCTCCTTAGGAGCAAGCGTCTTTTAATTTCTTGGCTGCAGTTCCCGTCTGCGGTGATCTTGAAGCCCAGGAAAATAAAATCTGTCACTACCTCCATTTCTTCTCCATCTATTTGCCAGGAAATGAGGGGACCGAATGCCATGATCTTAATGTTGAGTTTCTTAATGTTGAGTTTCAAGCCAACTTTTGCACTCACCTCCTTCACCCGCATCAAGAGGCTCCTTAGTTCATCTTCACTTTCTGCCATGGGAGTGGTATCATCTACATATCTGAAGTTGCTAATATTTCTCCAAGCAATCTTAATTCCAACTGGTGATTCATCTAGCCCCGCCTTTCTCATGATGTGCTCTGCATATAGGTTAAATAGGCAAGGCAACAGTATACAGCCTTGCCGAACCTGTTTCTGAATTTTGAACCAATTAGTGGTTCTGTGTCCAGTTCTCACTGTTGCTTCTTGGCCCGCATATAGGTTTCTCAAGAGACAAATAAGATGGTCTGGTACTCCCATCTCTTTAACAACTTACCACAATTGGTTGTGATCCACACAATCAAAGGCTTTAGCATAGTCAATGAAGCAGAAGTAGATGTTTTTCTGGAACTCCCTAGCTTTCTCCATGATCCAGCGTATGTTGGCAATTTGATCTCAAGTTCCTCTCCCTCTTCAAAATCCTGGTAATTCTGGTAGTTGTCGGTCCACATTCTGCTGGAGCCTAGCTTGTAGGATTTTGAGCATAACTTTGCTAGCATGTGAAATGAGTGCAATGGTGCGGCAGTTTGAACATTCTTTGGCATTGCCGGTCTTTGGGATCAGAATGTAAACTGACCTTTTCCAATCCTGTGGCCACTGTTGAGTTTTCCAAGTTTGCTGGCATATTGAGTGTAGCACTTTTACTGCATCGTCTTTTGAGATTTTGAATAGCTCAGCTGGAATACTGTCGCCTCCACTAGCTTTGTCTGCCATTTTGGTCCTTTATCATGCCCATCTTTGCATGAAACATCCCCTTCATATCTCCAATTATCTTGAAGAGATCTCTGGTTCTCCCTGTTCTATTGTTTTCTTCTATTGCTTTGCACTGTTCATTTAAGAAGGCCTTTATCTCTTCTAGCTATTCTCTGGAATTCTGCATTCAATTGGGTGTATCTTTCTCTTTCTCCTTTGCCTTTCACTTCCCTTCTTTCCTCAGCTATTTGTGAAGCTTCCTCAGACAGCCATTTTGCTTTCTTGCATTTCTTTTTCTTTGGGATGGTTTTAGTTGCTACCTCTTGTACAATGTTGTGAACCTCCATCCATAGTTCTTCAGGCACTCTGTCTATCGGATCTAATTCCTTAAATCTATTTGTCACCTCTACTGTATATTCATCAGGAATACGATTTAGGTCATACCTGAGTGGCCTAGTGCTTTTCCCTACTTTCTTCAATTTAAGCCTGAATTTTGCAACCAGAAGCTTATGATCTGAGCCACAGTCAGCTCCTGGTCTAGTTCTTACTGACTGTATAGAGCTTCTCCATCTTTGGCTGCAGAGCACATAGTCAATCTGATTTCTGTGTTGACCATCTGGTGATGTCCATGTGTAGAGTCATCTCTTGGGTTGTTGGAAAAGAGTGTTTGCTATGACCATCATATTCTCTTGACAACATTCTACCAGCCTGTGCCCTGCTTCATTTTGTACTCCAAGGCCAAACTTGCCGGCTATTCCGGTTATCTTTTGGCTTCCTAGTTTAGCATTCCAATCCCCCATGATGATAAGGACATCCTTTTTTTGGTGTTATTTGTATAGGCTATTGTAAATTTTATATGCATTTGGATTGGGTTTTCAACTGTGTATTATAACCTTCTTGTAATGTTTTTACTGTTGTTTGCATTTTTATAATGTATTGTTATGTTTTGTTGTAAAGCATCCAAACAACTCCTGCTTTTTGGTGGTATAGGATTTAAATAAAACAAATAAAGCAAACAACATTGTACAACTTGATTTCAGAGATGTACTGAGTATACTGAATAGATTGTTTGGAGCTTGGACTTCACCTCTACCTTCTACTCAATCTTTGCCATACTCCCCATGGTAGCCCTTTTGTGGTGGTGCCAAGGCAGGTTTTGTTTTGTTTTTGTTTTATTAGCAAATGTGTCCATAGACCCAAGTAGATGTATATTCCTGATAATGGTCCATTAACAGACTGGAATGTCTTCAATTTAGCCTCTTACATTGTAGTTGATTTAATATTTTACTGCTTTTAATATTCTTGGGGTTTTTTTCATTCCATTGTAGTTTATTATTGTAAATTGTTCTATATCTTGATTGGCTGTTGGCAAGTGTAGTCATATATGAATAAAAGTCAATTAAACTATGAATTTAATTTCTTTCCACAAATTCTTTGACATTTATAGAAGTTGCCACATGCCAGGTATTTTCAAGTGCAAATGACTAATTATCATTGCAAAAGTGTCCTTCTTACTCACACAGTGGCCAAGGAGCCAAACACACAGTAGAACCCCTTTTATGGGACTCTGCTCCGCATGAATCTCACCACCAGTAGACTGAAATAAAGGCCACACTGTGGAGAAAAAAGCTCTCCTGATAATCCTCATATAGTCAGCTCATCTTCTGTCTTACCACTCTCCACCTTCATCATTCAGAAATAGTGTGCTGGGGGGTGGAGGTGGGGGACCACCAAGTCCTTGGATCTTCAAAATAAAAGCCTTGGGGTAAGTCATCTGTGGCAGGAATGAATTCCTACAGAGAAGCAGTGAGCTTTTTGAGACATATTTCAAAGTGTCTAGCTCTCTTGCACTGTGCTTTTAAAAAGTTATATTGCAGCTGAGGCAAGGAACAATGGCCATATAACTAAGGCATCTGAGTCAGGGATGGGCTATATTATTAAAAAGCTATTATTTTATGGATTCAGAGGGTCAGGTTGTACAAATAAGTATCATCTACCTCTCCCCCCTCCCCCCCTCTTTCCACACACATCATTTTTTCAGTCAGGTCCAACATTTGTGCTTACCTGTATGACCTATACCGAACAAGTTCATTTCAGGAGAGAATCAACGTTTTATTGTTATTTTGATGATAACTTCTATATGTTCATTATACTAACCAGAGGCTATGACAAATATATCCTACACATGCAGACACACCAAAGTTCAAGGAATTAAAGCAAATGTACACAAAAGTTCAGCTTTCACTTAGAACTCTGAATCTCCTGAGCAGTTTCTAGGAATTTTATTCAATTTCTCTTATTAATATTTTTTTGCTGCCAAGGCAAACAAGGCTACTTTATATGTCACACAGCTACTACTATCACTCAAAAATAAAAAATAAAAATAAAAAAATGATTCATTCCTGTCAGGGCATTCCTATCTCCATACGTTAACAAGGGCTTCAAGAATCTCTCTCTAGGGTCCATGCATAGAGGGCAGATTAACATATAATGATGTCTTCCACAAATATGGAAACTGTATTCAAAAGGCATCTTATTATATTGTCCATTCAGAACTGCAGTTGGCATAATTTGAAATTGCAGCTCAATAAAAACATTAAAAAGATGGTTTCTGTTTGGTAGATCACTGGCTCTGAAATTATCTGTTTTCAAAACCAAGCCAAACAAAACAAAAAGAAAACCACATAAATGTGCGTGCACAGAGAGGGAGAGAAATTTTTGAAAGCTTAATTAAATGCAGATACCACCTAGAATCCATCCAAAATAACCAAACCATGGCAAAGACAAAATTCAACTCAGGGTGGTCGTAACTATGCACTACATTATGGAGTGTTAACTTATTAATTTTCAAATAGTACCTAGCTGGGAAGTGTTCATTTGGAAGAACAGCAATTCTTTTAAAATATCTCAGCTGAATGCAATCTATTCTTGTCCTGATTGATGGCCATTCCCATTCTGTGCAAAATAGCTGCAGGGGTTGTGAGTGGAAGGGAATTAAGTTTTTGGAAGAAATTGTTCAACAGTTTCCAAAGCATATATGGTGGTATTTTCAGTCCTTCAATTTTCAGCCCTATAAATTATTTGCACGATCACTTTGCTGTTATAAAATTTAAAGGTAGGTTATATCATCTGTCCACCTTTATTATAATATAACTTCATTAATGCCCCTATAGTTTTCTGTGCCTTCAATTTTACTGCCTATCTGTGCTCTTTCCGTGACACAGACTTGTTTAAAATGGGTGTCCAATTATATAAATAAGTGAGTTATTCAATAACATGCTGGTCCAAAAGCCATCTGTACTTATGTCTATGAGTGCCAGAAAAACCCCATAATCTTATTCTTAGTATAGTTTACTGACAAATATTCATGTCTGCAATAATGTCTGCATCAAGAAAATTTTTCAAACCCAAGTGGGAGAGAGAGATGAGTATTGCTTCATCTGCGTACATCAAGATAAACATATTTCTATTCATGATTACTGGGGAAGGAATTTACTCAGGCTAAATGTGGCACCAGATTGTTAACATGCATATAGAAAAGGCTGGGAGCCAAAAGACGTTATTTTACTTCTCTAGTTGTTTTAAGAGCTTGAGTTAAAGAGCCCTTCAACCCAATCCCAAGTCTCATTTCTGAGTTAGTATATAATTCCTTTATCAGTATCAGAGTCTATGGTTGATCTTAGAGCTTTGTAACTTTTCTCTCAATTTATTTCTGTTAAAAGAGTCAAAAGCAGCAGGAGGATCAATAAAAGATGCAAAAATATTTTATATTTTCTTAGTGTATGTAGCCATATATTAGGATATTAACTAAGCATTGATCTATACTGCTGTAACCACTTCTGAAGCCAACTTATTCTTCATGTATAGTTTCACTCATATCAATTATTCATTTCACATAATTTTAGAAATAGATATTGTGCATATATATTTTAAGAAATATTGAACAGGCTAATTGGCTGATAGTTTAGTGGGTCATTCCGGTTACCTTTTTTATAAATTGGGAAGATAATGCTCAATTTTCATTTGAGGGGAATCAATTCAATGATATTTGTTCTGGTGAACAGAACAGCTAGCATTAGTATACACCATTCTAAATATTATTTATACAGTTCTCCTTTTTACCAGTGTTTTATCATCTGGCCTGCTTTTGGTGAGCATTCCTCAGGATTCCTTTTATGGTGGGATCCCTCATTTCCTTGGTCAGGTCTTTATTTCCTTCTTTATATTCAGCATCATACTAGCTAGAATATGATATTGTAGACTTTCATTTGCTAATACCAATAACTGAGTTCTACAGTACTTTGTGGAAAAACTGCTATATATTTCATAGATTCCAAAACAGTTCATGCAAATTAATAATATAAAGTCTGTACAGCTTCTATTGAATAGCACTGCTCAGTTTAAAAGACTTTTCTCTCACCCATTCTGTCTCCAATCAAATCTATTGTTTCTGTCAATATTTCTGTTCTGCTAACAGGCATAAAGACACCAGTACTGGAAGATGATTTCTTGCAGTGTAGTACAGAAATTCAAAGGTGTCCATCTGGGGAAATACTGATGGTAAGAGACTTTGAATGGTCAATAACACTGCTGCCTTCTTTATTCAAGTAACTATAATAATATCTAGATTTGTCCACTGAACACTCATGGAACATGTCTAAATATATGACCCTAAATAGTTTAATCATTGATGATTACATTCACTATCCATGGAAAGCGAAAATCAAAACAAAGAAACAAATGAGTTGTCAAAAACCATTGAGGCTACACCTGTTTAAACACTGAATTACCCAAAGATAATATATGAATTTGGTGACTTTTGAGGCATCTCATTCAGGAAAAATGCTAAATCACCCTACAGCTTATCAGTGACTAATTAACTTTTAGTGGAAGGGGGGCAAGGAATAAGTGTTTGTTCAAAAAATATTTTCTTCCTTGGCCTTCTTTATTTTGCACAGATAAAAGGTAATTATTTTATAATCCAAGTTCTACCACCTATGGTTCTCCTACCAGTTCTAATGAGATAAAATATGTTAATCTCTGCATTTCTTACTTTTCTTTACAGCTGGCTGACTCAATGATATATAATCCTGGAGATATGGTGGGTTGAGTTAATACAACCATGTCTCTTGCAGAAAGATAATATCTTGTTTTCGGAGCATTCTGGCAAATTCCTTATCACCCATATTATATTCCTAGTCTCCTGGTTCCAGGAAATCATACCTAGCCCTTTCTGATTAATGTCTCATCACGTGGGATCTTCGTCATGCTTGAGATCTTGGTCATGATTTGAAAGTTCAAAATTTGGTGGATATGTTCTTCTATAATTGCAGTTAACTTGGACAACTAAGTTCTGGGTGTCTCTTCAGTTTCTTTGAGGAAATTTGTTGGTGAAATGAGCATTTTGTTCCCCAGTGGTCAGTACAGTAAGTGCAAGGAACTGCCATGAGATATCCTGGGTTTATTCTGGCATTAAATAGAGTCTAACTGTGCAGAGTTTAACAGAGCACTACTTCTTGCTTGTTTGTTTGTTGGCTTGGGGAGACATTGTCCAAGTACTTTTCAATTATCAACAGCCTTGGATCAGATCAAGTCCTAGCCTCATACTCATTTTGCTTAGAATAATAATATGTTTCTGAATAGTTTCTAGTCTTTGAAAATAACATTAAGTTCTAAATACTGAATCTGCACAGAGCTTATCAGCCTTCTATTTATCCATCCTGTTGGTGGTCCACTCATCTACCCTTCTTTGAGTAGGCAACCCTGTCTGGGGAACCACTGTCAGGATCCCAAGCTCAGTTAACCCAAGCAAAGTGTCAATAACACTATATTTTAGGTCTGAAACTACTGGCTGCAGCATAGCCATTTTCTTTCTACCATTTGTTTACAAAATCAAACGTTGATATCTTAATAGACTGCACAATGTAAAGGTCTCTATCCCTCCAACTAACTCATCTTCACCTAACTTCTTTCTAAGTGTGTCTAATATTTCTTTACATGAAGTAGATTCTATTTTTAAGGATGATGGACAGCCTACCCTCTCTGCCATGGTGGGATAAATTGATGGATTAACTGGATAATGGTCAACTCCAGTCCAGGCTCTGTACACACAGAATTTAGTTGGCCAGAATAATGATTTTGTGGTAAATCTACAGTTTCTTGATGTGTCTAGTACTCTTTTTCTACCCTGCTTCCCCAGGAATGGAATCACAATAATCTAATACATATTTCTGAACTCGATTGGGTAGTGATTGTTAGGATAAGGCTTGCTGACGCTGGTCCCGTGCAGTAACTATTTTGTACAGTAATATATTAATAATGTATACAGATGTCTTACATGATCAAAAAGCAGAATAAATAGACCCTAATGGTAGCAAAACAATTAACATAAATCTTTAAAAGAAACTCATAAAAAATCTAAAACATGTACAAGTCTTTAAAAATTAAACTCACTAAAGATTTTTAAATAAACTCATACAATAAGGCTGGAATAATAAAAACAAAAAGAATGTTTCTTAAAATAAATATTGAGGAAAAAGTTAAACTAATCTATAAACATAAACAGGCTACCAATATTAAATTACTAGAAGTTCAAGATGTTAGATCTACCTTTTCAAGCAAACATGCTGACCTAGCAAATAGACAAGTCATAAAATATCATAAATAATGTATGCTTACTTTACAAGAATATAATATTGTTGTGACCAGAAACAGTGAAGGATTCATCAGAGGTTTCAAAATAAACTGTCATTCCCTGATATGTTCCTCTGAGAGATCATGAGTGCTTTAATTGCAAAAGCCATTCGACATACTTAGCCTCTAGTCACACTCTAAGTGCTTCACCTCTGACAGCCTCACCTTAAATGTCTGATTAGTTACTAACAGAGGCAAACACAGTCTCAGACATCTGTTCTTCTTCCCTCTTTTCCTCTGGCTTCTCCCAAGCAGCCTCTGGTAGCCCCACCTTAGAAACCTAATTAGGACTGACTGAACTGGCAGAGACAAATATAGTTTGAGGCACTGGCCCTCCTTCCTTCCATCTTCTGCTTCAGCTCCTCCCCTATTTCACTTATGCAATGCCAAAACAACCAAACTATTTTATTTATTTATTTATTTATTTATTTATTTATTTATTTATAGTTGTCTGCTGTCTCCTTGCCTCGGGACAGCTCACACCAATAAATAAATATCATATAAATACAAATTAAAACCCAGAAACACCCTGGCTGCCCAGTTAAAACCTATAAATATTACACATTGTTAAAATGTTGCTTGAATAAAAAGGTCTTAGCCTGGCACCAAAAAACAAATAACGACGGCACCAGTTGGACCTCTCTGGGGAGCGCATTCCACAGATGGGGCGCCACCACAGAGAAAGCCCTCCTCCAGGTACTTTGCCTCCTGATGTCTCTCCCGGAGGAGGGCCTCTGCTGCCGATCTCAAGGGGCGGGAGGGCAAATATGGAAGCAGGCGTTCCTGATTTTTAAAGAACACAACTAAACAGTAAAATCACTGAATGAAATCTAAAACAGTCCATAGCACTAGTTACGCACATCCCTATATAGTAATGTATAGTAGCATGTACTACTGATATATTTGATAAAATTCTGCTTATATTTCAAAAAGGGAAATTTCCATATACTCATCCATCTGTACATTATGCCTAAAAGCTACCTAAAGGCTACTCATAAAAATGATTTTTAAAAATAAAAAAATAATTTAATGAGTTTCATTAAATCCTCCACCATTGCTGCTGCCAAGTGCTCTCCCTCATATCAGTAATATCCTGAATGAATACTCCAGTTCATTCTTCCATTCCTGGCTGAGATCTTATGTATCATATTTATTCAGTAATAGGAAATATTTATGAATTGTAGGTTGATATGCAGCTGCTTCACTTCATCAATGCTTTCAATAAAATAGGTAGCTCTGAAACTAGAGAAGCAGCAGGATGAAACTGCAATTCTGCAAATGTTTGCATTGCATGTACTGCCAAGCTGTCAAATGCTGGCAATTTATATGCTGACCTGCAAAGCAGAAAATGGCGCACGCATGCAGGGAGAGAATGAGAGAGAGACGTCTATGTGTGTGTATTTCCCCCCAGGACTGATAAGCTGACCCCAAAATTTATTTAATTAAAACATTTCTATGCCGCCCCCATCGCAACAAAGCCTCGGGGCGGCTCACAACAAAAACAAAAACAAACAAAATCATATTAAAATTTATACACTAAAAATATTAAAATCCGGTGCATCTCGGCTTAATTTTTTTTTAAATCCTCCATAATAAATTAACACTTAAAATAAGTTTTAAATAAAAGGTCTAAGCCTGGTGCCGAAAAACAAATAACGACGGTGCCAGGCGAAGCTCTCTGGGGAGTGCATTCCATAGGTTGGGCGCCACCGCAGAGAAATCCCTCCACTGGGTACTCACTCTCCTAATACCATTCACAGAGGGTTCCCGGAGAAGGGCATCTGTTGCTGATCTCAAGGGGCAGGAGGACATATATGGACGCAAGTGTTCCTTTAGATACCCAGGGCCCAAGCCTTTGAGGGCTTTATAGGTCATAACCAACACCTTGAATTGGGCCCGGACTTCAATCGGGAGCCAGTGGAGCTGACAGAGAACTGGGGTTATATGAGAACAATGCCCAGTCCCCGTCAGCAGCCTGGCAGCTCTATTCTGCACCAATTGAAGTATCCGGACCATCTTCAAGGGTAGTCCCATGCAGAGCGCGTTGCAGAAATCTAATTGGGAAGTTACCAACGCGTGTGTCACTGTCGCCAGGCAATCGTTCTCCAGGAAGGGACGCAGCTGATGGATCAGCTGAAGCTGAAGGAAAGCGCTCCTCGCCACCTCCGTCACCTGGACTTCTAAAGACAGCTCAGGGTCGAGGAGCACTCCTAAGCTGCGAACCCTGTCCCTCAGAGGTAGTGCAACCCCATTTAGGACAAGGCCCAAGTCCTCATCCTGAGTCCTGAACCACCCACCAACAGGTCTTCTGTCTTGTCTGGATTGAGCTTCAGTTTATTGGTATGACAAAAGCCCAGTTGCATCCAAATTCCAAAGATATTTGTGGTGGAGTGGAACCCCATAAAAATTATAAAACAAAATATCAAGTTTCTTGAAAGCATTACCATGTATAGATAAAATAATACCAAGTGACACATAAACAATTTGTGGTATTATATTAATTTTAAGTGTATTCACCCTTCCCCATAGGCTTAACCTATAGAAGTCCATCTGTCAATATCTCTTAAGATCTTATTAATCAGCTTACTCAAATTCAACTTAATGTTTTGTGATAAGTCTCTTGGGACAAGTATTCCCAGATAAATAAATTGTCAGCTAGATTACACTTTGGGAATTGTATTATCTCCAACAGACAGTTCCAACTTTGATAAGTTAATAGAATAACCAGATAAATGTTCAAAATCATTAATCATCTGAATCAAAACCAGAATGGATGATATTGTTATGCAATAAACAATAGAAGAACAGAAACAAACAAATAGAGGAATGGAAAATAAGTTTGTATCCTAAGGCATCATGCACAGATCCATTATAAATGGTAAAAGAGGATTACCCTGTCTAGTCCCTAAAGCAAACAAACAAAAACTCAGACAGGCCTTCATTGGTCCAAGCTTTCTGGACTGAGGAGTTTCATATTTTAGTACTTTTTTGAAACTCCAGATAAAACTCAAAATTTCTTGATGTGGTAAAGATAAATTTCCAATCAATGTAATTTAAAGAACTTTTCTGCACCAAAAGAGATAATAGCTGCTGTGCCTATTCTATTCTTATTTCAAGCAATCAGATCCACAATCAATTTTAATTTATTATTCCCCTGCCAATAATTAGCACAGGGCTTATGATGCTATATAGCATAGGTCCTCAAACTACAGCCTGTGGGACAAATCTGTCCCGCCATGGCCATCCATCCAGCCTGTGCCGCTGTTTGCCACCCATGCGTGCGTTTGGTGCGCGGGCAGGGAGGCGGTGGCTTGCTCACTTGGAGATGGTCTCCGAGTGAGTAAGCTACCAGTGCCTGCCTCCTGTACATGCCCGCTCGCCACTGCCTCGCAGCGTGGGTGGGGAGGTGGTGACTTGCTCACTCAGAGATCGTTTTGGACTCGCTGGGAGATCTCTGAGCAAGCGAGCCATCGCCGCACGTGCCCGATGCCGCCTCGCATGCACCTGATGCCACCTCACCGGCCCACGCCCCCAGGCATCCCCACCTCACCGGCCCGTGACTGTCACCTTAGCCTTTCAACTGGCCCCCTATTGAAAAAGTTTGAGGACCGCTGCTATATAGTTTAGAAATTACTGTAATGAAAACATCATTAAGTACTAATAAAAGTGAACCCAATTCAAATTTATGCAAATTATAAAATTCAAATTGGAAAATTGGACAATATTTTATTCTACTCAACTGAAGATGCATTATGAACAGGTGCTTTCCCTCTTTTCATGTTAATTATTGCTTTTGTATTCATCAATTTACAAAGATACCATTGGAAAAAACAAAAACCAAACATTGATATCCTGCTGTGATATTTCTTAGTCACAACTATATAATTCTCATAAAACTTTGAAAATTGAAAACTGCTGTCCTTAAGATGAATAACTGTCATGCCAGTATCATCTTTAATTGCTAGAACATGTTTAAATGTTTTGCTGTCAAACTGATTTCCCTGTGTTTTACTGCACATTCTCCTATTAAGTCTGTCTTAAACAAAATAATACAAATTTTACTTGCTGTGATTTTTTAAAAAAGTCATATTTTACATGATAAAGTTGTGCATTCGAAGGGATGTCAAACTGACTCAAGAGTTTTCAACTTACGAGTATCACATAAAACTATTTGTTACTCCTTTTAAATTTATTTTTATGTGAAGCATCTGCAATAATTTGATCCTGAATTAAAACTTTATTAAGCTCCCAGCAGTGGCACATGAGCTGCTTTCAAAATATTGATTAATTTCCAAATATTATTCATTTACAGTAAGAATTTGATTTTTAAAAGATGCATACTGTAACAAGGAAACAATAAGGTGCTTATGGCAAGCAGGACTTGGGCTATTTGTAAGCAGCAGCTTCAAACTGGGGACTGGTCTGATATTGCCAGTGTTTCAATCTTATAGTTTTTTTTTAATTGATATAACAAGGATGTAGACATGAAAATAGTCTGTCATCTAAGCCCTGAATCACAAATTGCATTATTATGTGCATCTTGAGGGCTGGTGAATTTCTGTTCAGGAGCAGATCTAAGATCTCATTAAATTCCTTACAAACACATCACCCTATGTAATATCAAATAATTTGCTAAACCATTCATGAAACATGGCTGGAGTGTCATTATTAAGTCCATATACATTAATCAATGCCATTACTTTCTGTTAGTGTTTTCCAAAAAACAAAACAAACAAACAAACAAACAAACAAAAACCATCAGGATAAAAAATAGTTTGTTGAACTGAAAACAAAAGTTTTTTTGAGAAAGACCTTGGGGATATAAAATTTGAATGTGGAATGTGAAAACTGAGATTCACCTATCACTAGATCAGAATACAGATATAGTTCAATTTTACACAAATTATTGCTCTTCAGGTTTCAAAAATACATACAAAAAGCACATATTACAGAGAACCATGTATGAGATGTGCATGTTCATAGAAATTGCATATAACAATGTAAATTCTTGTGGGAGAGTGTTAAAGAAAACATAGACTGAGGTGGAAGTGGGATGAAAGGGGCATCTGATGACACTGACATGGGCATGAAAGAGATTGTTCCATCCTTCCTGAGATTATATTAGGCAAACAAAAAACAAAACAAAAAAACCTTTTCCACTAACCTATTATCATGTTTAAGTGGTATCATGGTGGAAAAGAAAACTACTTGGAGTTATGTGAAGTATGTTATTGTTGTTGTATGCAGTGGAAGATTCTTTACAGCCAATTCCCCTGCTGTTAACCTTATTTAAATTATATTCTAATCCAAATCAATTTTTATACATCTGTAGTGAGTCACAGTCACAGACAGAGAACAGGCACAATTTCACAAAATCTAGGTCTTAACTGCTATCTCAAATGGGAAGCACTGGTATCTTTGAATATGTTCTTTTGAAAATGCAGCGTAGTACTTCTGCATCTAAAAGCTGTCACCTAGTTCCCTAATAGACTGCAACGTTCACATTTATGTGGAAGAAAAAGTATTAGGGATTCCCATAAAACTAATTTTCCTCTCAACTGGGTTTAAAAACTCATATTCAGTACAAGGATGAGTGGTTATTAGATCGCAGCTGAAGTTTCATGGGAGAAATATAATGTTAACTATGCACCAAGGTGGGTATTTGGAACTTTCACCTTTCAGTACTGAATTCCTTCTTACTAGAAAAGGGAGAAATGTTCCTTCCATTGCTCTGATGCAGTAAATAGGAGGTGATGGGGGAAAATGAGTAACTGAAGCCTTAATAGAAATCTGGCATGGGGAAAAGTTTAGCAGCATGAGCAAAGCACAAGACCAAATGAGCAAACAAAGCTACTTCAGCATGCTGTATAAGCAATTGGACTCCACAAGGGTTATCCAAAGGGATGAACAAGATATTTTGCTGCCTGAAGCAGCAGATAAGATTGCACACACACATTTTAACTTGACTATGCTATGTACAAAAGCTGATCAGACTGGAAGAAAAACTTGAGCTTAATCTCAGGCAGCATCCTCCAGTGCATCAGAGGGCTACAGACTAGCTTAAGTGGACAGGGCAGGCTTCATGATGCCCACAGCTTGCTTCTCCAATGTCTTGGCACCCATAATCCCATTCCACTTGAGTCTCTCTCTTTTGAATCTCATCATCTAATAGACTTACATACTTTTGCTGGTATTTTAAAATACCTCTACATGGTGTACAAGAAAATCAAAAACATTGAAATATGCCTTGATTTGCATTAAAATACAAATTTACTAAATCAGTAAAAACACATAATTACAAACCAATAGCCAAAGCAACACATTCACTCAGAAAAGGCTTCAGTAAAGGAATTCATCTTGAATTAGTATGTATGGCATGCTATGATAGGCATCTCCTGGATACCAAGTGTGAGATCATTCCATAAATGGGATGCTAGCATGGAGAAGGCCTCCCTTCTGGTTGTTGGGAAATGGCGGTGTGCAGATTTGGGTACAGCCAACAGAATTTCCTCTGATGATCTTAGTGATCTGCCAGGTAGTCTGGTTCCAAGCTGTTCAGGACTTCACATGCTTAAAGAAAAACCTTGTACTAGGGTTGGTAATTGGGTGGCAAATGTGCATGTTATGTGAGCAGAATGGCACATACACATCAGTAATAAGTGTGTGCCCTGACCTAGCTACCTCTGTGCCTGCTCACTTGGTCAGGGAATGTTCCCAGTGTCTCTCAATGTGAACTATTGGGAGATGTTAACTAGGCATGAAGCTAGTTAGTTCAGGCCAACAACAAGCAAGCAGTTCTACCAGATTTGCCTGGGCCAATATTCTTTGGTTAGCATATTTGCATTTCTATCTCATATTGCAGGCTTTTACCTGAAGAATGGATAGCTTACCGTCCAGCTCACATCTAATGTCTTTTCTTTTATTTAACATTGATCTGATGCCATTATATGTGCCCTCATACTCCCAATTATTACCTTGATTTCCCAGGGAAAGTGTACCTGACATGAATCTTAAACTAATTCTGTATGAAGAAAAGTCTTCCCTAATTATCTGGGGGAATTTGTCTGGCATTGGCAGAACCTCTCCTATTGCAGCCCCTGGATCTATTCCTTCCAGAGAGCACTGCCATCTACTCCATATATCTTGTTCAGAATGTAGGCAATTATTCATATCAATGGGATCTAGCACATGTAATTTAGGACCTCTAGTCTAGATAGTACAGCTTTACTTTGAAGACAGAACCAAGATTTTAAGACTGACCCCAGAAAGAGGTGTTTATTAATGACTAGCAGAATGTTGTTCTAATTGTATTTGGAGGATAGGGAGATTAGTTTAGCACATACAGTAATACCATTGCTTTGGAGCACTCTAGTTCTAGGCCATTATTCTTTCAAAAGTTATTTTTCTTAGCCACTGTCCTTTGCCACACTACCAGTTATAAGTGATAGTAACAAAACAGAAGCCATCTGACAATACAGCATCCTCAACACTGAGTATTTGGGAGAAGAGTTGTGTTGCTTTCTGGAACAATCTGATTACTCATTTCTGACTCTAATTATTATCTGAGTATGCTTTTTGGAAGAGCATTTTTCTGATGTCCATGGGACATGTATTTATTTATTTATTTATTTATTTATTTAATCTATTTATGATATTTATATACCACTCCACATCTAGATGGATTCCAGAAGGTGAACAATGAATGATGAAATTCATCATTCATCAATACTGAATTTAACAAAATTAAAGCTGTTAATTGGGGAAGGTTTGTTGAAATATAGAAACATAGAAACAGAGCGAGTCAGAAGGGGCCTCCTGGGCCATCTAGTTTGACCTCCGGCACCAGCCGGCTCTGCTCACGACATGCCCACCATGTGGATGTCCAGCTTATCCTTGAACACTGATGGGGCCTCAACGACCTCTCATGGAAGCCCATTCCACACCCTCGGGGTCCTGACTGTCAGGAAGTGCTTCCTGGCATCTAAATGGAACCTTGGCTCCCTGAGCTTTGCTCCATTGGAGCGTGTCCTGCCTTCCTCTGCAGGGGAGAACAGGTCTCTACCCATCTCCATGTGACATCCCCTTACATACCTGTATGTCTCCAATATATCCCCTCTGAGTGTCCTCTTCTCCAGGCTGAAGAGACCCAGTTCCCTCAGTCTTGCCTCATGCGGCATCCCCTGCAAACCGGCCACCAACCTTGTGGCCCTAAGCTGCACTGACTCCAACCTAGCTATATTCTTTCTGTAATGAGGGGCCCAAAACTGAACACAATACTCCAATTGCAGGTGCACCAGAGTCGTGTAGAGTGGTAGTAATACCTCTCGATCTAGAAGCCACACTTCTGGCTATGCAACAAGGGTGGCATTCGCCCTCTTGACCACCGCATCACACTGCGGACTCATGTTTAGCCTGCAGTCAACCAGTACCCCGAGGTCCCTTTCACAAGTGCTGCTCTCCAGCCACTTGTCACCTAACCTGTACTTATGACACCTATTCCTATGCCCCAAGTGCAAGACATTGCACTTATCCACATTGAACGCCATCCTGTTGTCTCCTGCCCACTTCCATAGTCTGTCCAGATCCTTTTGGATCTGGAGTACCTGCTCCTCAGTTGTGGTCACTGCTCCAGTTTTAGTGTCGTCTGCGAATTTGATCAGCAGACTCTTCATCCCTTCTTCCATGTCATTAATGAAAAGATTAAACATATACTTCTTCAGCAGGTGGTTGAAACAAAACAACGTTAGTAATTGTCTGACAATGAGAGGAAATTCCATAAAGGAGGAACAACCATGCTGAAACTCTACTTCAGGTGGATTCCAATCAGGCTGTAGACCCATCTGGAACCACCAAAAGCATCTTATCTGACAATCCCTGAAACGGGTAGGTTGTTCCAGGGAGACAGAACTGTGTGTCATCAACATACAGATGGCAATTTCTTTGAAATTCCCTAATGAGCACTCCTCAGCTTCATATAGATGTTGAATATCACTGCAAACAAGATGGTATCGTGCAGGAGTTCATGCCACAATTGTGAATGGCCTAAGTTATGTTAGTCACCCAAACAAATTCCACAAATTCTACAAATAGGCACTCTGAAACAAATTCCATGGTATAAGATTGGAACCATAGTAAAAAAGGGCCTCCCAAATTCCCGATGAATGTACCCAATACAGAAGGATACCATAGCATCAGAAGCTAATAAAAAATCAAGCAGAAACATCAGAGTCACATTCTCCCTGTCTCTTTCTCAGTGATGTTGTTGTTAGTCGCGAAGTCGTGTCTGACCCATTGCGACCCCATGGACAACATTCCGCCGGGCCTTCCTGTCCTCCACCATCTCCCGGAGTCCACCTAAGCTCACACGAACTGCCCCAGTGACTCCATCTAGCCACCTCAGCCTCTGCCGTCCCCTTCTTCTTTTGCCATCTATTGTTCCCAGCATTAGACTCTTCTCCAGGGAGTCCTTCCTTCTCATTAGGTGGCCAAAGTATTTGAGTTTCATCTTCAGGATCTGACCTTCTAAAGAGTACTCAGGGTTGATCTCCTCTAGGACTGACCGGTTTGATCACCTTGCAGTCCCAGGGACTTGCAGGAGTCTCCTCCAGCACCACAATTCAAAGGCCACAATCCTTTTGCGCTCAGCCTTCTTTATGGTCCAGCTTTCACAACCATACATTGCAACTGGGAAAACCATAGCCTTGACTATACGCACTTTTGTTGGCAGGGTGATGTCTCTGCTTTTTAGTATGCTGTCTAGATTTGCCATAGCTTTCTTCCCCAGGAGCAAGCATCTTTTAATTTCTTGGCTGCAGTCCCCGTCTGTGGTGATTCTGGAGCCCAGGAAAATAAAATCTGTCACTACCTCCATTTCTTCCCCATCTATTTGCCAGGACGTGAGTGGACCGGATTACATGATCTTAGTTTTCTTAATGTTGAGTTTCAAGCCAGGGCGACAGTATACAGCCTTGCCAAACTCCTTTCTCAATTTTGAACCAATCAGTGGTTCCATGTCCAGTTCTCACTGTTTCTTCTTGACCTGCATATAGGTTTCTCAAGAGACAAAGAAGATGGTCTGGTACTCCCATCTCTTTACGAACATGCCACAGTTGGTTGTGATCCACACAATCAAAGGCTTTAGCAGAAGTCAATGAAGCAGAAGTAGATGTTTTTCTGGAACTCCCTAGCTTTCTCCATGATCCAGCGTATGTTGGCAATTTGATCTCTAGTTCCTCTCCCTCTTGGAAATCCTGCCTGTACCTCTGGTAGTTCTCGGTCCACATACTGCTGGAGCCTAACTTGTAGGATTTTGAGAATAACTTTGCTAGCATGTGAAATGAGTGCAATGGTGCGGTAGTTTGAACATTTTTTGGCACTGTCCTTCTTTAGTATTGGAATGTAAACTGACCTTTTCCATTCCTGTGGCCACTGTTGAGTTTTCCAAATTTGCTGGCATATTGAATGTAGCACTTTTACTGCATCATCTTTTAGGATTTTGAATAGCTCAGCTGGAATACTGTCACCTCCACTAGCTTTGTTGTTGCTCAAACTTCCTAAGGCCTATTTGACTTCACATTCCAGGATGTCTGGCTCGAGGTCAGTGACCAGAAGCTCATGATCTGAGTCACAGTCAGCTCCTGGTCTAGTTCTTACTGACTGTATAGAGCTTCTCCATCTTTGGCTGCAGAGCACATAGTCAATCTGATTTCTGTGTTAACTGTCTGGTGATGTCCATGTGTAGAGTCATCTCTTGGGTTGTTGGAAAAGAGTGTTTGCTATGACCATCATATTCTCTTGATAATCAACATCAATTTGGTCCAGTGGCAGGTTGAAAGCCAGACTGGAATAGGTCTAGATAATCAGTATCCTCCAAGATTGCTTCACTATGTTCCTTCACTATGTTCATTTTAAATGTCTTCCAGGGTGGTACTTGTCAGATATTTGTTTGTTTCTTTATTTATTTATTTAAAACTTTTCTATACCATCCCATATTTAGATGTCTTGGGAGACTTTACAGCCAGTTAATACTAAAATAGAAATAACGGTTGTCCATCATTCAATGTTAAAATATAACCCACTAAACAGAACAAGTGAACAATTAAAATATTGGGAGAATAAAAAGGCTTTCACCTGATGCCAAAAGGAAAGAAGCGTTGGTGCCAGGCATACCTCTCTGGGGAGCATGTTCCACAATCGGGGTGCCACCCCAGAGAAGGTCCACCTTCTGGTAGTCACCTTCTTGATCTCTTTCAAGGATTGCTCCCAGAGGACGGCCTCTGACTCAGATTTCAAGGGACGGAAGGGCACATAGGGGATAAGGCGGTCCTTCAGGTATCCAGGACCCAAGCTGTTTAGGACTTTATAGGTCATCACCGGCACCATAAATTGCCCAGACCATTGGTATTGGTAACCAGTGTAGAGGACCGGTGTTATATGTAAACACCTGCTGGTCCCCATTAATATCCTGGCAGCTCTGTTCTGAACCAATTGAAGTATCTGAACCATCTTCAAGGGCAGCCCCACGTAGAGCACATTACAATAATCCAGCCTGGAATATTATTTGGTCTGGAATAGGTTTCTCCAGGAATGGTCATGCTACTGATTCCTTACAGGATGACAAGAACTACCACATCACACAAGAATACATTTATCGCTCTGATATGGATATAACTCTATCATCTGAAGACTCCATCTAACAATTATACCCAATGGTCATTGGTTTTAAGATCCTTTATGTAATATTTTCCTGACTATATCCTTCAACTATTGCCATCTGTTGGTAACCATCACTACATCTTGTGGGAGTAGATATTATAAGTTAACCATGCATTTTGTATAGCTGTGCACTTATCCTATCTTCAGACAAACTCTTCCCAACACTATTCTTTCCTAACTTGTAAATGTGCGATCAAAAAACAAATTTTCAAAATAAATCAATTCTACTTTAGCTTCATCCTGCCTAAAATAACTATGGAAAGATAACTGCCCTGAAATGTCTTGAAACTTGGGGGTAAGAGAACAAAACAGTGCTGCAACTCAGGGTCAGTATCAATAGAATACAGTCTCCACTGGTTTCAGTTTTCCACCTTTCTTACACACAGTTACCTATACAATATGAATCTTTTCTTATACAATGTACACCATTTTTCAAGGTCATGACAGCTTAAGGTACTTTTCAGCAACCATTTTAAATTTATAGAACTGGATGAGATCATGTGCAGACCAACAATATAGATAACTTCTACAGAAAACTGGGCCTTGTTTAATGTGATACAAGCTTATTGATTAGATTAAAAAATAAACTGGTAGGTAAGGTATGGATCCACCTCTTCCAGTTAAGGCAAATGCGGCTCCTTTGAGAGTACCCTATTGAAAAAAAGTTCCAGATAAATCCTTGCTTCCACATCACCTATAATTCAGAGTGGCATTGATAACAACCAGTTTGTTTGGTAGTTTCACAGCTAGCAGATTGCCTTCCCATATGTCCAGAATGAGATATTTCAGGGTGATTAATTGTTAGCTGGCAAATGTCAATATTCCCTGAAGCATATGTTGCTGCAAACATACAGACATTCCAAAAGTACCCATTAATTTTAGCTTAGTCGTGCTTATAAAATTGCACAAATAGTGGTGTTCATATTTTATAATGTATCCAGAAGGTTTCACTGGAGCAGTAACTTAAATGCTAGCTGCTGGCAGCTTTTATTAAACATGTGAATTAGAGAAAGAGATGAGAGGGGGTGAATGCTTCACCAGAGGCTCTAGTTCAGCAACAATCCAGTGTACAAATCAGTTAAGGTGGAGTACTTTGTTGAATTAGTCCCCAATGGCCAACACTTAATTTCTTAGCAGAGAATGGAAAAATCTCAAGACTGCCTGGAACTCATAGGCCTGGTTCACACTGTCCAATGCCTCCACTTGGTCACTATATAAGACATGCCTTTGTGGAGAAAGAGGCTGTCCTCACAGATGGGTACAGCTATTTGCTTGAATACTGCTAGATGCTTTGTTTTGTTTTTGAGAAATTGCAAGTGATCACAGAGATGCAGGACTGAATAGATTTTCCTTCTTCCTTTATTCTTCTCTGATTTTGCTTTCTCTTGTATTTCAGCCAATTTGAATTCTGGATTGAACTAGGAACATATCTAAAACTACTGTTATATTAGTACCATACAAAAAAGATCAATTTCTTTGATCTGTTCCCTTCTCCACTCACATTGCCAATGATGTGCTCACTTTGGAAAAGTCCTACAAAAAGTAGCCTCAACATGATTACATATATGATTGCACTCAATTCTTTTTGTGCAGTATTTGACTGATACAGCGTGTGGTCTTATACACTGCTAAAGCTCAGACAAAAGAATCTGGATACCACTGTGCAGCTGTATCAATATGGCTTAATTTTTGTTGTTTTATCTATGATTTATTTATTTAATGCTATTTTTATACTGACCAATAGCTGAAGCTATTTCTTGAAGTACAATAAAAAGTGCATGTATATTGGTAAGGCAGAAGATGGTCCAGATTCATATGGTCTAAAGGAATTTAAAGTTATGGTAAACTAGAATGGATGGATGAATCAGACTATTTTTGAACCTATCGAATTTCACATCTATTAAATCATAAGTCTGTTCCATATAATATCTATATGAGTCTGTGATTGCATTTATTTTCTATGTAGTTTTATTAATAGGAGTTTTACTAACATATTGCATATTTAACTACAATGCTACATATTTTTCTGTGAAGTTTATCATCATGTACAAATCTCTGTGTGTATTTTGAAATATTTGGAAAAGTCTAAACTTCAAAGGATAATTAAATTTCAGTACACTACTTGGTCTGAAAGTGCAAAAATAGGTAATCCTGCTCCCTCATCCCTAGTAAACAGCCACAACACGGTGATGTATCATGTTAATTAAGGCACAATATGGGGATGATGGCCACTGGCTGAGATGACTTTAAAAGGAGATTGGAGAAATTCATGGAGGATGCATTGCTCAGCAATATTCACCATGAGAAGCTCAGTGGAAACCCCCTGAATCTGGATACTAGTTGCTAAAGGAAGAGAACAGTTACTTTCATGACCAGTTTCTGGGCTTTTAGGTGGGAATTGCTGTAGGCTGACTTTTCCTTTCTCTTGCCCAGCATAGGCAGTTATGTACTTAAGTGACTGTAATGAATGCCTGTGAAGAAGTAATTAAAGCTAGCTGTTTTCTATCTAAGCAGCCACTAAGTTTTGAGTGTGACTCATTTTTTCCCCTTTAACTACAAAAGTTTTGCTTTTTAAGAATGACCTTTTGCATTTTACCTAGACTGTATCACTTGCTCTTTATGGAAGACTGATATCTCAGATATTTTAAGCTATTTTTTTCCTAAAATGCCAAGGCCTTTAACTTTAAAAAACACCTGCTGTGCATCTCCAGTAATGACGTCTCGCATCCTTTTTACTTGAATGCTTGAAACACATGTTATAAACTACTGAAGGAGGGAAATCTACTGCATGCCACATTGTGACTTTTTTAGACCTTATGAATCTTAATTTGTCCTGTGATCATGCCTGAGCAAGTCTTCTAGAAGGTCCCATGAATATGAGTGCCTTGAATTAAGAGGATAATCACTACCAATTTGAATTACACATGCATTGTTCCTACAGATTGTCTTTTTTATTCCTTCCTGTGGTCTGTGAACTTCATTGGTCCAGCATAGCCCTGTATGTAATTAGTAACAGCAGCTTCCCAAAGAGTACTGCTGCAACTGTGAGAAGCCTCCAAAACCTGCCTTTGATCTAGTAGTGGTACATTGTTGGAGTAAGAAAGCAGCCCAGAACAGCAAGAAGGGTTGCTGCTGACAGGTGCTTTGTTTATTTCTTTGCTGTATTTCTGAATCACCCATCCACTTAATGAATGTTTGAGGCACTATACAATAGAATAATAACAATCCAAACAAGCCCCTGAACTATAGTGTAGATGCATTACAATAAAGTAAGACAACTATCTGAAACACAGGGAAGCAGCCTCTGGCCCATGGGGCCTAATCTGGTCTGGAGAGATTGCCATCGAGCCCACCAGAGCATTCTTAGATTCATCAAGGAAGCAGGGCATGGCCTCTTCACTGTGATCTCTGAACTGTGATCTCTGGCATCAAAGATACACAGAGGATGCAGTGAGTGGCAGATTCATCCACTCAGGGCTTCCCCAAAGACCTCCAGTCATTGGCTCAGCCCTGGAGGCTTCATATATATATGGCAGATTTTGCAGGACATTGGTCAAACCAGCATGTGGGTAAAACTACCCAACACATGGGAGAAAACAGTGGTTTCACTGCATGTTTCCAGGCACCAGATTATAGCTATAGTATGGTCATGTCATGCAGCCCAGAGAGATCTGTATATGGTCATATTCCATACAATTTGGGTCGCCCTCCTCTTTTTTTAAACAAAAGCATTCATCACTCAAAACTCAGTGGAATGGTTGAGATCTTCCCAGCAGTTTGATGCCCAGTATGGGAAATCCTATTAGGAAGCATAGGAAAGGTTCTATAACTGGGGTGCTGCTAACCTGGTCGACTCAAATTGTATTGTTTCTATATTGTGTTTATTTATTATTGTGAGCCACCCCGAGGCTTCGGTGAATGGGGCGGCATAGAAGTCTCCTAAATAAATAAATAAACCAGAAAGACCTAACTTGGGTCCTCATCAACTTCACTTTTCTAGGAACTGGGACACAGAGTACAAGGACTAAAAAGAAGGTAGGTCCTGTCCCCGAGGAGATTTCTATCTACCAGAACAATGTCCAGTTGTGATAGCTGTGCTTATTGGCATCTATAGTAAATGTTGTTATCTTTGGAGGATTACAACTGTCTTCAGTAATTACTCAGGCAGGAATCTATTATGTAGTTAGAAGGACACAATCCTATATGCCTACGCAGAAAAAAAAGTCTGATAATTCCCAGCATGCTTCAAGCAGCATGCCTGGTTGTAGGGGTGTTTGGAGTTGTAATGTGTATGTTTCTATGTTCTAAATGCACACAAGATTTCTCTTCCATCAGTTTTCATGTTAAGTGTTCATCTTTCTAACACAATGAACGTAAAAAAAGGATATTTCAAGGGAACAGATAATATAAAAACCCTAATAGTTTGATAAATATATAGCATCCTTAAGCCTCATCTTACTGAAAAGATGTTTGTTGTTTTCAAGAAACTTGTTTTCAAGAAATCATTTCTAATATGACTGACCTAATGTTCAAAGACTACATTCTTTTGTATAAGAATTATTCTATCAGGGCTTTCCTGTTCCAGATATTTTGGTTTTCAACTGCCAAGACAGTATGGCACATGGTAACAAATACTGGTCAATATAGTGGAAACCATATGGAAATTATCAGGTTGTAAAAGGCTTGTGTAGATCATACTGAGAGCAAGTTGGTCTGATTCAGCATAAAACAGCTTTCTTTGTGTCTTTTCAAATGAAGTTGCATTTGTTCTGACACTTGTGTTTAACCCTGAAGACCTTCCTGAAATCCAAGGTTTCCATTAAGAAAACCTAAACTTTCATTTCCTTTTTGTTCACTTGACTGATTCCAGTCATAAACCTTATATAAGCCAATTATTCCATGACTATCCATTTTCCTTGTACATTTTATGTTTCTTTTTGCAGGTTAACATTCAGTTGATCCATTCCAGGTATTAGCATTTTAATATGATTCTAACTCTCAGGTTTAATGATATCATTTTGAATATGACTGTTGTTGCTGTCATTGTTGTTAAGTGTATTGGATCTTATCAAGAAAAAAGGGCAGGGACTCAGAACTGCACTAACACAGAGAGTGGTTACTGCAGCAGAGCACACGTTTTGAACTTTGCAGAGATGTTTAAGTTGCAGCTTTGGTAAGAGCTGTTGGACACACTGAAAATCAGTAAAAAAAAGGCTAGATTTCTGTTGAAGCATGCCATGGGGATCCTGTTTCAGGGAGGATGCTAGATTGGAAGGGAAAAAGAGAAATGAACTGAAGCTGACAATAGGATCTCAGATAAAAGGCAGGTATTGATGTGCCATCACAATGGGGGACTCAAGCTGCTTGAGGCTTTTCTCTTGCACAGTTTCACAGAAGGTAAACCTGACAAAAGCAAAAAGAAAACTGCATTAATGATTCCACCTCCTGCATTGCTAATAATTTATCCAATTGAAGGAATAATCCAAAGGTGCTTGTAAATTATTACCATTATCATCATTATTTAGATAATGCTGTTGATGCGGATAATGCTTTAGAATAAAAAAAGGAAAGAAAAGACAGATCTGTGGCCTTCGGACCTGACAATTTAAAATGTGACACGAAGGTGTCAACAAGTAGGAAGATAGGTATGAAGAAGGACAGAATATACATTTAATGCAGTTACATTTAGGCTTGATTTCACAGAGGGAGCAAATTAATTCTATGATCCTCTGGCTGGGAACTCATTCTAGATACGTGTATAAAAATTGCTTTAGATAGTTCTTAACTACATTCTTCATGGAAAAGGTGGTATTTTGAGGAAATATTTAAAGGAAGACAAATTCTTCTTGAAGTCTGGAGTAGTCTAGTATAATTTTGATTCAATGGGTGTGCATTCAATTTGGAACAAATGAAATTTGAACCAAATAGTGCCCCTTAGATTTCTTTCATTCATTTATTGAATACTGAATTCAATAAATAACATATGGGTATTCTGTTTGGCATTTCATTTTGGAATCTCATCACTCATCCAAGGCAGAGGTACTCATCTTTACCTGGTACCAGCAGTGGTAGGCAGCAGAGTTGATTTCAATGCTAGCTCCTACTGACCTCATTGTGTGTTACTTTGTTTGTTTGTTTTCCCTGCATATCCTTGGCATAGCATCATTCTTGGGCATTTCAGGGAAAAAATGGCAGCCACCAGTGAAGGCTTATCATACCTCCCCCACACCACATTAAAAAAAATCCTGTAATAATACAGTGTCATTGTGACAAAACAAAATGACAGCTTCCAGGAGCTGCAATCAAAATTTGCTCTGCTATTAACAGAGGTGAGAGGGACAGAAAGGGAATGGGAATAAGAACCAATGTTCTAAACAAAATATAAGTAATTACATGAATTGTACTGTAATCAATGCACCATTAATCTTTGCTCCATCATGGATCCATCAACAGAACAACAGACTGCATTTTCACTATCACAGCTTGTGGGTCACAGGGAGCTTTCTGGCACTCAAAGCAGACTGTCATTTTATTCAAAAGGTTACAGCACATTTTTCTGGCCCTTAAAACAGATTAAATTCACCTTCAATTTCATCAATAGGTAATGGGTCACTTTGTATACTAATGCATTCCACTAAATAGTGTACCTAAGTTACCCCTGTTGCAAAAAGCAATGGATTGGGGACATTATTCCTCCCAAGATTATTTAGTTTATATAAAGAAAAGCAAGAGACTGAAATATGGGGAATTTTTGACCAGGTAGTTTGTAGCTCTAGAGGGCACAGGATAAATACCCTTACCTGAAGGTCTACCTGAAAGACTGCCTTCTCAGGCCTTGGGGCAAGCCCTTCTTTCAGAATGCTACCATCAGCAGCATGCCTGGGCAAGATAACTGAAGACCACACTCTGGAAATCTCTGCTGGTTGAAGCTGAGCTGGCTCCTCTCTGTTGTCCTTACACCAAAATCAGTATTATTCAGGCAGGGTTTGAGCATATAAACTGGCCTGTTCCTAAATGGTGTTTTAATTGGTTCATTATGTTTTTTGTTTTATTGTTCTGCTTGAGATGCTTTTGATTTATTTGTTTTTATGTTATGTTCTAAAGCCAGAATTTCTGGCTACAAGCATTCTTTTTTCATAGAACAGTGGGTCCTCTATCAAATAAACACGTAAATATTGGGGGAAGGGTTGGAGTTCTATGGAAGAATCTTTCTTGCATCCATAGCCCTGTCCAGGGGTGACATTCAAAGAAGAAGAAGAAAGAACACCACAAATGCTATGAGGCACTCAACACACTCAGTGAAAACTCCTGCATTAAGCATGCAAGCGAAACAGTGAGGCAAACAAACAAGCCACACATATCTGAGGCATTTAGAGTAATACCAATATTTATAAAACTAATTTACAGCCATATTCAGTGTGGCTGCTAATAAGCCTTCAGAAGAGTTTAGGCATCCAATGGAAGGCAGGAGAAGCACAGAGATGCTAATGTCCTCTGCCTTCTCACACCCTGCAAAAGATGTAGATGGAAGACTTCAGCCACACAAATCTTTTTTCCTGGCACTCAAGGAGGAGAGTCTGAGGGCCACCGGAATATGCCTTATCACGCCGGAGCCTTCCCCTTCTTCTACCCTGCCCCACCCTCCAAATGCCCACAAACCTCTTGCTCTGAGGTTGATCTTCCAGCCTTGGAACCACAGCTGCCACAGTTCATTCCAAGTTGCAAAAGTGGAAGGAAGAAGATTTGAGGTTAGAGTCATGGTGATGACTTGAGGTTAGAGTCATGGTATCATCCAACATGATAGCATGCTACAGTTTGTGCCACATGGAGGAGAGCATACCTCATAACTTGGGGCATATCATAATTGTATGCTTGCACCAGTTCCATGGTCATACCACCCAATGATAATATTAGTCCCCTCAACCAAAAAAAAAAAAAAGGGAAAAATGGACAATTGTAAATTAACAAATCTGTCACTTTTAGTTGGAAGTGTTGGCAGTGGTAGTGTTGGATTAGGGTAAACTCCTGGTTTTGCCTTTTTGGTGGAATAGACACTTGAAGTCTATACAACTGGAGATTTCATCCCTGTTTTAAGCACTCAGTACCATCCACATAGACTGGTAGAGTTGGACAGGATCTTGAATGTCGTGTAGCCCAACCCCATTCTCAGTGTGGGATACTTAAAGAACTAATTTTAGTAGAATACAAATAATTTTATTAATATAGAGATCAAAGTTCTGACAGTGAAAACGAAATTTGTAGTTGGCCTAGACTAGAAACAAACTAGTGATTTCTTGATACAAAGGAATTTTGTGATCCAGTTTTCCTCCAGATAATTTTATATTGACATCTAATCCCTCTTTAGAAATTGTGATTTTTTTCCACAATGATTTCTTAGAAACAAGGGGTTCCATAATTCATCTTTCCTCAAACTGCATTCAGACGTTGACTGCTGATTTATTAGAACATTTTTTTCTTGGGGCAGGAGAAGGCATGAAACCCTACTGTGATGTGGGTTCAGTCTCAAAAACAGTGCACTTCTGAATTTTTTCTGTAGAACAGGAATAGAGGTTATTCTGTATTTGACCTTGAAAGTTTCAAAAAATTCTCCTTGCTGCGAAGAAAAGACACTTTCAGATTTCTTCTGAAAATGTCTGCCTTAGAGTAGTTTGATCCTGCCTATTGTACACTTGTTGTTGTTGTTAGTCGTGAAGTCGTGTCCGACTCATCACGACCCCATGGACAACATTCCTCCAGGCCTTCCTGTCTTCCACCATCCCCCGGAGTCCACTCCAGCTCATGCCGACTGCTTCAGTGACACCACCTAGCCACCTCATCCTCTGCCGTCCCCTTCTTCTTTTGCCATCTATTGTTCCCAGCACTAGGCTCTTCCCCAGGGAGTCCTTCCTTCTCATTAGGTGGCCACAGTATTTGAGTTTCATCTTCAGGATCTGGCCTTCTAAAGAGCAGTCAGGGTTGATCTCCTCTAGGACTGACCGGTTTGATTGCCTTGCAGTCCAAGGGACTCGCAGGAGTCTCCTCCAGCACCACAATTCAAAGGCCTCAATACTTTGGTGCTCACCCTTCCTTATGTACATATCCACCCTCATCACATACATTCACATACACTCTTTCCTGGCTATCTCAAACATGTGAAGCAGACTTTGAGCTCCCTCAAGATGAGCTGGGGAAAATGCATATTTAATTTCTTCCAGCATTTACATAAGAGTGGCTTTATCAACTTCTTCTTTTACAACTTTGTCAGAACATACCTTCTATAAAATATATTGGAATTTTAGATCACTACCTTGTATAGATTTTTAAAATAAAATTTTAAAATGCCTGCGGTAACTAAGTCACCCCAGAAGTTCCATAGGAATTTCTCTGGCATGGTTTTCTACATCAAATAACACCCCCCAACACACACACATGCACGCATAATCACAAAGCAAGGATCAATTCATATCATTGTGTTTTCATTTCACAGATAAAATTCTTAGCTAAAACCACCAGCAAACAGAATGAAAGCCATGGGCCGGGGGACCGGAGGGAGGGCTATTATTTGTTCTTTCTTTTAAAAAGTTACTAGGATAAACCATTGTTATGCAGGCAAAAAGTTAATAACCCTGCTTTTCTAATGCAGATTTCCCCAGTTTGAATAGCCTTGGGAAATAGTTCCCCTCATCTTTGCTTCCTGATAGTTATAAGCCATTCTTATGTTGATTGTGTCCTGAACAAACATTTTAGGGATTTTGCATTTTTGTAGTCTCAGGCATTTTCTCCTGGGGTAATAAAATCACCCCAGGAAATAACTTTTTTAACACTGTATGACAGTTAAGAAAAAATTCAATGCAGTTGTGTGCTATGAAAATAAACCATATAGTATATTTTCCCTATACCTGAAACAACAGAATATTTCCTAAAAGATGCTGTACAATGAAGAAATCAGACCATAAAGCTTAGGCCCCAACAAAGTCTTTAGGAAAGAAAACAATACATGTAAGTCTGCTAGGGGTTATTTGTCCAACATAAAAGTCCTATAAATTGGGTTTTGTGTGTGTGCGTCTTCCTTTCCTTCCCTTCCCTTCCCCTTCCCCTTCCCCTTCTATTTTTCTTTTTCTGCTTCACTTCACTTTTCAGAATTGTAAAAATGGATATGCCCCATTGTCAGACTGATCTCTGATATACTGCCAATTTTCAGATGGATCATCTCAGTTGTTTCATGGGTAGATGCCATAATCCCCCCTTCCCCTCATTTATGGTTATAATACAGGAACGTCATCCAAGCCACCTTTAACACAGGGTCTTCAACTATGACTATATAATATTGCTAGATTTATTATAATAAAACACAGAAGTAAAAGCATCAAGATAGCAGATGAAGTCTTCTAGCAGTCTTATCTGCTGGCTGAACATATGGGTCTTCTTTACACATTCAAGGCATCAGAGAGATGATAAACTCTATCAGCCTTCACCTACATTTTTAACAGGCAAGAAAACTATCTGTGACCCTGGGCTACTGATGCACCCTGCCTTTTGGAGATGAGTTTGCATATAAGATATTTGCCTTTCCTTTTCGTCATGACCTTGGTCATTATCAGTTAATTGGAGTCATTCCATTAAAATGTACTCTTCCTGGACTGCATCACATTATTTTGGGCAATTAGCTCCAACACCTGGTAAAGTCTGTCCTAGTTTTGAGGGGAAATTATTTTATGAGATGGTCCTTCTTCTGCTTCAGACAATCAAGGCACATGACTCTGCAATAAGGCTGGGAAAGACTGACTAACCTTCTATCCCCAGTCACCAGCACCCAAAATAGAGGCCTTAATTCCTAAGTATGGTAGTCAAAAAGGACAGTGTCCACTGTCTATTCAGAGATGCTTATATCTACTTTCCATTCAAGTACTGCTCTCAGGGCTGGGGGCAAGGATTGCAAGTCAGAAACAGTCTTGTGAACAGCACTTGTGTTCTCTGTTCTGCATATGGAGAAAATCAGGAGCCACATCCCAGTGGTAAACTGGGCTGAATGCAGAGATGGTAGGAACAAGGCAACAGGTGTGAGGACAAATACCTGACATACTAGTACTAAAAGCTTTTACTTCCATTAACTAAGTACTGGACATTTCAGCCTTCTAGAATGGGAAAGAAATTGTGCAAAATCAGGAAACAATTGGCATTTGGGGAGGAGAAAGGAAAACCAGATGGTGATGGGTGGAAGGGAGCACACCCCTCTGGGGATGTAGCCCATGGGCTTTGGTTCAACCCCCCTAATTTGCACAGATATAATGATAGGAATGGCCACCTCTGTCTTCATGCTGTTTATCTTTTTTTGAAAAACACAGAGTTGGCAAAGGTATACAGCAAAGACATTTGCAGCTAATAAACCTAGTAAATATTTAGTTTTTAAAAGAGAACATATTTTTAAATAATATATACCTGTAGACATGGTACATGTTTACTTAGCTTTGCTTATTGAATATGTGACAAAATTGAAAATTAGCTATATTCTATATAAACTCTTGCTTTTACTCCAGATAAGCAGGACTTTAAATTTTCCTAATTTGTTTACATTGACAACTTGCTGGACTGACATTACCCAGCTTAGAGCAGTTTCCATACCTCCATGATATTAATGAGCCAAAGAATGTTAATATATGGCTTTAAAAACTGCTTTACTGTCACGCTATCATGAAAAGGGATTTTTTTTAACTATTAATGTTCTAGCATTTTACTCTGTCCTTCAACACTGATCATAAATCTGTGCATCATCAAACCCTGACCTTGCCCACTCAGGGATGACAGCTTTTGAATGGATCAAGGCAGGTGGCTAATTTTAATGAAAAGGCTACCAGCCTGTGGAGTTAGAGAATTCAAAGCAAACATTGATTTGCATGGAAAGGTAGAACTGTTTATGCTGTCTATTTACACAGACACACACAAATGAAGAAGCGGCATGGTCACAGTGGGAACCAAATAAAACCTGCTGATTTAAACAAAAGGAACGGCCAAGGCCTAAATGCTGCTACTCTCCTGTGATTGTGGGCAACTTCGGGATGTAAATATTTTTCTTTCTTTCTTTCTTTCTTTCTTTCTTTCTTTCTTTCTTTCTGGAAAAAATTGTGAAATATTATCTACCCAAACTTTCCTGTCCTTTGACCTCCAGGCTATCAATTTTCCCACCCAATTCATTCAATTGCTGCTTCCACATTTTCTATCTCCAGAAGTTATTGGGTGGAATCCAGAAGTGATCCGAAAGGCATGGGCAAGTTGATGTCCCCATATTCTGCCAGTATCCTGACCTCACCCTATGTCATTTTATATGTGTTTGTTACTTTTATTTAAGAAAGGTATATGATAAATTTTAGCCAAAGGCTTATGAAACTAGTTTTCAAGACTTCTCTAAATATCATTGAATACAAAACCTACAGTGCTTTGACACTCAAAAGCAGGTTCTCAGAGGACATTAGTGAGGAAAGCGAGGACAGAAAAGACCCATTACAGAAGTGGAATTTAGCTCATACTTTTCTGGATCTAACTGTCCTTCATGCTTCCCTGTTCCCCATCTTTCCTCTAATTCAGTTTCATTTAGATTAACAGTTTATGGCCCTCCAGAAGCGTTGACCTATAACTTCCATGATCCCTCATGATTGATCATGGTGGGAGTTGTACAGCATCACCTCTGGAGGAGCACAAGTGGCCCTCCACTGCTGTAACACAAGCACCTTGATTTAAGCCCTAGATCTGAGAGTGCCCACAGCCAGACATACAAAACATCAGTGCCTGACCTTATATTAAGAACTGCAAGACTGAAATAGTTACCCCTGGATCTAAGAGCAGGGGCAAATGCAATGGGACACTCGTTCCCCCACTGGTTACCTTACCCTACCAATTTCATTGCCCACACAGCTCACAATATTTGTGAAATGGCAGTTTTGCACAGGATAAGATTGGGGAGGGGGTGACAGAATCTGCATCTTGTGACAAGGGAAGATTCAAATCTGCACAAATTCAGATTCTGTCACCCCCCTCCCCACCTCCTTTTTTCATCTGAAAAGTGCTTAGACTGCTTTCATACAGATACAGTTTCTGAGCCAACCAGCCCCAAAAAGATAAAGACTCCTTGCACTGGAGCAAGAAGTAAATAGTCTTTGGGCTTCGCATTTGGGGGATGATCCTGGAACTACACAAACCCTGAACAGGACAGTTATGGGAAAAACTTGATGTGAATAACCTTGATGTTTCATGCAAGCACAGGGAATATATACATTGCATCCATTGAAACCATAAGCAGGAAAGCGTGTCTGCCCTTGTTGTAGAAAGACAAATTCAGACCCAGGTCGAGAAATGCAAAGTTACTGAATTATTAGGTATTGTGTGATAGGAGATCATCTCTCTTGAACACTATTGCAAGTCTGTGCAACGTAAAGAGTGCTAAGTGGAAACTAATGGAGTGCTTATCATATTCTGTAAGAAGGTCAATCCTTCTTTGAGCACTTTGCTTTCACACCATGGAACATTTTTAAAGTTTTGCAAATTTTGCCTTAAGGTGGAATTTTATTTGTGAAAATTTAACAGTTCTGACTATGATAAATAAATTGGGGTGCAGGGGAGGAATCCCTTAGGGTCCATATGAACCAGGTTTTGTATAACATGGAAATGAGAAGATTCTCACCACCTACTTGCTTTCACGGTTGGCTGGGTAATACAAAGTCATTTATCTTAGTATATCCACTTTTCAAAGTAGAATTAATTGCAGGCATTTACTTCAAGTTCTCCTTTCTTAGATCAATATAGCTTTATGAAATGCTAGAACTGTTGGAAACAAGATGCAAGTGAAAGATGGCAAGATGCAAAAAAAGCATTCTGGAGCAGCAGCTTTAAACTTCTATTGCTACCAGGAACTGATTGTATTTGTTCTGCCAGATCTTCCATGTAGAGATGGTCACTTGTGGCTGCAGAGAAATGAAGAGCATTATCTCTGGTGGTGCAGTGCAGCAAGATTCAGAGGGGTACAGCACCAACAATTTTTTGTGTGAGCAGGGATTCTGACATCATCTGCCCCCCTCCACCCCACAAAACTACTTCCCTATTTTCTCAAATCTTAGGCAGAATTTTCACAGTTCCAGTGGTGGGGGAAATCAATTTACCTAGTAGCAATAAATTGTTATCTGATATAACTGTCAGCTTCATCATGAATGGTCAGTTAAGACTTACTAGCTTCACAAAAAGTCTGCTTCTGGTAGAATTGAAAGCTGCTGTAACTGGTTTGTTGATACGGATCAACACAGTTGAGTGAATTTTGGGATGTTCCTTGCAGGCATGGTGATTGGGATGTCATGATGAATACCACGAACTCCACCACGATACTACCAGTAATATCAAGTACAAAGAAGACTTGCCAAGTGCTTTTCTATGCTTTGCCTACAGCTAGATTAACCTAGATTCATTTACCGTAACACACCCTAAAGTGGGCTTCCATGAAACTTTTTTGGAAACCTTTGGCTTCCAGTTTGTGAACTTTATGCAGGGTTGTGGGTATAACATACAAAACTTTGAAACTGTCTACCAGTTTCATGATGCTACCATGATGCAGCTAACCGGGATGTCAGTTGTGACGCCCCCAACTCTGGAACTCCTTCTTACGGTAGGTATACTTGGTCCCTAAATAGGTGGGTGGTTAAAACTTTCGTATTCTGCCAGACCTTAGACTACTTTTTGTTGTATGTCAGTCTGTCTGTCTTCTTGTTTTAGTGTTCTGGGTATTTATTTTGCATTGTATTATTAACTTGATCCCCCTTACTGAGATCTAAAAGATGGGATACAAATAATCCTATAAATAAGGAAATTACTGCATGACTAAAAATTCAGATTTTTTTTCTCTTAATAGGAAACACTTGTAAGAATATTTAAATGTAACTGACATTCACTAATGTTTATGTGTTTCCTTTTGTGAGCCTGCTGGCTGCTAAATATACTGCTCATTTGTTCCTGAAAGGATTAGTTCTGTGGAAAGGAATTTAATAAGCAGTAGATTTCTACCTCCCTGTTTGCAGAGTGTTGTTTTAACCTGCAAAATGAAAATGATTAGCTAGTACAAATACCACAAACTAGGTATTTGTTTAAACTTTTGTGATTCTATTGGTCATTTTATAGCAACAAGCTGTTTTACCTGACCTTAAATAGCAGCTCAGATTATCGGTTCCAATTCAGTGAAGACATGTAGCAGCAGAAGACCCTCTCCTCTCTGTGCACAACATGTTGTGTTAATCCTTAATCTAGAAAGTCAAAGGGACAGCCTTGTACAAATGAAGTGAAGGAAAGGAGAAGCTCAACACTTCATAAAAATATTCCTGTAAAGAAATCTGCCAGTTCCACTTTCTCCCTCCCCTTTTTTAACCTGTTTCAGAGTGTGTGCATGTGAGTGTTTGTGTGTTCAGTCTCCATGAATCATAGTCTGCTAAGGTATTGATTTCTATTTATAAAATGTCTAGCAACAGCTGTGGAAGTATCACCTCTCCTAAATGTAGATTTATGTTCACTAACTCCGAATTTCAAAGGTCTGTTGGCACCTCCACACGTGACAAAACGGAGGGCCATTTGAGCGTATCAAATGTTGCCATGCATCAATAGAGATTGTTCCATCAGTTAATGGATGATTAAAGCAGGCATTTTTAATTGCATTTTTACACTGAGAGCTTTTAAAGAGCACACAGGAGAGTTAGGTATGCAGTTCTCATTTATGTTGCATTGTTCTTTGTGCTTTCACTCTTCCACAAGTTCTCAGTCACATGAGCATGTGTGAGAGAGTGTATTAAATGTCAGCATCTCAAGTATATCATGCAGAGCACGGTATATTTTATTAAAATCACATAGCACTGTGTATTGGAACAGGTCTTACTTCTCCAAATAAATAAATAATGCAGACAAGATACAGTGCATAATTTTGGTTCTTTTTATTTTATTTATAAATATATCCAAACCATCTTATATAAGCCTCCAATTTTCCATTATCCTAAAATTATCCAGTGAACTTCATAGACAAGTGTGGACTAAAATACAGAATTCCCAAGTCCCAGTCCAACACTGCTACACCACACTGGTTTTTCTCAGACAGAAATTTATGCAAACACATGTCACTTCACCGTCTATACATAATATAATATATCCTGCAATTTCACAGACATTCTTTGCCAATGCCATTTCTTGTCATAATGAATGCATATTAAACAAAAAGGCTACTTATCCTAGAGTATCTCCCCTTTGTTAAGTTCTTACACAGAGAGACTACCATCTTATAAATTTTGCTATTTTCTGTTCTTGTTAGTTTTGTTTCCTTTCTGTAGGTATATTGATTTCTTCCCTGATTGCTTCATACAGATATTATGCAGGGAAGAAAGGAGCTTCTTCACAAAACTAGCGCTCCATAAGACCAGTACACCAACTTTCAACCAGTGACATGAACATAGTTGTCCCAAGCCAGGTTAAGAAATTCATTTTGGAAACTCCAGAAAATGACCTCAGAATTAGTGGATGGTTTCCAAATTCTGAACTTCTTTTCCTGATTTGACAAAAATCTGAGTGGGAGAACAGTTCCTATTCTATCTTTCATTCTATCCTGAGCCCTGAAAGCCATTCTCACCACCACTAGCCCAAACATACTGCTCCTTTCACTTCTGAAATTGTTTTAGTGGTGTCAGTGTATGGTTGAAGAGGCAAAAGAGAACTTTCCATGCTCCAGTTATCACTCAGAATAAGTGTTGGGATGTAGTATACAAATTTAAGGAACCCTTGGAAGGGCTAAAAATCTGAGGCTATCATTTAACTACTTCTGAAGAGGAGTCAAAGAGGGGGCAACAAGGGAAACTGCCTGCTCAGTGGTACCTCTCCCAGATTGTGGAATGATTTTCCCACCTGATGCCAACATTGTCATAGTTTTTACTTTCCTCTATTCCAAGGCATTTTTCAGCTAGTTAACCAGTCTTGGGTGTCAAGTAAGCAATTGGTAACAATGATAAAAAGATATGGAAAGCAATAACTGCCAGTGATAATGGTTTAGAAAAGGTAGACTCACTAAGGGAGGGAGACCCATGAGGACGTCTTGTCCAAGGACCTTCAGAAACCTGGACCCAGTCCTGAGTCCAGGAACAAAACCAAAACTGTAGTTTTTGAATAAAATGTAAAAATACTTATAGCACTAGTTACATGTATATGATCTACCTCTATAGTTTAGTATATAACACAACATGTTAATGTTATGAAATAATTATACACAGACATCAAAGAAATCCCAATTTCTATACATTTATCTTTCTGTAAATTAAGTCTAAAGACCACCCATTAAAAAAAACTGAAAGTTTCATTAAATGCTCCGCCCATTGTGTTATCACATGTGGCCATTTAATTTTCTGATGTTGTAATATTAGTCTTTTAGCTGTCAAAAGAGCACAAAAAATCCATGCACTTTGCATTAAATTTCAAGAGATCATTAGGTAATTCAAAAGAACATGTGCATTCTTGAACATTAAAGAACTGCCCATCACAAGGTTTACCTGAATTATTATCAGCTCCCAAAAAGAAGTTGCAATTGGGCATTGCCAAACCAAATGAGGAAGAGAAGCATTAGCAGCACTGCATGTCCAACAATTGTCTGATTTAATTAAGCCATTATCAAAAGACGTTTTGGTGTTGAGCATACTTAAATCATCAATCTTTTCTGAATTAAGTTTTAGCCTAAGATCCAGGACCCTCTGCAAGCTATTGAAGTACTCCTTTGATGCTCCCATCTTGGTTGAGATCCTGGCGACTATATTTAGCGGACAAAGCAGGAAATGGTAGAAAATTATTTTCAGGGCCAATGAACTGATCCAAAGTAAAAATTGTTCTGCCCATGCAAGTCCAGCATAGGAAAATATCAAGCTGCAGTTGGCATGAAAATGTATGCCACAATCCTCTAGCAGCCACAAATGGAGGGGCATATTATCTTTGATATGATGGGAGCCCGATGCTATCCCCTTGGGAAAAGGGATCCAAAATGCGGGTTTCAAAACTGAACAGGAAGAGGAATATAATCCAAATGTAAAAGATCAAAATCAACATCAACAATAGGCCTAATAGTATAAGGAAAGGTCAGGGGTCTAAGTCTACCCTCTTGACTGAAAGTTGCATCCTTTCATAAAAACTATGAATGAGAACCACTGTATGGCTACACTGAACAAGGGTTTCTAATGATCTTATGGTAACATCGCCAGCAAATATGCACTATTTTTCAAACATTCTTGTATGTGAAAATGGGGAAGCTACTGAATTTCAAACAACATGCCTAGTCATTTTATACTTGAAGAAGCTTATCTTTTTATCCATGGGTTTAGTTATAATTGCCTTCCTTTTAGAAGGTTTCAGTAGGATACTTTTTTTCTCTGAATGAGTATTATTAGATATTCTGTTACTAAATCTCATTTTTACAAAGAACTCTACTAATTTAATGTAAAATGCTACCAAATCATTGGAAAAAGAATGAACACATTTTTATCAGCTGTTCTATTTTATATTCATTATTTGCCATCGCGTTATTCTCATAAATCTGCCAGCCTCTCCACAAGACAAATGATGTACTACTTCCTTAATTTTAATTTTCCAAAATTGTATATCTGTTCAGAAACTGAAGCAGGGCAGGGAGGGGGCATCATTTGATTTAATGGTAGAGTGCAAGATGGAAGATTTCTCCATGAATATGACAGGTGGCTGTGTTTCTCCCTGTTTGATACTTGCAAGTCCAAAAGACAATGCGATGCAACAAAGGAGTCACCATTTTCCCTACACTATTCCATTTATTTCACTAGAATCAAGGGACATGGATATGAGGAATGAGGGGGCTGTGGATGGGTGCAAAAGCTTTTTCAGCCTACGGGACAAATCCCACTTCAAATTTCCTTTTCAGAGCTGCATTCCAATATAGATGGGCTGAAGACAAAATGCAGTAGGGCAAAGGCAGGTGAGATGGGAATTCAGGGTCCACGACTTGTTGTATACAAGTAAAACACCCTCATAGCAAGGTCTGAACTGAGGGTGGTGGAGCTGGAACATTCAGACATGTAGGGGATGGTATCAGCTGCACATTAGGACACACTTTAAGACCTCAGAAATTAGTAAACAAACAGAATGTAGGGAACATCCACTCTACCTCTGTACATTTATGATTCAGAGAGCACCACTGCAGAAAGGACTTTGAGCAACTGGGAAGCCTATGTTTTGTTGCTAGCATTTCAAAAATTGTTTATAGTTTGTACAATTCAACTTGAATAATGGCACTTACTAACAAGCCCTGTTCATGTACATTTTTACTCCTTATTTGTCATAAGCAGATCTCTCCCTTCCTCTTTTCCTCTTGAGCAGATTTAGATGAGCCTTTAGAAGCACAACCCTTTTATTAAAGCTTCACAGGTTATAAAAAAGTATACATTGAAGTAACATTCTTGAGATGTGGGAGAAGGAAATCTGCCCATGCAAAGAGTTGAATCAAAAAGGAAACATCACCTTCCCTTCCTTTTAGAAAAGATTCTGAATCCACCATAAAGGTGGCATCTGCTGCCTTTAGGGCTACACATCAGGAATGCTGTATACTTCATAACTGGCTTGCTCAGTTTACCTTTCATCTCCTGACTAGGTCGAGGAATTCCATGTCTATCACTTCTCCAGGCACCTCTGAAATATCTCTCTCTTTTTCTTAGTCTCGCTGGTTCTCACACTCTGCTTTAGAATCTTCACTAGGTAACCCTGAAACTTGAAAGCTGTTTCAGAACTCTGCCCCTCTGCCTCCTGCTCAGAAGTGGCTGAATCTATCTGAGCAGTAACATTAACAGCCCAGAACACAAGGCTTGTTTTCAAACCAATTTCAGGACAATACAGCTGAAAGAATATTGCACATGTGCTATTAGCATTTCCTTGGTAACTCAGCATTTATCATGGTAAATGTAGCAAGAATACATGTTCTCTCCTATATCTATATCTATCTATATACACATATATTCCCTGTCCAGTAAGATTATTTTAATTACATTTTGAGTTTTCAAGAGTTTGTCATAAAGGGGATGTGGGTTGCATGCATGCACATACACGCATTCTTTTGTTAATATTTGAGATGCCGAAGAGAACTAATATTGAACCTTTAATATCTGATGTGCTGAGAACATCTTATTTTCACACATTTCAATTTATCACTCCAATTCCTGTGCATTTTACTGTTTATTTACCCATGGAAATGGTCCAAGAAATCAAGCTATTAATAATGTGCCTTCTAGTATAAATATGCCAGTTGTCAGTCAAAGTATTTTTCACCTATCCCAAGTCAGGAGCAGCTCCATCTGATAATATGATATCTGTTCTTTGTTGTTTCTGTTCTGGAATCTTCTCAATCCTATCATGTAATATCTGGGATGGTGCTTGGGAACTTTAATATACAAAACATGTTTCCTACATACACTGTATACAGATCTAGATATAAGAAAAAGCTAGTTAAGGGGAAAAAAAAAACTAGCCTGACACCATCTTTTCTGTTTTCTTGGTACCAGGTGAAGACATTTTATTTAAATAAATTATCTTTTTCTCCAACATGATATCCATAGGTGCCAATGCATCCATCCATAGCCACCTCTTCCCATGGCTCACATGCTTTATAGAAACATAGAACATAGAAAATAGAAACAGTCAGAAGGGGCCTCCTGGGCCATCTAGTCTGATGTCCAGCTCCAGCCAGCTCCACTCATGACATGCCTACTATGTGCATGTCTGCTCATGTATGACTGACCTGATTTGTTTTTCTTAGCACTTTTGATAGATTTAAAACTATTTGTTTTTAACTGGGAGGCTGGCATGCTGCAAAGGGAAGTGCTATCCTCCATTTCATTTTATGGGGTTCAAAAGAATAGTTGTGTGTTTGTTTTGGGATTCAGACTCAGCGAGGGTTTTATAACAAGCCATGCCCACATGGTAGACATTCTGTAAATGGTCAAGTGTCCTTGAGCAAACTAGTTTCTTAGAGTGCCCATGGCACTCCCTCATTCCAAATTCCAAATATGCCATCTGACCCCCCAACCCCACCCCGGGGACCTCTGTTGTACTTGTGAGCTACCCATAGAATGAGGGCTTTGAACTCACTATATATATGCAGTAAGAAATTAGTGAAAGTGTCCATAAATAGCACTACCAAAACTAGGGTTCTGTTTGACTATCAAATGCTCATATCAGTTCATTCTCAGATTCCCAAGCAATGTGTGCAGAGAAGTAATTTTCCACTATATTGTGCAGAAAATTAAGAGTAATGTGCAATTAATTTTCAGGTATGGAACATCAGTTGTTTCAAACAAGTTCATTTTAACATTCAGATGCATATAGAAGAGTAAGAACAACTATCTTTACTGTAGGCAGATTTGCATGGAAGATTTCTTCTGTCTTGTCCTGGTTTCTACTTTTAGAGCATAAGTATCTGGTCATACTGACTTTGCAAGTGTACCACTTCAAAATGTGCCCTTGAAAAACCAAAGTAGTCCTCCAGAGAAGTATGTCCATTGCCAATGTTATTTGCAACAGAAGGCCAAAGTCAAGCGTTCACATGGTTGGCCACTGACTGAGACCCCATGCCCAACCAGGGGCCACTACTAGATCCAACACCACTACTCCTTCTTTACACCACTGCACCCTTTAGCAACTAGAAAATAGACTACCAGGGGAGAAGACTGTTGAGGATGTCTTGCCCAAGAGCATTTCAAAACCTTCAGACAACATTGGGTGTATACATGGCTTGAGGGGCCTAATGTGAGTTAGCATGAACCTCACTTTCCAGGCTGCACCATGAGCAGAAGAGGTGGGTGCAGGTAGGCAAAGAATGCAACCCACTCATTTTCCCTTTCAGTCTGAGAGAATAGCAGTCACTAAATCAGCCATTTTTTAATCCATGAGCACTGGCAATACTGTTCTGCTATTATTACTTTTTGTATTACCCATATATGCACAAAACTTCTGGTCTGAAAATATGCTATTAACAATAAATATGCTGAAGCTGCTATAATACATTAAAATGAGGCATGTGAAGGGTGGGGGTAAAGGTTTGGTTGACACATATTAAGAAACAATCTCTGCCATGATGAACCATCGGTTCATTTCTTCACATGCCCAGAACTGATTTCACTAGTAATTTTCTGGGTATGTGGTTGATAGAATAATGTGAAGAATCTGCTTTGTGGTGTGGAAATCCATCAGCTGCCCAGATCCTGGCCCACTTTCTTGCAGCCCTGTGTCCAACTTGGCACAAGTCCATTGAGTGTTTGTACAGGTGCCCACCAGGAACTGAGACTGCATGCAAGCTGCACAGAGTGTCTCCATGCATATGGCTTATGGGCTTTGCTGTATGTGTCACACATGCTGTGAAGCAAGGCACCAGGTTGTTGCCAGTGTTTGTGAGCATTCACAATCTTAAACATGACTTACTATTGAACACAGTAAGACACTTTGGTAAATGGGCATAGAACTTGGTATACATGCACAGATTTCAATAAAGAAAGGTATGCCAGTTTATTTCTACCTAGGGATGTGCAAAATGGAAAACTCATTCTGTTTCAGTGTGATGGACTTTTGACACATTTCACTCCTGATGGCCAAAAGTGGGTGAATTGCAGGATTTTCCAGTTTGAGAAATTAAAATAGTTGCACATATTTAGAGCTAAGAATTGTGATTCTGTAGCAAAATTTATGCAAATCACAGTGTGTGCAAATGACATGAATTTGTGCAAATCAGGGCATATTCATTAGATCTGAGTGGCTGTTTTTGCTGTAGCCTTTAACATGAGAAGCATGGAAAGCATATTTCTTTCACTGCATGTACACACGCCCTCTGCCTTAATCCACTTGAAACTCCTTACTGTCAGTTTCAGATTTGTGCAAATTTCAAATCTCAGCTCTCTTTTGAAACTTCTGATTTCTCCTGCAATTCCTGGAGCTGCTCTAATTTCAACATTTTTCTTTCCTTTTTCTTTCTACTTTTTATTTTGCGCTTGTATTGGTGAGTTCTGTACATATTTGACAGTGCAATTATGATCTGTGTGCCATGGAAAATATTTTCTACACAGGTTTCATTCAAATGTTTCTGCCCTGGATGTAAGTTTGTGTGTACAATTACAAACAACAGGAGGCCTTTGGTCCTTACAAGTCTGTGGGAGCTTATGCCATAATAAACTTGCCATTTGTTAAGATGCCATGAACCTCTCTACTGTTTTTAGTTGCTACAGACTAACAGAAATAGCTCTATGGAAGTTGTTAGAAGTTGTTACTTACAGCGTTAAATTACTTTAAGTGTGTTAACTTTAATTTATCATTCTAAGGATGGGGTTAAGCTGGTTTATCTATCTTATTATAGGATTACACAATATAAAGCTTTGTGAAAGACTGTAGGTTGCAAAAGCCATTATGATTGTGACTATGTAGGTGGTCTACAATTAGATGGTATTCAAACACCACTAACTGCAGTGTGAAGTACTACCACAGCTTCCTGGGCTTCTGGAAGGGACATAAATTCCAACAGTCAACCACTTAGAAATACTCTTTTCCCAGATAAGCTTATACATAACAGCCTACAGAAGACGATGGGATATGAAGTGCTTACATGAAATTGAATGCCAGCACCAAGGGTTAAGATGATGCCATCTCTATGAAGCACTACTATATTTAGATATTAAATACCATTCTTTACGCAGTTACAAAAGTGTTAGGTTTAACCACTCTTCCAAAAGGGAAGAAATGCTTAGACAATTACAGCTACATTTTAGAAGATTCTGGCTAAGCTATGCAACTTAAAAAAAAAGAAGAACATGAAACATTTGCTTTCTTTCAGCTCATAACTCAGTATTTCCAGGAAAAGTAGACTGTATATTAAATGACATCAATTATTTTACCTTCTATTTCTGTCAGCAATTAAATATTGGAGTGGAACAATTGTCACTCTTTGCAGGCACCCAGGGTAACCAAACCATCTGCTTCTAATAGCTAGGCACAATGGGATCCCTAAAATGCAAGTGGCCTATTAATAAACTAATAAGGATAAGTTAATGAAGTGTAAAACTTACTAATTGTGAAATTAGAGAGATCTTTCTAACAAAAGCCTAAAGGAAATGGTGCACTCAGTTCATTGGCTTGAGGCCTCATTATGTGAGAAAAGTTTCAACCTTTTCTGAGTATTTGGTTTGCTTCTTCCAGCCTGTTCCGTCATCTGCCAGTGAAGAAATCTTGAACACAATTATATATATGTACATACTATACGCAAAGTTAGATATAAATCCATACATGTATACCTGTGTTATGCACCATTATGAGATAAATGAGGAAAGAAGGTTTGGTTTACTTGGGTTAGGCAGAATAATTATTTAGGTGCTACTGAACAAAGTCAGTATTTATTTATTTATTTATTTATGGTAAATTTTTGTATTTAATGGCATTGGAAACCATTGCCATAATTCACCATAGAAGCTATTAAACTTCAAAACATTATTTGAGATGGCCATAAAATAATGATTCTTTCAGTTTTCAAAAACAAAACAAATCAAAACAAAATGCCTGAACTGGACCGTCCCTATAAAAATACAATTATCTGAAAGGCCACAGAAATAATGCTTTGTGTTGTGGCTGCAGTTTTGCCCCGCAGTAAGTACATAACAAAGTCATTTCCTTCCTTTGTGTCACATGAATGCAGTTAGGCAAGGAATATAGTCTTGGTTTCAAACAAAGAGCAGGCATGAGTTACAATCCTAATGTACAGGCTATGATTCATAGAGCAGAGCCCTGCAATAAATTCACCCTTTGCCATTACGAAAAAAATTCCGCAATGGTTGATTAGCAGAAAAATGTACAACCTTGTTGTTTCTTTAAAATAAAAATGACATTCTGTTCTCAATATTTTGTTGCGTCAACTGACAAATATAAGATTTTTTTCTTGATTTTCCTCAATAATATAAAACTTGACAGGCTAAAACACCTAGTAAACAGAAATGTCCTAAGTAAACATAAAATGAATAAACTGTCAAATCTGGAGTAAAGCAACTGCATGTGATTTGGCATTGGACTTCATAGATATTTCAAAATGGGAATGATACACAACTTTAGCTATTATCATTAATTCATTAATAAAATATGCATATAACCTATAATAAAATCACATTTACCTGTGGCTGATTTTCCCCCCTGTGCTGTGGAAGTGATAAGTGCTTACCTGAAGGAGTGCTTACATCCGTATATGCCCGCCCACCCCCTGAGATCTGCGGGAGAGGCCCTTCTCCGGGAACCCTCCGTGAAGGAAATTAGGAGGGTGAGTACTCGGAGGAGGGCTTTCTCTGTGGTGGCGCCCAATCTATGGAATGCGCTGCCCAGAGAGGTCTGCCTGGCGCCGTTGTTATTTGTTTTTTGGCGCCAGGAGAAGACCTTTTTATTCAAATGTCATTTTAACTGTTAATAGTATTTATTTATTTTATTCTTTGGCCAGGGCGACTTACTTTATATTGTTAATTTATATTATTTTAATTGAAGTTATTCGTGTTTGTGAGCCGCCCCAAGGCTTTGGCGAATGGGGCGGCATAGAAATTTTCTAAATAAATAAATAAATAAATAAGCACAATTAAGAACAACAACAGAACCTTTAGGGTCACCATTCATTGTAGTGGTTTGCCAGCATCCAATGGCAATGAAACCCAGAATTTTTTTTTTCAAACTGTATTATTATTGTTTGCATTTCTATGCCCCCTTATCTGTTCAAAAGCCTTCAAGGTGGTATTGGAACTGTTAAAACAATAAAATTGTAGAACAACAAAAATAACATTAAAAATTTCATACATTAAATGGAACTTTTTCAATGTTCAATTAAAAAGATGCAATGTTACATCCTTTCTGAAGACCAAGAAAGTGGGGCCAAACATCATTCTTGGAGAAGCACCTTCCATTACTTGGGAGCAAGGGAGAAGAAAGCCTTTTCATACATGCCTGACAAACAGGCATCTGCCAGAAACGCAACCCTCAAATGTCTTCCCTTGTAGAAAGTAATACCTGAACAGGTCCAATCAGATATAGGTAGATAGAGAGATCCTAAGTATTTAGGAATTTAACAGTAAGAACCAATGCTGTTAATTTTGCCCAGAAAGCCATTGGCGACCAGTGTAGGTCTTTCAGAAGAGCTGTCCTATGGTCATAATACCATGTACTGCTTAGCTGTATATCTGCTTAATAACTGGGTATGATCGTTTTGTCTTGCATCGTAATCAAATGGGAGCAAACGGAGGAAATTTTGTGGCCATAAAACCACCAAAGCCCTGCCAGGCTCACCCCAGCAAGCCAGGATTGGGGGAAGCTACAAGAAAAAGACTCCAGGGCTGGCATACTTTCTTTCCCTAGTCAGGGCTGTGCTGGGAGAATTGGTGGATTTTGCATGAAGCAGAACCTAAGCTTCCCCAGTCCAGCCCCAGCACACCCCAGATAAGCCTGCTTTTTGCCCTTACTTTCACTGCAACCCCAACAGCCCAGTGGACAGAGAAGCCACAGTTCCTGTGTCTGAACTGGGATGTTTATGAGGGTGAAGCACCTGCTCCACCCACAAACTCCCTTCCTTATGGGTCAAAAGGGTAATCTACTCTATCTCATGCTGTTAAGATGCCTTTCTGCCAGGGGCTATAGGACTGCATCTTCAGTAAGCTTCTCAAAGAACATCATCTTTGTGCCTTGACTTGTGACATCACTGATGAAAATGGTGTCTACATATCCAATAGAATTAAATTGCAGAATTGCAAAAGGGAGCCGAGGGATGTAAGGACAAAGGAGAATGAAACAGTACTGAAAAGAACAGCATCAAAACCATGGTCATATGTTACAACAAATGCCAACTTGGCTGAAAACAAGAGGAAACATTCCACCATCCCTGGAAATATGAAACCATGTAAGTGCTTTTGTTTCAGTTTTAGGTCAAAATATATCATTAAGATACTTGCACGTGCACATAATGCTGTGTCACGCTACAGGAGTGCCTGCTCTCATCTTACTAGAAAACATCCAGGAACAGCAACTCCAGCTATGATTCTTTCTAGTAGAGATGGGATATTAGTGTGCAGGAATAATTATAAAAATCTTTCAGTCTGAATTTCTCCCATTTTGTGTTGGGCCTGAATGAAGTTCCTTTAAGCTCACTTGCTGTAGGGAAAACAGACAAAAACACCATCCTCAGAAAGAAATCTCTTTTCTCAGGCCAAGATCATATTTTGTTTGGAAAGCAATGCTATGGAGTTGGGGATCTTTCATTCTTCTGTTTCTGATGTCATGAAGATTCTGCTCAGACTGGTGTTCCTACATAGTTTGCACTGCTTCCTGTTCATCTCTCTCTCTCTCTCTCTCTCTCTCTCTCTCTCGAACTACAGGTTATCAAAGTGATCGAACCATTTGTAAGAGTATTTGAGAAATCTGTTCTTAAAAAAAAAATGTACTCACTGACCTGATATGCACTTAATGATTCAATTATCCAATATAATGATTAGAACACGATTATCCAATATATTGATTAGAACACAATTATCCTTTGCATTTCACTCTTCTCCAGTTGCTGTGGGATTCCCCATGCAATAACCCTTGTCCTCCATTGATGGATGGATATATTTCCAGCCCATTCAATTCTTCATGTGCCCATGCATCATTCCATTCTGTTTCCACATTCACCTGCACTTTCTTGTTAACAATCTGTAAAAAATGGATTTAAAAACTTACTTTTAAATATATTGTTGCATACATTTTGTCACTAAATCCATGTTAAAAAAAACTAGATGAGGAGGAAGAGGAGGAAGAGGAGGAAAATTTTGAAGTACATTTTGAGTCTGAAACAGCCTCGCAACATTTGGGGAAGTGCAAAATCCTGCGTATAATTACAGGCTAATCCACATTACTTTGGGAAATGTGGATCAGGTCATTCCACATCAGAACTAAAAGTTCAAAGAGAACTCTTACAGCATCCTTGCTTCATGGTACTTCAAACAATATGATTTGCAGAGTTACTTCTTCTGTGGCTCTGTTCTGGGTTATAAATACAAGGCAAAGATGCAGCGCTGTAACTTGCTGCAAACTGTTATTATGAATCCATTAGCTGTTTAGATTTACAGATCTAACATCACAGATTAACTGTTTCATTTCACATAATTTTTAGAAGTCATTTTAATGAGCACAGCTGTGAATTCAGAAAATTCACCTTCTATTATTGGTATTCCAATATGTCTCTAATGTCTTACATTCTGTAGTATATCGTCAGTACTTCTTATTGTGTCTGACACTTCTCCTGAAGGCACAAGCAGGCAGGAACAGGAAACTTGGCTGAACTTCACATATCAGCTTCTCTGAAAATGTCAACTCACCCAGTAAGTTTGTTCATACAACAGTAGTATGATTCCCTGGTAGATATGGCCTGGCTAGGGATCATTATTCTTTTTGAAGGTGCAACCAAAGAACATGTTTGGCTTTGATATTTTACAAGGCAGTAGAGGAATGTTCTCAACATTGAAAATTGTTTCAGAGTAGGTTTTAAAGTCAGAAACTTTCAGATACCACAATGCTGAGATCAATGTTAGTCTGGTGCTAGCAGTAGCTTCACCTGCACTGAGTTTGATGCTATGTAGAGAGGTTTTCCCCAACCCAGTGCCACTCAAATATATTGGACTACAATTCCCCAGTCAGCATGGGAAGGTTGCCACTATACAGCAAAACTGACAGTATGGGAAATATTCTGAAGATGATACAATGTCACTTGGTACATTTATCATCTGGTAGGAAACCTGGGTTGAATGCCCTCCCATACTGGGATAAACTGGCATGCTCATGTATATATGCAACCAGGGTCAATCCTTCATTAGCAGAATACAGCAGTAGCAGATGCTTGAAGGAGGAGGCAGGGTGTTGGAATAGGGCCTGCCCTGTAATTCCTAAGCAAGCCTACTGCTTTCAGGTGTGGCTGAGAATGCTCTTTCATTGCCCATGTTGACAAAAGTTTCAACTGCCAGTCCAATCTTGATTTGTAATTGGTATCTACAGGATTAGATTTCATGAAAGTATGACTCAAGTCTTAGCAATCACAAAGGCATTAGAAAAATGAGACTATTTCATGCTCATCAGACAGTTAATTCTTACGGGTCTGCAGCCCTTTCCTCTCCTCCATTTTCTGATCTCTGATGAATATCCAGTTCCTTGTTTTCTAATGGTAGTAGTTCTGATTACTTCACAGTTTCACCTGATGAATGTGAAACATTCATGGTCTTTAACGGAAAAGAGCCTTGCCACACCATAAAGAGGAATTTTTAATGGTGGCAAGTTTTAATGGTTCATAATAAGCCATACTAAGGCTTAGTTTGGATTGAGTATGGAGTGAATGGTGGTTGTCATCAAACTCTGGTTTGTTTTTGAAAGTAGGTTGTTGTGTTTCTCAACCAAGCTGCACAAACGATCCACAATTCACAGCCCAACAACAAACTATGGTTTCTTATCACAGCGGGCTCAGATAATGCAATAACCTGTATTTCAATAACAATTCAATTTTCATAACAACCCACACTCAACCCATGCATCTTGTGTTGAGTGAATCTAGCCAGTGTGTTGGATTGACAGTGGTTTCTCTTGACTGGTCAGCCCAAGTCTGCAAACTCAAGATGGTTTAGAACTGCATGGATGTTTCTAGACCATCATGGGCAAAAGAAGCATGTAGGTATGGATTATGCAGATCAGAAATCTATCAAAATTCCTATCGCAATCTCAATGTACTAGATCAAATTTAAATAAAGAATTATTCTGGCCCTAGTATGGGAGTTAATGCAACTGAACATAATTAGTGGGGGGGGCAGGTGAGAATAAGAGCAAGAACTAAAGAAACATAGCTTACTAAAGTCATTTCTCTGTATCCCTTCCTTTATTATTTGTTTGTTTGCTCATTTGTTTTGTTACCTTCCCAAACCCACTCAGAAGTTAAATATGCAATTAGTAGCTGTCATTAGCAGCACAAATACTGAGGATAGATATGGTTATGCTGAAATATTGTTTGCAATTTTGTTTGCCAGACAAGGAAGGCTCAGTATTCACCTCATTATTCCTTAATACATTATTTATAGTGATATGGTGTAGTCACAAATTATAAAAAGCCTATGTGTATACTGTTAAATGAACCTGCATTTAAATAATTTTTTTCAGGTTTATTGTAAGCTGCCCAGGACGCTGTGTTGTAAAGTTGGCTACAAATGTTATAAATAAATAAATGGCACTAATATGTCAGCTGTCTAGGATGGTGGAGGGAAGCAAGCCGAGAGAACCTTTGCCCTTGTTAATCGTGTTGAAGAAATTGGTTAAAGAACACTGAATGTTCATGCTAAAGTAATGCTGTGTGTACTGCAAACCTTAAAGACCCTGGAAAGTCCTACACACGCTCCTAGAGGCTTTTGGCACTTCCAGATGCTGCACTCTAGTGTCTTGTGTGTATATGTGCTTACCCACACTACTTAACATTATAAAACAAACATCTGTCATAACAAAGCATAAAGAATAAATATTCAGGATGCATGAGGAACAAAGCAGCTTCAAGTTGTATTTTCTTAGCAAAAGTTGCTCAGTCCTGCTCCTTCAACACATACTTCTCCCCCCACCACCCTGCACACATAAAACTATTACTTTCTTCATTGTGTTAGTAATAAAGAACTCAAGCAACCATACCCTTTGGGGCTGGACTTCTCATCACTTCTCTTGAACTCAGCCTCAGCATTCAGCCATGGCATGTGAAGTTAATTACTCTGGGCACTGGGGCTCTAAGCAGAAGAATGACCCTATTTGCAGTTCCATGTAATGTGAACCATGCTACAGTGAACTCTTTCACTGCCTACACATTGCACACTCAGTGACTCTGAATGGAGTAATAATTCTAGCGCTCTAGAGGAAAGTTTGGCTGTCATCTAATTTTCACAGGGACACTTGTCTTCCCAGGTATCCATTCAATGGATGGTGCTGACACCGCTCCATATTCCATCACTGACAGCCTACCAGCTCAAATTACAGCAACATCCAGGGGCAATGACTTTCAGGAGATAAATGCATTCTCCAGCATCTTGCAAGCCCAACTGGGCAACATCAGCTCCCCTGCAGCTAACTGGAGAAAGGATTTAGCTACATACATACAGTCACTTCACCACAGCATTCAGGTAGCAGTTGAACAATTCTGTCAAGCATGCATGCATGCATGCATTTCTCAAGGAATCCAGTTACCAAGTGCACATTGTGACATTGGGTGCTTCTGTGGCACACAATACCAGCATTTCCTTGGTGTTGCAAGCCACGCTGTGTGGAGACTGCCTCCATGTGGTGAGACATGCCAGCACATGACGAAACAGGCAATCACAGTCTCCCCTTGTGACAGACTACCAGCAGTCACTGGCCTGCAGCATGATGGGAGACCAGCGAACGGTTTCCATTCATTTCCATGGCAGACAGCAGCACCCGACAGTGCCTCATCTAAAAGCGGCTGGCAGCCCACCAGCCTGGCTGAAAGGGAAGTCAGGCAGCTACAGGAGCGTGAGAGCCTCTGGGCTAAAAGGGAAGAGAAGTGGGGAGAGAAGAGGAATGGGAAGAAAAAATAATTTATCACACTTACCTGCAGGCATCCCAGCTAACTGAATAATTCAGGCAAATCAATTCTTACTAAACCTGCCCTTAGCCTTTCTGTCAGCTTTTAGTTAACAACTCAGGCAAACTACCAATCCATATCTAGAGCTGGCTATCAATGACAGAGGTTCCTGGAAGTTAAATGGTGCAACTGGACCCTTGGTAAACTGAATATTCACTAGAAAAACAAGAAATAATGGCTCCAGAAATACTACAGGGCAGAGTTGGGGGACAAAAATGGGACTTAAAGAAGTGGGAATAAGGCAGAGCTCTCTTCTCTTATATCTATCCTTTGAACTTACCAACTTATCTTTATCCAGAGAAGTGAATGGAAAGAACTTGTAATTAAAAGTAATGTTCAACTTACTTTGTATTTGCATCCTTATAGAATTAAAGGAGGAGAAGGGATATAGCATTCCCTATATTGTCTTGGCTCCCAGATACTGTCATTGTTACATTATTATTATTACAGAGCCTGTAATAATAGGTTATTATCTTATATGTGTCTTCCTCACCTTGGAACTTTGAAGGTTTGCTTCAAGTAGTCATGTTTAGAATTCAAATACACTCTTTCAAAACAAAGCAAAGTGTAGCTCCCATACTTATTATTTGCCATTTAGGAGGAAATGTTGGTCCTTTGAACATGAAGAGGAAAGTTTTTCTCTTTCTCTTGCCCTCCCCCAGACTCCAGAGGGTATGAATCTCCATATAAAATTATTTTGTGACCCACAAAATGGAAATTTGTATGGATATATTTAATAAAGCTCTCCACGATCAGTAATTAATCAATTAGATTACAATGGTTCATTAACAGGACAAACTGAAATATTTTTTTCAGTTAATTCAGTGGAAGTTGTTGCATGATCTTTTAAAATTATAACTGCTTCTATTCAGTGAGTCTATGAGCTGAACGAGCTGATGCAGTTGAAAAAAAAGTGTTCTTTCTTTATAACCTTGAGAACTGCTCCGCGCTTATTCCTTTTACATATTTTCAAATATTCCTAAGACTCTCATGAGCGGTTTGCATGTGTGGGTAGGAGTGGGTGGGTATGTAACATTATTCCCAAAAGTTTATCACTCTGAAGAGCAACTGTCAATTTCCCCAAGAATATCATTACAGAAAGCCCTATATTTCTTGAACATTATATTAGTCACTTGTTTCTTCCCCCTACCCTTTCCATCCAATAAATAAATAAATAATCTTAAGGTTTTAAACAAACAAGCATTAAGGTGACACTTGAAGAAACTGAAGAAGGTGAGATTGGGAATAGTTTGGCTTGAACTGACAGTTTGATGCATGTAACATTCATTTGACCCAATCTCAACACTAAGTTTCCCTGATAGGATTTGCTAAGTTCCTGGCATGTTTATCTGTCATGAAATGTGCCCAGTATGAAATAAAGGAGCCCTTATACAGTACAATCAATTATTAATTTTAAAGGCAAGACTTCAAGCCAGAAGTGTTAGTGGATATTCCCTGGATCCCTCAAATCCCTAGTTCCCATTCTCTTTAAGTCTTTGCTGCAACCTTTCTCTGCCACAACACATCTCTCCTGGTCTGAGTAACTGACAACATGATAACTCATTTTCAGATGTTTCATGTGGGCTGCTGTTGAACCATGAGTTGTTGATGAAACATGGATGAGCATGCTGTCTCAACCCAGGCAAGATAACAAACAATACCAGAAAAATCCACCATTCTCAGCCCAACAAAATGGCATGCATTCTTTCCACCAGTTGTTCATGATTAACAAGCCATGACTCATTAGAGAAGCTGGGTTCAGATGACATGAAAACCCATGGGTCAACAACAAACCATTATTCAACAACCCACAGTCAAGGGTTGAGTGTGAGTTATCATGTTGTTTTAACCCAGTCACCATAGCAGCTATTCCCAGACCTATTGTTTTTTGTGGTACTCCCCCTCTTTCCCTCCACAAACACCTTTTCATCACTTTCTTTTCTTCCATCCATTGCCTACTGGGCCTCCCTTCTTTGATCCTCCAACTAAGTGAACCCCTAATTATTTGCATCTGATCTTCCACATGGTTACCTTCCCTGCTCTCACTGTCCAGTGCACGTAGCATCCTAGAGTGCTTCTAGACAGAGGGCTTAGAGCAATTGTTTCTTCCTGAACACATTTTTTGTGGTAAGAAAAATCAATAGGAAAACGTGGAAACAAAGAAACAAAAGTCTGTGAAGGAAGCAGAGCGATGGGGAAGATACAAAGCTCATGTGAAATCAACCCATAGCCTCTGCTACCACTTCTTGCCCATACTGCCTTCTAAGTAACTGAACGAGTTGCTTTCCCCTTGCAGCCAGAACAGGATTTTCCACTTCCTTCCCAGCACCTACAGAGTCCCATTATATGATGGCTTGAAGCATGTACTCATGTCTGCCCCAAGCATATACAGAATGCATGGAGGGGGATGTGCACAGAGGTCCCTACATGTATACAGCTTCATGATTAGGAATTCAGAGAATCAAGCTTCCAGTGTGCATATAGCAGTCTATCTCTGTAAACACACATGCTTATGGGGTGAAGGGCACACCAATCCCACTCTTCCTGCATGGATTTGGTGTAAACCTGGGGATAGGAAAATTAGTAGAGATGATACAGGTTTGTATTTTATTCCCTAGAACTATTCCATGCTAAACATAGATCAATGCATAATAGTAATTGAACTCCCTTCCATTCCTTCTTTTTTCATTCTCTGGGATCACATACCCTACCATCTGCAAAGTGATAGGTGAGGGGAATCAGTAGTCCAGTGCCCAGTTCTGAGGATGGAGCACTGCCTTACATCTTGGATCTGGGAGAGAGAGAGACTGGCCTCCAACAACACATTGAGCCAAAAGAAAAGCTTACTTAAATTACATTTTGACAAGGTTATGCCTGGAACTCTGATCAAACAAGCTTGAAACTGAAAATGAGAAGCTCAGTGAAAAAAGTAAGGGATGTAATAAAAGAAATCAAAGCCAAATCATGGCATTAATTTTTGTTTGCATTCCAATGTAAATGAAGGAGTTGCCAGTCTGTCAAACAAGAGAATTTAACCCTCCTCGCTCTTGCAATAAGTTCAGTCTAGATGGAGTAATGTGCAGGTGGCGGTGAGGGGAGTCCTGCAGTTTCTACTGAGAAATAGTGGTCCATTTGTTTGGTGGAACACAATTCGTGTGACACACATTTATATACAATCCTATAATCAAATGAAATCAATAAAACTATCATAGCACCATATCAAACAGACTACTGTGAAATAATTTATGAGAAAGTAACAGAAGTCACCCCCTTCATGGATCACTGCCTGGTTGTGGCAAGGGGGCTTGTGTAGCTCAATGAAGCTATGAGCTATGCCGTGCAGGGCCACCCAAGACAGACAGGTCATAGCAGAGAGCTCTGACAAAACGTGATCCACTGGAGAAGGGAATGGCAACCCACTCCAGTATCTTTGCCATGAAAACCCCATGGACAGTACACCAAAAGGCAAAAAGATATGACGCCAGAAGATGAGCCCCTCAGGTCCGAAAGTGTCCAAAATGCTACTGGAGAAGAGCAGAGGGCTAGTACAAGTAGCGCCAGAAAGAATGAAGCGATTGGGTCAAAGCTGAAAGGACACTAAGTTGAAGATGTATCTGGTGGTGAAAGGAAAGGCCAATGCTGTAAAGATCCATACTCCATAAGAACCTGGAATGTAAGATCATGAATCAAGGCAAGCTGGATGTGGTCAAACAAGAGTTGACATTGACATCTTAGGAATCATTGAACTAAAATGGACATGAATGGGTGAGTTTCATTCAGATGACCATCACATATACTACTGTGGGCAAGAATCCCTCAGAAGAAATGGAGTAGCCTTCACAGTCAATAAAAGAGTAGGAAAAGCAGTACTGGGATACAATCTCGAAAATGTCAGAATAATCTCAGTTCAAATCCAAGGCAAACCATTCAACACCACAGTAGTCCAAGTCTGTGCCCCAACTACTGGTGCTGAAGAGGCTGAAGCTGACCAGTTCTATGAAGGCCTACAACACCTTATAGAATTAACACCAAAAAATGATGTCCTTATCATCATGGGGGATTGGAATGCTAAAGTAGGAAGCCAAAAGATAACCAAAATAACAGGCAAGTTTGGACTTGAAGTACAAAATGAAGCAGGGCACAGGTGGTAGAATTTTGTCAAGAGAATACGATGGTCATAGCAAACACTCTTTTCCAACAACACAAGAGACGACTTTACACATGGACTTCACCAGACGGTCAACACAGAAATCAGATTGACTATGTGCTCTGCAGCCAAGGATGGGAAAGCTCTATACAGTCAGTAAAAACAAGACCAGGAGCTGACTGTGGCTCAGATCATGAGCTTCTGGTTGCAAAATTCAGGCTTAAATTGAAGAAAGTAGGGAACAGCACTAGGCCACTCAGGTATGACCTAAATCATATCCCTGATGAATATACAGTAGAGGTGACAAATAGATTTAAGGAATTAGATCTGATAGACAGAGTGTCTGAAGAATTTTGGATGGATGTTTGCAATATTGTACAAGAGGTAGCAACTAAAACCATCCCAAAGAAAAAGAAATGCAAGAAAGCAAAATGGCTGTCTGAGGAAGCTTTACAAATAGCTGCGGAAAGAAGGGAAGCAAAAGGCAAGGGAGAAAAAGAAAGATACACCCAACTGAATGCAGAATTCCAGAGAATAGTTAGAAGAGATAAGAATGCCTTCTTAAATGAACAGTGCAAAGAAACAAAAGAAAACAATAGAATAGGGAGGACCAGAGATCACTTCAAGAAAACTGTTGATATGAAGGGAACATTTCATGCAAAGATGGGCATGATAAAGGACCAAAATGGCAGGGACCTAACAGAGGCAGAAGAGATTAAGAAGAGATGGCAAGATTACACAGAAGAACTATACAGGAAAGAGCTTAACATCCCTGATAACCATGATGGGGTGGTCTCTAACCTCGAGCCAGACATCCTGGACTATGAAATCAAATGGGCCTTAGGAATTTGAGCAACAACAAAGGTAGTGGAGGTGACAGTATTCCAGCTGAGCTATTCAAAATCCTAAAAGACAATGCAGTAAAAGTGCTACACTCAATATGCCAGCAAATTTGGAAAACTCAACAGTGGCCACAGGATTGGAAAAGGTCAGTTTACATTCCAATCCCAAAGAAGGGCAATGCCAAAGAATGTTCAAACTACTGCACTATTGCACTCATTTCACATGCTAGCAAAGTTATGCTCAAAATCCTACAAGCTAGTCTCCAGCAGTATGTGGACCAAGAACTAATGGAAGTACAGGCAGGATTTTGAAAAGCCGAGGAACTAGAGATCAAATTGCCAACATACACTGGATCATGGAGAAAGCTAGAGAGTTCCAGAAAAACATCTACTTCTGCTTCATTGACTATGCTAAAGCCCTTGATTGTGTGGATCACAACCAACTGTGGCACGTTCTTAAAGAGATGGGAGTACCAGACCATCTTTTTTTTCTCTTGAGAAACCTATATGCGGGTCAAGAAGCAACAGTGAGAACTGGACACGGAACCACTGATTGGTTCAAAATTGAGAAAGGAGTTTGGCAAGGCTGTATATTGTCACCCTTCCTATTAAACTTATATGCAGAGCATATCATGAGAAAGGTGGGGCTCGATGAATCACAAGTTGGAATTAGATTGCCAGGAGACAATGTCAGATATTCAGATGATACCACTCTAATGGCAGAAAGTGAGGAGGAACTAAAGAGTATCTTGATGCGGGTGAAGGAGGAGAACACAAAAGTTGGCTTGAAACTCAACAGTAAGAAAATTAAGATCATAGCACCTGGTCCTCTTACTTCCTGGCAAATAGATGGGGAAGAAATGGAGGTAGTGACAGATTTTATTTTTCTGGGCTCCAAGATCACCGCAGATGGGGACTGCAGCCAAGAAATTAAAAGATGCTTGCTCCTGGGGAGGAAAGCTATGGCAAATCTAGACAGCATACTAAAAAGCAAAGACATCACCCTGCCAACGAAAGTGCATATAGTCAAGGCTATGATTTTCCCAGTTGCAATGTACGGCTGTGAAAGCTGGACCGTAAGAAAGGCTGAGCGCCAAAGGATTGAGGCCTTTGAATTGTGGTGCTGGAGAAGACTCTTGTGAGTCCCTTGGACGGCAATGCGATCAAACCGGTCAGTCCTAGAGGAGATCAACCCTGACTGCGCTTTAGAAGGCCAGATCCTGAAGATGAAACTCAAATACTTTGGCCACCTAATGAGAAGGAAGGACTCCCTGGAGAAGAGGCTAATGCTGGGAACAATAGATGGTAAAAGAAGAAGGGGACGGCAGAGGATGAGGTGGCTAGATGGAGTCACGGAGGCAGTTGGTGTGAGCTTAGCTGGACCCTGGGAGATGGTAGAGGACAGGAAGGCCTGGAGAAATGTTGTCCATGGGGTCACGATGGGTCGGACACGACTTTGCGACTAACAACAGAAGCCAACATGGATTTCTTAAGAATAATTCATGCCAAACTAACCTAATTTCATTTTTTTTTTCTGGACTGGGTAACCTCCCAAATAGACAGGAGAAATGCCATGGACATAATTTGTCTAGGCTTCAGCAAAGCATTCAACAAAGTGCCCCATGACATCATGATAAAACATACTAGGAAAAAGTGTGCTTGGCAGAACTACGATCAGGTGGATCCACAACTGGCTACAAAATCAGTCACAAAGTGTGCTCATCAATAGCACCTTCTCAAGATGGAGTGAGGTAATGAGTGAGGTGCCACAGGGCTCAGCCCTAGAACCAGTGTTATTCAATATCTTTACTAATGATCTAGATTGGGAACTCTAAGAAGCATTAATTAAATCTGCAGATGACACAAAATTGGGTGGAATAGCTAACACCCTGGAAGACATAAAGAAGATCCAGGGTGATCTAGTGTTGGGAAAATCCAAATAAATCTTTATAGAGAAAACTTGCTTTTAGAAAAATGTTTCTGCAGTGTCCCTGCTCCTCGTGCCCAGAAAAGAACCAGAATTCTAAGCCAGGCTCCTTTTCCCTGAAATTTTATTAGACATCTGTCCCTTTAAGAGACTGTGACACTCTGCTCACTTGAGGTGGTGTGGCTGCTACATTTAGCTGCAAGGTTAATGCTCTGTGGAATGTGGCTCCCAAGGAAAACCATTTGATACCATTCTTCCACTAGCAGTGGCAAAGCTGCTCTAACCGGTTTTTCTCATCATGTTGCAATCACTCTCGCTTGCATGGTCAAGCTATCACCCAAGACCTGTAACAATTCATGTGCCTTTCTGATTGTCATGTCAATATCCAATAATCACCAATATTTGCTGTACTATTGTGTCAGGCCCTTCACTGATTTCGCACATCATCTTGATTATGAATACATTATATATCCATTATTTGCTCATCATCAACCCTGTTCCTGTGTCCATGATTCAGAACCTATGAAACACTTTCTATATGTTCTGGAACTTTTCACTGGTGGGCCTGCCTGTATCTGCCACTGCTGCTGTAGGTTTGTTCTCTGCAGAGGGTTTTAGCTGGGTTGTTCTCACCAATAAAACTGCTGAGGTCTGAGGTGAAGGTGTCTCCTTGTGGATCCAGGCATACATTCTCGTGGCTGCTCTTCCGGAAGTCCCTGACACTAGACAAGCTAGAATGCTGGGCAGAAAGCATCAGAATGAAATTCAACATGGACAAATGCCAAGTTTTCCAGTTAGGGAGAAAAACCAAATGCATTGATACAAGATGGGGAATACCTGGTTCATCAGCACTGAAAAAGAATAAGTCCTTCAAGTTGTTGTTGACAAGAGGCTAAATATGAGCCAGCAATGCAATGTAGTCACAAAAAGAGCAGATTCTATTTTGGGAGACATGAACAGACACATCACTTACAGAACAAAAGATGTATTAGTTTCCCTTTACACTAGTCAGACCTCGCCTGGAATACTGTGCTTAGCTCTAGGTACTCAGATTTTTAAAAGATGCAGAAAAAACTAGAATGGTTCAGGGGAGGGCAACAAAGGTGTTTCAGTCAGTGTCTGGAAATTAAGCCCTAAGATGAGGGAGCTGGGTATATTTAGCCTCGAAAAGAGAAGACTATGACTAGAGACATTCAAAGTGAAACTGGTCAGTCAACTGAGTGGGGTGTGTGACTTGGCATCCTGCAGCAGAAGTGGATTGGACCCTATATCCTTCTTGGCCTCTTCCAACTCCACTGTTCTATGAATCTATAGTCTTAAAAAATGGGCCATTAGTGCAGTATCCAATGATGACTAGCTGGATACAGTCATTTCTGTTGCCTAACTGTCCCCTATGAGTTCTGCTATGGCTATTTAACTCTTCTGGGGTATAAGAGAGCTCTAACAACTTGCTGGCTTCCAGAAATGAACACTTTTGCTCATTTGGAAACTTGCTTTGGAAATGTTGCACAAGCACCAATGACTACTTGCACAATAGACTCTGTAGGATAGCTGTACGTACAGCAAAAGTGGAGATACTGTGTCAACTGGCAGAATTAGATACTGATCTTATTGCCCATGTGAACCTGTAATGAAGAGGCTATGAATACTTGAATTAGAACAGTGACACAGAAGCATGGTCACTGCTGAGAAGGCCATGTTCAATAGCAATGGATTCTCTACTGGGCAGTATCACATTGACCAGGTACAGAAACACTGTGTACCTTGAATCCATAAGAATATGATATTATCTTTAGAGATGACATGGATGCTAAGTGTACAAAGATGCATGCACTTCACACAGAAAGTAGATTGCACATAAGAGTTCTTAGTTTCTGTAGCATGACTAAAATAACCTAGACTGTCCCAACAGACACTGCTTGTGATTCATTTTTTTGCTGTGCTCCAATTTTGTATTTTACAACATGTATTCATATAGCACTTGTCAAGACAGTAGTTATTTGAAATTGGTGCAGGTGATTGCTTCTCAAAAGGGCTTTGGATTTGCCTGTCTTTGATGGTTTTTACCACTGAGCTCATCCATGGCTGATTGTAGCCATTGGACCAAAGAGCTGGTTTAAAAAAAAGGAAAGGAAAGGTTAGCAGTATGGGGCTTGAAAAGGAAAACTTTTCAAATTGTAAATGATTTGCAATTCTGTTCATTATTCTGGGATTCTACTGTGGCTCAATTGATGTCAATGGAGCCTCATCAATCTAAATTGTGGCAGCCTATCTGAAGCATACTTGCACTCATTTAAATTAAGTTTGACATCCCATATTGTAGTTTATATGGTAGAACTCAATTTTTCTTCATTAAATCAAATTTAATAAAATGTGTTTTCACCACTACAATAAATCAAATCATTTGCTTTAGCCATTTCATGCTTTTAATAATCCTGTTATTAATATGTCAGTATTTGGAAAATACAAATGTGTTCAGGACATTTACAGCAATTATTTTACCTTCTCACTGATCAGCAAATTTTTGAGTGAATGTCATCCCGGGGGATATAATTATACAGCAAATCATTCCCAGCACATTCATATGAAGTATTTGAAAACTGTTCAATAACCTGTGAAATTTAATTCAACTTATTTCACGGCTTACATGACAAGCTCACTGGATCTTTAAATCTGCAAAGTTTCAGACAAGCCACGAAGGTCAACTTTAAAAGAAAACAGAGCTCCCATTGCAAGCTTCATTACCAATTAGTGAACATCAAAGCTTCCCCATTCATTATCACTGCTGCAAATATAGCAGTGGATCAATTCTGGCAATGGCCCTGCCATACAACTTAAGCTGCCTTCTCACTGCCTGGCTGGAGCACTGGGACCTGTCACCCTACAAAAATGAACATTCCCTCACTGCAGGAAGCATGCATCATATATCTGTGAGAACAGAACCTGTCAGAAAGATGAAGTGCAATGAGCTTCTAAGAGGAAGACATAAAGATTCCACTTCCATTGCAAGTAGGCTCCTCCCTACTGCTGAGGAAGGCAAGATGTTTAGCCTGACTACCAGAAAGTAACTCAGCAGCCCTGACCCATGGATCCCTACCCCTTTCCCCTAGGGTTTTAGAGAAGGTAGCAAGAGCTGGAGAAAACACTGCTTTCTAAGCCACCCCAAGGATTAAGGAAGGCACTGGACAGGAGGCCATCTTTGCCAAAGTAAAAATATAATGAAGGCTGAACATGTTCTTTGCACATCAAAGAGGCATCACTCTGCGGGAATAAGCAATGACTCCTCTTGTCACTGCACCAGGCCTTCCAGTGTGCAGCAGAAGATCAGATGGGAACAAGACACAGGCTACATTCAGAACCCTCCTGGTCAGAGACCACTACCTGCCATCACCTTCTGGCATGTAATCTGCATTACAGAACTTTCAGGCCACAAAATCAGGAGAAGACTTTCTTATACTCATCCCTTCACAATAAAAAACTAGTTGTTTCATGGTGTTTTTTGTTTGTTTTTTACTCCACTAGAGAGTGTTGGAGGCAAGAATAGTGCTGAATCTGGGAAATCTGTGTTCTGGATGAAATTATCTCTCAAGGGGTTGCAATCAACATAAGAATTACTTTCAGCTATCAGCAACTACAGGTAATATAAAGTTTAATTCTTAATTGGCTATACAAAACAATAAGATCTGCACAACCTTAGTTATGATTCTTTTTCGTCCTGGATAACTATGGTTTGACCTGCTATTTTGTTAAAAGTTCATAGCACAGCTTTTCCAAAATGAAGTTTAATTATGTTTGCATTAAAAAAAAAGTGTACAGTTGGAAAGAACCTGAAGAGCATCAAGTCCAACCACATGCCCGGCTTCCACATGTGGTCACCCATCTGGATGCAGGCCAATGTCTTTACAGCTTAGCAAAGGCAACTCGACATATTAACCTGAAGTTAATACACAGGCAAGAAATCTGCTGAAGGTTTTATCTAAGAACCTTAGCTTTAAAATGAGATTAAGATTGTCTGTATTGTTCTGTGAGCACCACCCCCTCTTTTGGCAGGGGAGAACAGTATTTATGGGAGTACAAAAGTACACTGTACAACTATTTCTATAGAGATTCCGTGGTAGGTAGCTAAAATTTAGGGACATTTCTGAGTAGGCACTTTGTGATGGTGTCACAGAAGAACATGTAAGCAGAGCTACGTATTTATGTGTTAAATACAGTACAGAAGGGGAGACAGGATGGTTTGAGATAACCCAAAATATTGGATGAGTTAGCAAACTTGTCTACTCCTACAGAAGAGAAAGCTGAATTCACTGCAGTTCTTGTCACCCTACATTGGCAGGTTTCAATTGTCTTTAGCTTCCCACAAAGACAGCATCCTTCTATTGTTTTGGTGGTAGAAAGTTCCCATCAGCAGGACCACATAGGGATATTGATGGCCTTGCTTTCTTCCAACTTCATAGACCTTCCTCCCTTGATTCTCTGTGATCTTCAAGTGGCCTCAGAATGGAACACATTTCTAGGCTGTTTTAGAGGCAAGAACCAGAACTGGCAATTTAGCCCAAAGGCAAAATGGTAACCTATGAGGTCATATACATCTAGTGCTTTATTTTCTTACACCAGAATCAATCAGAACACTGAGCCAGATAGCAGTGTAAACAGCCCTATATACAGCATATTTGGGTAAGCTAGTTAGAAGTCCAGGGCCATGCACCAAAATGGCCAAATCTATGAGTTCCAGAAAGTGTCATAACTAAAAACCAGCCAAAGTGTATTAAAAAGAGTAACAGCTGCTGCTGCTACATTTCTGGCCCTGCCCCAATGGGCATGGAGACAGAAGCACTCTCACACTAGGAAGCTACTCTTTCTAAGACAAAGTGACCCTTTACTATGTACATTTCTACCACTCATCCACTTTATTTCCTCTACTACTACTTTTTCTACACAATCTTCCAGTAACTTTATGTATGGACACAGTAGTGTAAGAAGTATTAATACTCACTAGATAGATGATGGCTGTATCATTAAACCATGTATTCTCTAAATAATGTACTGTGAAATACACTATTTTTGATAGTTTTGATAAAAAGATATTCAACTAAATTTAGTATCAAAGGGTTAGCTGCATGAATAAGTAGCTCTACAGATCTGTGTTAATTTGCCCACTTCAAGTTAATGAATCTTTCTGATTAGTAATTGAACAAATGTACTGAATTAACTAAAGATTCTTGGAGCCCAAAGTGATATTCATTTTGACAATTTTAGCTTACATTTAATTATTTATTGTAATACTTTATGATCTACTAGCAAATGCACTGTAATATATTTTCTACAAAATAATTAAGTCTCAGTAATACAGAACCCCTCAAAAGCACTTTTTAAAATATATGTGTGGAAAAGTGGGAAAAGACAAGCTAGTTATGCTAATTATCAGGTGAACACATTAGCAATATTGTACTTCATTTATAACTGAACACACATACAGAGCTGTGTGTCCCATATATTGCTGGGCATAAGCTCCATTGATTGCCTGTTTTTTGTTTTGGTTTTCCCCCCCGTGTGTTGACAAAGAGTCTCTACTGATGGTATACCTATATAGACCTATGGTTCAAACCCACAAATGATTTACTCACATAAGAAATGAATGATCCTGGGTCTCCATCTGTGAAAGTAAACATTTCAGCTTCCTGATCTTGTTCTCATGGAAAGGAAACTATAATCTTACATGAGTTCATAGCTCCTATATTGCACCACTTATGTGAGTAATTGTTTCCTCAGAAGTTAGAACTGGTGTATCCAATTCAGAGGGAGTCAGTGGACAAGACTAGTTGTAATGGTTAACATGTTGGTTTCAAAGTGGAAAAATCCAGGACAAGAGTCAAAGAACCAAAGAATTAATTCTATACCCGCCAAGTATACAGACAGCAGTCCTCTGGGGCACACAGGCTGGTGTCAGTTTACAACCACTGTATGCAGAAAGCACCAGGTTCAGTCCTTAGGATCTCCAATGAGCAGCTAACCCTAGAGATTCACTGCCAGCCAGTGTTAGCATCCTTTCCCAATCTGTTACCCTCCAGACATTTTAGACTGCAACTCTCAGCATTCTTAACTATTGACCATGCTGGGGGGACTGCTAGGAGTTCAAGTACAAGTCATTTGGGGTGCAGTAAATTTGAGAAGACTGAAGAAGATCATATTATGTTGGCAGGCCAATAATCTGCCTTGGTATAAGGTCATCGTTCTATGATGTGGCACAGGCATGTGGGAATAACAAAACATAGTGCCTGCCTACGTGGCTTCACATGCATTGACAGTAATTATTTATTTATTTGATTTACATGCTGTCCAATTAGCCATAGGCTCTGTGGGCAGCTTACATACAGTTGCAACCAGAATAAAAACAATACAATAAAACAGTAATAACACTAAAATCAGTAACAATAATAATGGTAGAAATCTAGAACAGCCCCAAATGAGTTCAAGTGTCTAAGAATCCAGCTTGTGAATTCTGGAGCAGTCTGACTTTTCCTGAGGCGCGTGGATTTCATGGTCTTATAGACCTTTTGGTTTGGTTTTGTCTTACAAATTTAATAATAGAAAAATAATACATTTCTGCTATAGACTAAAGTAGGAAAATATGCATTTGGGGAGAATTTGTGTTGGGGATATTTGCAGATTTTGGGGAATTCGAATTTGCATACCTGCAAAATTGCATAAATGTGTGTGAACACATTTTCACAAAATCTAATTCCATCAATGAGAAGAAATGGAACTACACTGTGACAGAGTGACAACCTGGGAAAGAAACTTTACAATGTCCGTTAATTCCTAAGTGACATATGAAAAGACTGCATTCAGCAGTTCATCTAGATTTATACACTGCTTTAGATGTAGTCAGAAATATTTGGGGAAATTCAGTGATATGTTGATCTTTTACCAGTTTATCTAAGTTCCATTGTATGGTAGTGGTAAAGAAGCTTTCACAACCATGACCAAATTAAGTTCTTCTTCTCCATATCATAAAATAAATTTCAATAAGTATTTTTCCAGGAAAAAAAAATATTTTGTGCTTCTGCGTGTTATGTTCTCCCAATATCATTTTTCCCTTTTAGTTTGAAATTCACTTCAATGATATAAAATTTCAGTATGACATTTTTCTCCTTCAAAATCCACATCTGTTTCATTAGCAAAGCTGAAAAAAAAACTTGCAAAAGATCTTGTGACATTTGAGTATGTCTTGTCTCCACAATTTCCCTTATTTGTCATTTAATTTGCATAACTGAAGCTCCTTCGCCACAGCCATTTAAAGCAGATCTCAGATGAGTATGCATCCATCCACGTGAAAAAACAAAACAAAAAATCCAAAAAATTAGTCTACATAATAACACCAAAACTGTCATGGAAAGCAAACTAATCTGTAATGCAATGTATTAATTTTAGCTATCCTACTATTCCATTGCTGGCTAAACATTCCAATGTTCATCAGATTGTTGGTAAATATATAGCAATTCAATGCATGTTTAGATGCCTATAGCTTCTCTCATTCCCCAGCCAGTCATGCTTAATAGCACCCTTAATAGCCCAGGATGGTTGGTTGATACTTCCATATGTAAAGTGTTGATAAGAGATAGTGTTAGTTGTGCTTTTAAAGGAGATGCCCTTAAAAACTTGGAGAAGGTGGCACCCTTGCAACTGGAAAGACAGATAGATATAAGGAATCTTTTGCAATCTGAAGCTACAGAAAGGCAGAGAAAGAGACATCTGAAAATTATGTGAAGGGATACAGGGCCTCTCCACTACATAGAGCAGTGCATCTGCTGCCTTGTACAGATTCATCTATGCTTCCAACTGTGATCTTGCTGTACAATTGTAAATTTTGAACTTATTACAAAAGTTACCCAAACTAAGGGGGCCATGTGTCCTGCTTTACAGAGTATTGCTCTCAATTTGATGGTCTTCTCTGTTTGGAGGTCTGTCCAGTTGAAGTCCAGTCTAGAGATAATGAACCATAAAAAGAGATAGCAAGTCATGGAAGTTATCCATCAGCAGTCAGCACCTGGTCAGGAAATCCAGCAGAAACATAGTTCACCTGGCCAAAGACTTTGCCACTATGGTTAGATGCATTGTATATAGGAATTATTTCTAAATGTATTTCTATACATATAAATCAGCATGTGAAAATTTTATGAAAAACTGTATCCTCTTTTGTTGTCCCTTCCAACCACCCATCCTTTAAGAACTGGTTTGTGATGAGGGATATCTACAATGATAGGCAGATTAAATACATGACTTGACATTTGGAGATCACAGCCCAGCCTTCCTTGAAGATAGAATGCCTTCAGAGTAATCTATGCACTATCCCTTACTGATCAGTCTTGAAGTCAAAGATCTGGAGGATCTCTACCCTTAGGACCTTGGACTATATCTATGTAGGCCATCAAACACAGTGATTGATAGATGGGAGAGGGAGGGAGAGATTCCAACTTACCCTTATTTAATATAGAGCATCTTCAGAGAACCAATGCATTATCCTGTTCAGGAGTCTAATGCCAAAGATTTAGAGAAGGGCATGAATGAGAATACAAGTGCGACAGCTGTAGGAAGCAATTGCTCTGCAGTCGAATTAACAGTCCAGGTGGATATAATTAGACACATATTGAATAAGTGCTGTAGAAGTTAAGCGCTTCACTTCTTTAAGGCATGAAAGCTGTTCAAGATGTAACAAGTAAATTATAAGACTGGTGTGTTTTTAAAAAGCACAGCATTAATAATGTTTCATGAAACTATAAACAAACACAGGGCACCAGGAAGCTGGAGAGATGTGTTAGGAGTGTATACTAATTAACATTCTGACCTAGAATGAGAAATACCCAAGGGGTGACAGGGCAGGGGAAGAAGCAGGTTTTGAAAAGGCAACATGAATATATATACACACACACACACACACACACACGTACGTGTGTGTGTGTGTGTGTGTGGAAGAACATATTGTTAAACCATCTGACAAAATTCTTCAGTAAATAATGTGGAAGTGCTGGAAATGAATACACTTGATTCAGAAAGAGGAGAATGTGTATCCAGCAGCTTTAAAAAAAGAAGAGGAGGAGGAGGAGGTTTTGAAAATTGGCGCCTCATTGTCAGTACAATTTAAATAAATGAAAAAATCAAGAGCTCCTTTCTCCTTTAAAAGAAAGATTACTGTCTTTCTTTTTTTCCTGTAGAAGAGGAAACACTTGTATAAATCAAGACAAATCAATAAGGTCTTTCTTCAGTGCACTTTTCAGTTTTTGATTTAAACAAGAAGTCAAATGTGTCTTTCTTCCTTTCCTCAGAGAAAGCTTCTAACTTATTTCCCCTAGCTAGAAGATGTCCACAATTCTGTAATCTTCGGGCTGTTTTTATCCCCTGGCTGTGACTCTTTAACCATGTCCCCATAGAACATAAAAATAGTAAAGAGACTTGGGCTGGTTAAAGATTAAAGAATTATTGTAGCATAAAACTTCCATGAAAGAAAGTCCACTTCATGAAGTGCATCAAGTCTTATCCTCCCTGTCCATCCATTATCCTCATGCCATGTATGTCTTCAAGGTTGGCTACTATGGGAAGCAGGATGCTGGATTAGAAGGTGATAGCATGGCCACATGTCCTACTGAGCACAGTCCTCTATTTTGGATAGCTGACAAGGAGAATCCACTTTTGGAAGGCATCCTCCATGTGATAGTCCATCTAATCAAGGTTCATTTTAAGGTCAAAGAAGTAAAAGGTAAGAGAGTCCACAAGCCTTGGGGTTGCTACCCACAATTGGCACTTGACAGCAGCAGAGATAGAATGTATTTCTATACATGTCATTCAAAGTGGTGTCCTCTTTTGTCCTCATGTTTCATTATGCACTGCCCTTCTTTTGGCAATATTAAATATATAAATAGTTCTACTGTGGACGTATGGTCTGACTCTATGTGGCTCAATGAAAGACTTCCAACAAAGTGATGGCCCTGTAAATTCCAAAACTACCCACAAGGGGACAGCATAAAGTGTGAACTTGACCTGTGAAAAAGTTTTCTCCTAACAAGATCAGTCCACAAACAACCCCTGCTTTGGGCAGTCTGTAGAAGCCTACGGCAGGGTAAATGAATACAATACATCCAGCAGCACTTATAACAACATAGAAAGAAAAAAAGACCTTGTGGAGACAGCACAAACAACAATCTGCTCTCTGAAAAGAGGGTTTCTGTGAGGACCCAAGACTACTCTTTATCTATGAAGTGTAGGACAGATGTTTGAGAACTTTTAAATTCTTAACTATCAACTCTAGTTAATTCTATTCTGTGTATATTGACAGCAATATGAAGATGACACATTGAGCCACACCATGAGGAGTTTTTATTTATGTATTAATTTATTATTGACATGTAAATATTTATTATTTGTTTGTTTAAACACTTATATACTGTCCATCAGCCAAAAAAGGCTCTTTGGACAGTTTACAGCATTAAAATATTTACCAGCAATACAATCACAAAAAAATAATACATAAAATTGCAGAAATAATACATAGGATAAAAACATTATAATATACTTTATACTCACAGTATACCAGCCAGAATCCAACAAACCCATAGCAGATCCAGAAGATTCCAGCAACATAGCAGCAATACCAAAAAAATATAAGATAGCAGGACCCCCATATCTGCACGGATCGGTTCCAAGCCCCCCAGTGGGTACCTGAAACTGCAGATAATACTGAACACTATATTATATATACTATATAGTATATCCAGTACATTTCTTTATTTCACAATTTCATTTATTCTTACCTCAGCTTATGATTCTTTTCTTTCCCTTTTAAAGAAAGAATTTTAACTTACAGAAAGCACCTTATGAGCCCTCTTTGGCACTATACAGCACTTCATGACTTTTCTTTCTGCTGAGGTCAACTGTGGTCAACAACAGATGTGATAATGGAGCCAGCAGATATGGAGCTTCTGCTGAATAAGAAAAATGCAATGTAAAAATGGATAAAATATTTTAATTACTAAAATGTTAGGTCAATAAAAAGATCTGAATGGGATAAAGAGTAGGTGCCAGGTGCACCTCTTTGAGGAGCTAGTTCTGTAACTGTGGTGCCACAACAGACAAGACACTTCTAGTAGCCACTTTCTTATCTTCCTTTAGAGGAGGCTCTCTGAGAAAGGACCTGAGTGCCCAGGTAGGTACCTACAAGCAGATGAGTTCCTTTCACCTGACCCCAAACCATTTAGGGCTGTAAATGTTCATGTTAGCACTTTGAAATGGGCCAGGACTTCAACTGGTAACCAGTCTGGTGTAATATGCTCTTCTCAGCCGGTGCCTGTTGGCAGCCTAGCTGATCTATTTTGGACCAACTGAAATCTCCAGACCATTTTCAAAGGCAGCCCCACATAGAGTGTGTTGCAGTAGTCCAAAAGAGAGATTACAGGGGCATTAGTCACTTGCAAAGGGAAAAAGAGACTGAAAGTTAAACCTTAGAAGGAAGTGATCTGCCCATGACAAGGAGGTCTGAGTTCATCAGGCCATTTCCAGATCCCCATCTTCCTGTCCAACTGAAAAAACCAAGTCCAGGTATGACCTTTTAAATGCACTGGGCCAGTGGCATTTTGAAACAGCCCCATGGTTGTCATGGCAGCCATGGAGTCCTGAGCCACCCCAGATAAAGCATTCTTGGGTTTCTCACCACCAGGTCCAAGACTACCTCTGTCAGTTCAGGCAGGGAGTCTGATGGACAGTAGGGTGGATGGTGCACCAGCAGAATCTCTACGCTGTCCCTAGTGCCCATGTGTCAGGAACTGAGGCAACTTCAAGGCCATATCTGCTGGCCAAGTGACCAACATATCAGCTCTGGTAGTTGCAGGATTGCTCCCTCAATCTACTACAGCTCCATGGGCACTATCCGGGAGCCCTGGGGAAAGAGGCTGGCTCTCCTCTCCAGAAGCTGCCATGGCAATGAGGGTCTTCAGACTTTCTCCAATGCTCCTTGCATGTTGTAATCTGAACTCTTGGACCTTGCCCAGTTTCCTGGCCCCTGCTTTGCTCCTGCTTCAGCTCTCAGGTAACTGCTACTGTTTGTATTGCTTCCTTGGTTTCTGATCCCTGGCTTGCCTGACTATGCTTTTGCTTCTTGGACTAGATTTACCTTGTTCTTCTTCTCTTAGCACTGACCTTGAACTGTTGCATAAATATTTGTATTTGTTTGGGATTGGACTCTAGCCTAGTTGCCTGGGTCCTGATGCCCATGTTGATCAGTCAGCTGCTCATGCCCTAGACACTGGCACCAAGACAAGGTGCAAACATTCAAGGTCTGTCTTTGAGTGAACAGGAAGCCTAAAGAGGAATAGCATATTCTAATAGACCACAGCCACCACCCACTCCCTAACCTTCAAGGCAATGTTGGTGCTAAAATGAGTACCTGGATGGACACACCTGCAAGAGAAATACCTCCTCCATTTCACCCACCCAGGCTTCAATGATACAGGGCAGCTTGACCTCCTTATCCACAATCAAATCATGAAAGAGAGAGGTTTTATTTGGGGCCAATCTGGCATTCAACAGGAGTAACACCAAGCCAAAGGTAGGCTGGTACAGCTTCCAGGAATCATCCATTCGGGGAAAACCAGAAGAGGGGAAAGCAGATATCACTTTATTTGCAACAAAGTTATCAAGATGATGTATTTAACACAATAAAAACAAGAGCATTTAAAAAACTAAAACATTAACACTACACATTTTTGTACTGTCAGAAAGCAAAAATTACTTGAAATGGCTCCTGATTAAAGTGAAAGAAGAAAGCACAAAATCATACCAGAGAAAGTATGGTATGATTAAGAAGGGAACACCAAATATAAGATGGATTGACTCCATAATGGAAGCTACAGTCTTGAACTTAGAAGAGCTATGCAGGGCTGTTGCGGACAAGACATTTTGGGGGGCTTTCATTCATGGGGGTCATCATAAGTTGAAGGCAACTTTATAGCACATAACAGCAACACATTTTGGAAGGTCAAATAGAAAATCTGAGACTTTTCAAACTTTCCAAGCACACTTTCTAAAGGCAAAGAGAACAAGGAACTATTTTCTATTTAAACACACTGTCTTTTTTTCCTGAGAAATATAGTATCACAAACCTATAATAAATTTTCCATCTACATCTATGTGTTGGGACAAATTGTATAATTGGAGGTGTGAAAGGATGATTTTTGCTATTTGAGTGTCACATAGGACCAGCTTTGAGACCCTAACATTTAGCTAATATAGTATTAAAATATGCACTAATATAGCCTCAATAACAGTGTCTCATTTGGGGTGATTTTGGACCCCAGCTAAATGTGCCTCAGCCAAGGAAATGCTGCATATAGAAAGCTTCTTCTCTGGCTGAATTTCCTCCCTGCTCCTCCCTACTTGGGCCCTATGACCTCCTGCCCAAGGCATAAGAATGTTCCTCACCTGTCAGCAAGGATCTAAGGTTTGCATCTTCCTAGGGCTATGCAAAACATCTGCATGATGACACTTGGCACATTGACTTTTTCTCTGCATAACAAGAATGTGCTAAAATTTTTTAAAATTCATGCCAAAGGTTTCCCTTACTGGATTTTAAATCTGTTTGCTGGAAGTTTTAGCTAAGAATCATAGCTTTAGAATTCGATTAAAAATAATTGAATTTCCCTTTCTTTCTTTTAGACCTATTCTGGGGAATATAAAAACACCCTGTGTAACTTTCCTATGGAGATTCTGGGGTACTTGCATGCACTGAGTATGTTTTGGTTTATAGGGAAAAACAGTAAAGCAGGAAGCTGAAATTTGGGAATGTTTTAGACTAGGCAATTGGTAACTATTTCCTAAAAGGAGAAGCTGGTAGGACTATTTATGTATAAATTGCTGTACAGAATATGAGTTCATATGGTGCCAGTTGCCCCATGATGCAGGATGAGGATTACACATGCAAAATTTCTCTCTCTCTCTCTCTTACACACACACACACACACACACACACACACACAGAGAGAGAGAGAGAGAGAGAGAGAGAGAGAGAGAGAGAGAGAGAGAACGAACACTACTTGACTCACAAAAGTCATATGACTTTCAGGATTAGGAAACTTTAATTCCTAGCTGATCTGAAGCCTGAAAATCTTTCATTTCAGAAACTAAGCTCCTGCAATAACTTTGTTTCCCTACTTTCTAAAATGATAGTAGCCATTCCACAAGTTTTATTTGCTTTTTTTTTGGGTGAGGGGGAGGACTTCCCATTTATTTAGTTCTGTACCATTACACAGTCAAAGCTGTCTGGGCAGTGTATACAATCCATAAATGTATTATATAGTAAGCTGTCCCAAGATGCTTTCCATGGGGGGCGACATAAATAAATAAAACCTGATGATAAAAATACAAGAAAAATATCATAATACCAGAAAAATTAATGAGGCTTAAACAGGTAAAGATAGATAATAAAAACAGACAATAACAAGAAAGAACTCTGTGAAAAATTGAGGGTGGGAGGGTGAAATCCTAAACCATCTAGAGGGTTACAGGATGTGCTGCTGTTATGCTGGAAGAACATTTGACCAAGGAGGTCCTATAACCTCCTTGGGAAGTGGAAGTATTAATCCCCAAAAGGAGATTCTTGCACATGCTTATTAGGTATAGCCACTTTGTCTAATGGACCTCTTTGATTAGACAAATTTGCCTCTCTGAATTTTCATCACACACATTGTTGTTCAAGATGCAAAGCTTCTGTCAAGAAAACATGGTCGTTTTCTCAAGCTGAATTTTGGTGTAAACCTGTTTCTTTGTTTTTTAAAGAATCCATATATTTGGAGGGCCAACTTTTCTGATTTGTGGCAAAATGGTTTCTGAGGGTTTTTAAAAACAACAATAACCCACAGCCTGCTGTGTGTGACAAAAAAACCCTATTGAATCCCAAATAGCAAAATGGGTGAGATATTGAATATTTGAATAAAACAAGAAATTGAATTGTGTCTTGTTAATAGTTTGTCCTTAAGAAGGCTAGGAGGTAAAGATATCATTATGAATAAGCAAGAAGCATCTAGATGTGGTAATTATCTTTTATTATAGCCTTGTTGCTTCAATAGGCAGTATATTGAAAATTATGTATGAATTCATTTTTATTATTTTTTTAAAAGACATTACTGCCTGTGGCTCTTCTTGAAGGGCAGATAAAGTTGATCTGGCATGGTTCAGCACTGAAACTTGGAAGTGTGTCAGACTTCCAGCAATCACGATAAATGTGATGAGGTGTAAGAGCGGGGAGAACAGAACTTTCTGGCAGCTACTGAGGGTGCTGGAGTGAAATCTGGAATATGTCATTAGTTGCTTTAAAAAAATGCTGGATAAAACTCTCTCTGTCTCATTAGTTTAAGAGAATGATTTTGCATTCCAGTTTGAGCATATCTGACTGTGCTTTTCCACTTTAGGAAACACATCATTGATGCTGTTGTGTAAAAGGGTCAGAAGGTGAGCTTAACCTATTTATCTACAGTTTCAGGCACTTCATTTTACTGTTGCTATTTCATAAATTTACTAAGCACAAAGATTCAAAAAGAGAGGCTACTTTTTTGGTGCTATTTATATTACAGAAAATATAATCAAAACATTATGCTCTATGGGGCCAACAACTTTTATATATTTGCTTTTGTTCTGGCATGAATTAATGGAGGAAGCAGAGTTTGGATAGCACAGAAATCTCCCTTTCTTGGGTTGATTACATGGTTGAGAAGGCCAAAGTAGGAGTCACTGCATGCATCAGCACATGGTTTGCTCATATTGTGGCTTTATGTACCAGGTTTTGAAGCCAGGTTTAGAAGGACATGGTGAACACAGCCAATGTTCTGGAAGTCTAAATACATAAGGATCTTACACAGTTGTATCCCAGCACCTCTCTCATTGTATTTGAGCCTGTAACCCAAACTAAGTAGAAAATAGTATGTAAAAAACTAATAAAATACGTGCCATCCAGAATGATGATGTCCTTATGTTTTACCTTTGCTAAATGAATTTATTAGGAAAGGGCTTAGTTTCAGAGTGAGACAGACTTTCTTGCTTGCTTCCTCTTCTTGTACTACCTCCAGGACCACAGTTGCAAGTGACTTGAAGAATGGCAGAAAATATATTGCTTAAACCCAAACCAACTAGAGGAAACCCAGCACGGTGGAAATGCCTTGTTTATAGAAGTGCCAGGGCTTAAATTTTGGCCTGAAGCTTCAGGTTTTTAGAAGTCACTCTCAAGATAGCAGGTTTAGTTTCCAGAAGGGGTCAGCCATTTTCAGCCTAAGGGCCAGATTCAAATTTGGAAGAGTCCTTGGGAGCTACATTTCAGTGCTTGGTGAATCTGAAAGCCAAGGGTGGAGTCAAAGGGAAGGGGGCAGTCCAATGGACCAAGGGGGAAAAAAGCATGTTGTGGCTTAAAGTTTTTCATTAAACATGTGGGGTTCCAGTCTGGACTGGGACCAACACCCCCAGATGGTGAAGGATAAAATCTTCCAGTGCACTTTTTGCCCCTCAACAAATTCAGTCCTCTGTTCATGCAAAGCGGGAAAAACCTCCATTGTCAATGGAAAGAACATTCCCTCATACTCCATTGTTTTCACAGATATGAACCCCCCCCCCCATTATTTCCTAACAATTTTTCTGGGTTTTCAAATATGTAACTCTGTTCTTTTCTCATTGGGTTCCACTTCTTCTCCCATGTGGCATTCTTCCAGAATCTACTAACATATCAGATTTTATTTACTTTTAAAAGTTGGCACTAGTATTGTTATGGCATCACTAAGTCACTTCTTGATTCTCTGGGTTAGAAACAGGAGACACCTGGTACCCTGGCAAGTTTGCTGAGCAGTGGAAGCTGGTGGTTTTAATGCCAGTGGGGCAGGATATCTTCTCTGGGTTTCCATGCTACTGAATGGATAGATCTTTAAAAGTTAGGTGAATACCTGGACAAAATGCACCGTCCCACTGACTGTGAAGCTACCAGTGTCCGGTGTCTCAGAATCATGCCTATGATGTTTAAGAGGTTGTTGTATGGATATAATGGTGAAGTTGGATACTGCTAAAAGGGAGTGAAAGAACCATATGGGGTGGGGGAGAAATTTTCAATTTACGAAGACAACATTATGACTAGGAAGAAGAACAGCTTGAGACTTCTGTCCAGACCAATTTAGGAAACAAACATAACAACAATACCCTGTGCTTTTTAATGAGGCGTAAATTTTGTCTCAATTTTCCAGGAAGAGGAACACAGTGACTGATAACAGAATGCACTGTGAACAGTGCCCACTCCTATCATGAATTATCAAGAGCAGTTTGTGTGTGGAAAATGTGTGTGTGTCTCTCTCACTGCATGTGTGAAGATACAGCACACAAGACCACAGCAGTGCTCCTTTTTCCATCAAGAGAAACTGTTACTTTCCTTAAATATCTCTGACTAGAATCTTTTTAAGGCTTTGTGATATCTGAATGAATTAATTAGCCCACATCAAAAGAATGAGCCAGCAGCTAGTTAAGAAGTAGTCCCATTTCCTGAATTAAAGTGCAATGTTATGCATATTGAGACAGAAAAAGTGTGCCTGCAGAATGCTGGGACTTGTAGGATTTTTTGCTGTCTAATCATGCATAAGATTGCACCTGCAGGCATATTTTGTATTGTTAGGGTTTGGGGTTGTTATATTTCCCTTCTAACATCAGCTATAGTCACAGTGGATGAAGACAATAAGCAGAACTACTTGTGATGCTGCACATTCATAAGGTGCAATTATGATCATCATCATCATCTGAAAAATGTTAGCACAAAAAGGTATCTCAGCATTCTCCATTTATTCTTCCTCAGAGAGTACCTTATCAAATCTGTTCCATTTTGCTACTCAACCCATTTGTTTTTCCATATTTCCAGAAATGTAGCTCAGCAGATTATCTCAAAATCAGGTGGAATTGTTTGCTGTCTCCATGATCCTGGATCTGAAACATAAATGCTATATTTTTGTCTGATCCTTTTTGAGGTAAAATATTCCATCCTGATTGTTTTGGCAAAGATGATGGCTTTGGCAGTGATGCAGCAAATCTCTCTCTCTCTCCCTCTCTCTCTCCCTCTCCCTCCTTCCCCTCTCTCTCACATGAGAGAGAGAGAGAATGAAAGAGAGAGAAGACACATGGTTTAATTTGGATAAGCAGGTACATTATCCTTGTTTAATATTTATGTCACACTGCTGAGAGAAAATCCTCCACATTTTTCAAGTGAGGCTACAGCATGCTGGGAGTTATAGGCTTCCTCCCCACCCCATCTACATATGCTAAAGATTGCACTTTAAATATTTGGGTGTTGCTATCTCTGTCTTAAATCAGCCTTCTTCAACCTTGTGCCCTCTATATGTGCTGCACTGCAAATACTGCCATTATCATCCAGTGGACATGCTGCCCCTGAATGATGGGCATTGTTGTATCTGGAGGGCACCAGGTTCGGGAAGGCTACTGTACAAGATTGCCCAGAAACGGCCAGGTGCATGAGAATGAGCTCATGAATATGTCCACATATCAAGTGCTTCAGCACATTGTGTATCATCTCTTGCCCTCTCACTGCCCTGTCCTGGCTTTAACAAGAATCCCACAGGATATGATGGAGCCTGGTAATTGCAGCACTATGGGAAGTTGCAAGAGAACAACTTGCTTCAGCAGTGTCTGACAAAGACAGGAAAATGCAGGGTCTGGGGATACAATCTCTGGAGACCCTAGTCCCGGGTGGCCCAGCATATTATACTGAGGCCAGGGTGAATTTTCAGTTGTACTGCTGTTGCAGTTGGAAGGAAGGGCAAAGAAAGAATCTGGCCTGAAACCCTGGAGACCCGCTGCCAGTCAGGTGCAACAATGCTGACTTGGAGGGACCAGTGACATTCTCTGTCAGAATAGACGCGTGTAATACTCTTGGACCCGGGGAAGCAGGTTTATATTTACGATGCCTGGCTTTGCTTACACATTTCCTGGGTACTTCCTCCAATGGCACAGCCCAACCATGATATCTGCTAGCTGGCCTTGCGGAGCTGCCCTGTTTCAGAGTACAGCATGAACAAGCTAATGCTACATCAAGTTTTTCCTGATGATCATAAAGGACCAAAGTTCCTTGCAATACTGCATTTTGACAGTCATTTAGAGCCAAAGTTATAGAGAGCCAAACAAAGAAGCCTTAAGCAAAGAAGAAAAACACATAGCTATACAGCTGTCTCAAGCTTTCTTCTGCTCTAAAATCCCCCACCCCACATGATTTCAGTGCCTACCTTAATATTCCCATTTCCCTTGTATTCTGAGTACTGGCCCAATAATGTCTCTAATGGCACAGTGCTAGACTTGTGCACTCAGAAATAAGTCTCAAAGAGTTCAGTGGAGCTTCCTACCAGGTATGTGGGCATAGGATTGATTACAGTCTAAACTGTAGTCTCTATTCCTATGGTTCCTGGACTAATTAGACATTGCAACCAATCAGAGAAGCCGAATGAGGTGGAGATTGATTGATGGATCATATACTCTGCTTCAATAGTTCTACCAGGCTCTCAAATCAGTTCACAGTTGTGAGCACAAAAGCTGTGGTACAACTGTTCAGAGAACTAGGGGAGTGATTGCCCTGCCCTGCCTTCCTCATCTCTAATGCAGGTTTGCATAAGGTATGACCTACCAAAGCAAACACATCTTGCCAGCCATGCTGTGTAGTCCACTAGGATAAACCTGCTATGTTATTCAATTGGATTCGCTACCAACCTAGTCCAGTCCATGGCAATTTACATTATGTGGCCAATGGCTGTTTGGTTCTGCTTTCACTCCTCCCCAGCTTCACTGCACTATGAAACAGCACACAAAAATGCTTCCATCAAATGTCTCATTTCCTGGATTGCCTCTATGTCATGGTTCACATTTCAGAAATACTGTCTGATATCCTTCCTTATCTGCAGCATTTTCCCATAAGAGGAACCCCACACTGTGCCTTTGAAAATCAAACCAAATACACAAATCCCCTTTCCCGCTTCACTGCTTCTGCTTTGTTGCTTTCAGACTTTTCCTCTGACTAACATATCCCATGCTTTTGTGTTCTTTCTTTAAATAAACCAGGCAGACATAGACTTGTACAGACACCCAGACCACTCAGAATAAACTACTGTTAGTGCAAGCATCATCTGTCGTGCTACTTTTCATGTCATGAAATATCAGGGCGTGTTGCCATTAGCCCCCACAATCAACGTTCTCGGAAGAACCAAAGACTTGGGCAACTTTAGTCTGAACCTTACCGGTTCATATATCTTAGGGCTGGAATTTCTATTATCTGTCCCAATCCCACGCTTCACATTGTTTTAACTAGAAAGGATAAGTGACATAATCACAAAGGACTGGACAGGGGGTCAGATAGTGCAGCTGGATTCCTAGCTAAAGGCCATTGCTGAATCATTTCCACAAGTCTGCCACACTGAACACAGAGATGGGATTTGCTCTCAATACTTTATGTTGTGTATTAGTTATAAGTAATTTTTATTCATCCACTGCATAAGAAGTGAAATAGCTCTAAGCCTGCAGAGAAAGGAACACTGACTTACTTCCACTGATCTGGAATGAGAGATTCTATATTCTAGTCCCACAAAAAAAGATTCCCTTTTCCACTTTTGATCAAAGCAACTCTGGAAAGCAAACCATCAGAGGGATGAGAACTGCCTATTATAATAGGATTATATTCCCAAACAAATTCAAAAAGAGATGTTCAGATCTCTCATCACCAGGTTAACCTTGTATTGAAGTGGATTGACCTCTTGTTGCCACAGATTTTCCTTCTGCCTCAGTAGCTTTGAATTGCTAATTAATAATCCACTTAATCTGGTTATATGTCAGGATGCTCAATTCCACCCCCCTCCCCATTTTGACTTTTGATGCTCAACGATTCACATTCATGTTTCTGCATAATAATTTAATTTTGCAAAGGATACAATCAGAAAATGATGTGGAAGGGCTGAAATATTTGATATTATGTCCAGTGCAGCTAGGAACAATACCCAACCACAAAGGCTATAATGAACTGGTTTTGAAAATGCAGTCTGAAGCTATATTTTATATGCCTAGGAAAAAAATCTGACATTGGCACCCACTCTAGGACCATCCCAAGACATTTTGCTGCCTGAGTCAAAGGACAAAGAAACTCCTCCCCATACTAAGTGCAGGAAAAACATTGGACAGGCAGCGTCATTTTAGTTCAGAATGGATGATGCAAACTACCCTCCATCACACTGAGGGCAGCAGATTGGTTCAAGGGGCACAGAACACATGGAGCTGTGTGGCATATGGGGCTCTGTCCTCTAACAAAGGGGAATGACTGTGGACATGTCACAACTACCCAGAGCCCCTGCCACTCAGATGACTGCCTCACTCTGCCTAATGGTTGGGCCAGCTCTGAAGCTCCAGCTTCTTACTAACTGAGAGTGGACATACCACAGCTGCAAAGGGGCAGGAAGTGAGAGGCCTGGACCCTCTTGTGGTTGTGGCCAGCAGCTGACCATCCTGGTCCCTGCTCACCCACACTGTGGCTTAAGCTTCACCTCAGGAGCCAAGCAGTCATAGTGATTGGCTTTTGGAGCTGGAGATGTGAGTGATAACCAGATGGGGAACCTTTCCCTCTAGTCCACTCTTAGGCCCTTAATAAAAGACATTCTTGCAGAGCCAGCAGTGTCATCAGTCCTTCCTTAGCTTTAGTGCTGTCTTCCTTGCAATAGACAGGTTAGCCACTGGTTGTGATGGCTGGGAAGGAATTTTACCCATGTTCATGTTTGGGTTCTGTAGGAAGCAGAGCTTTCACCTTAGTCAGGGGAGTGCTGCCAAAGGACCATCCTGCTTATGAAGGCTAACTTTCTGATCCTCTCTCTTCTAAAGAGAAAGAACATAAGAATTGTTGCCCATTAACAGCTAGCTCCCAGCCAGCAGTCACACAGGCAGGTAACCTAGATATTCCATGGTATGAGGGCAGGTATGCTAGATCTATTTAAATTATTATTTCTAAATTTGCATTTGGAGGAGGAGGTGATTCTTTCTCTTTTTTGGCAACTCAGAAATGGCCACTCTGTCTATAATAGACCCTTGCTCTGTGCTGTGCCAAACTCCATGACATGATGTGTCCTTTGCTGACCCATTTCAACTAAGACAGAGATATTGCTGTCATACCAGGCCTACACTCCACCCTGCTGGCATAATTATTTGCTCAGATCCATTATCAATTTTAATTTATTTTATTTTTGTACAGTGAAATTCTGAAAGACAGCATATCAAAGGCTGCTGAAGCAGCTAAATAGGTACCTCTTGAGCCTTTTTTAATCCTATGTATGCTTTTCAAAGCGCAGGTGTACCTGGTCAGTTTCTTGTGTTCTGCCTAGATAAGGTGGGACAGAAGTCTCCCGCTAAAGGATTGTTCTTTGTTGATCAATTACATGGCAGCTGCCTCAGAAAATAGCTGGAGAGGGAAGAAAAGTAACTAAGGCCACAAGGTCTAACAAGGTCTCTGGTGTTTGTTTGTGTTTTTTGGTCCCGAATTATGAAAGATGTGAAACACAAAAAGGCATCATTATCATTACCAATATAATTGTCATCAGTCACAAGTATTAATGGGTTCCAACTTTTTTTTGTCTTTACAATATTTAAGCTGTAACCTGCACAATGTCTGGTGTAGTAATATATGAAATCTTAGAGCAAAGAACAATAAAAAATCTACATTTGGGTAATTATACACCAGCAAAGAAAGCAGGGTGGAGTGAGTGGCATAAAACAAAAACATATAATAGCCAGCCAATGATAAAAGTGGAATAAATAAGCATTTTAATGGCTTCTGCTGATGTCAAAGAATATAAGCTTTCATAGAATAAATAAGGGTCCACTGAAACAGTCCAGGCAGGATTTAGGACCAAGTGATCCAGCTAACATTACATAAATAAATAGATAAATAAGCTCTGCGCATGGCAGCTAGTCTGTAGCTCTTCTAACAGCACAAAGCACTAGGTTACCATTGCAACTATTGTCTAATAAATATAATTGCATGGATGAACTTGCTAGGACTGGTGCAGAACCTCAGGTCCAGGGGCCTGTCTGGAATCCCAGTCAGCCCACTGCAGTTCTTCAGATGGCTCAGCCTCTTTTCCATGGCCCCTTTCCCCATCCATCATTTGATGGGTTCCTCAATTTTGGATCATTCTTCTCCATTCTGAAAGGTCAGAATGCCTTTCCCAAGGATAAGTTTCTGGCAATAAAGGTTTTAAGCTATAATATGCTGATATATTTTCATGTTTGAGATTCATTCCTTTTGCCTTCAGCCATGCCCACCACTGGAAACCCATCTACAAAATGAAGCTGGGCCCTTGATCTGAAAGAAATACCCCTGCCCTAGGAAGAACATATTCTAAATTCAGACGTTGTATGAAATGTCTACCTTTGAGATGATGTGCCAGGAAATATTCATCCCTCAACCCCATCCCAGAACTAAATTAACTATGAAAAGCATGCTAAACAATACAAGGCATGAAAAGAAGCCAGTCAGATGAAAGCTCCATAAAAGGTATTTTAAGAACCTTTCATCTATTTGGGAAATGGCCTTGTCTAAATAGTTGTGCTATAGTAAATTAGCTTCTGCTTTCTTACCAGAACCACAAAACATTTCTACCTATTGTAGATGTAACTGTAACTCTGCCATAGGTACAGGAAAACAGTTATTCCCCTATGAGTTATTTTTTATTGATCAGGCTCCATTTCTGAATCTTGAATCTGATAAGTGTGTACTTTAAATAAGCCAGTTTGAAAAGCCACATGAAAGGGAACAGCTGAAACTTTTTGTGCTTCTCTTACTAATGATGGTGTTGCACATAGCTTGATAATCCTCTTCCTCTTCCTTCTCCCTCCACCAAAGGCTTCAGGATTAATTTGTTATCAAAACAGACAAGCATTCACACAGGGAGTAATGATATTGTATTCATAATTTATTATGTTCTGTGATGTCATAAATTAAATAAATATGATTTCTGAGTAGATGTATCCTTTCAGGGCATAGCAATTAGTCTCTGACATGTCTGGGCTCTTTATCAAGCAAGGAAGGAGGTCATGCAACCCATCAAGAAAGGAGCTGGGCTTTGCAAGAGCCAACTGGTCTAGCATATTAACGTTCAGACAAAATCTCCTGGGAGGAATGGCTAGATTTGTAAACATTATACAATGACTATATGAAATGAAATGGAACAATATAGCCAGAGATATTATGTGGTTAAAAGCTTTGGGCTAAATCCAAAAGTCAGTTTTCAATCAATATTTTTCATTCAGGCATAACTCTTTGTAGTCCATGAAAGATTTGTCTCAGTAAAGAGCGGATTTTAAAAAAATGAAATTAAAAGGAGGAAGTTAGGGTTACCTTGACAATCCATTCCTTCTGCAGAAGACAGAATGTCCTCAGATCATATTTTGAGGGTATATAGAAATACAACTCAGCTGCTGCTCTACCGTTATGAAAATCTCTTCTCTCAAGGTTCTCTAAGTCCTGACACCAGGTTTTTTTCTCCCCAAGCATGTGGAAAGTCTGTTTTGTTTGGACAACCACATAAAGGCTGTCATTAAACTGCAACTGGATGGTTAGCTCTCAGCTGGCTAGGGGTCTGCCAGGCCTGTCATTTTCTGTCCATGGCTGTTTCTGCCTTCTTGCATGCTGGCATTACATGGCTGAGATAAGTCACCTGCAAAGGCAGGTTTTCACGATGCAGATCTAAATCAGTGCTGCATGTTTCAATGTATTATTATGACAATAGACAGGACACAATCCATTGAGGCTGCCTATAACTTTCTGCACACCTCCTGCCATGCAAGCAGCCAGACTGTCTAAATGCTGCACTTTGGAGCGGGACAGAAGAGGCTGGGGCACTGCCAGTACATACTGTATGTTGGCACTGCTGGTCTCCCCCACTATCCAAAATGCCCTCTAAGTCCCTTTCTCTTAGGTAATGTTTGTAGCCTTGGAAAAGCAGCCTGCATGGTTCTTTCCATGCCAACTGGGAGCACAGGGGAGGTGGATCCCCAGCTCTGTGGCCAGAATGAATTTTTGAACTTAGATCTGGGAATCCAACCAATCCTATGTTCTTTCCTTTGTGTATTTCATACCTCATTCAGAGGATAAAACTCCTTTCTGTTGTATAATGCATATCTGAATAATAGTTCTGTATTATGTAACTTAATATATTGAGCTTAATATAATGAGAGAAAGTGTCTGATAATATTCTATAAGTGCTGCTTGATCAAACCACTTATCAGCAACATCAAATATGCGATTTGCATGCTAGGAGTTCAAGTTCACAAATATTGATGTTACTCTGGATTGAGCTCTTGGAATAAGATGGTCTATGAGTTAAATACATACTATATATCCCAAAATTATACATTATGTTAAGAAAGTCATATTGGCTATCAAATAAAGTCCCCTTTCCCTAGAAGCATAACAAAATGAAATGTGGGAATAAATCTCAAATTGGCATAAGTAATATCTGTCCAATCCTAAGTATGCCTGAATACATATCTGCTAACTTTAAGAAAATATGTCTTCTTTCATGGACCAATTTCATCAATACATTTCAAACTATATTGTGGTTTTCTGTAAGCATCTTAGTTGCTACAGATCAGAACCATAACCCAAGCAAAGTTAACTGCTTTTATCCAAATCTAGATTCAGGAGCAGTGTACAGTAAAAAGCTAAAAAGAATAAAAATACATTTAAAAAAAAGGTAATGTTAAAACCAAGATTTGTCATCAGAAAGCCTTCCTGGAATAGAGATGTCTTCAGCAGGCACAATAAAAAACACTGTGTTGGTACAAACCTGGCCTCCAGAAGAAAAGTATTCCGTAAAAATGGGACTGCCACACTGAAGGTTCTTCTCTTGGAGGACTCTAGTCCGGTCATGGGTCCATTTGGAACCACCAAGATAACCTCTGTCACTGGGCAGGTTGATAAGAGAAAATGTGCTTTTTCAGCTACCCTGCTCCAGAGATTTTCAGGGCTTTGTACTAGCACTAGAACCTTATTTTATTTTATTTTATTTTATTTTATTTTATTTTATTTTATTTATTTATTAAAACATTTTTATGCCGCCCCATTCGCTGAAGCCTCGGGGCAGCTTACAACAATAAATTAGATCCATTAGATAAATAAAAATTAAAATATATACATTAGAATAAAAAATATATACAATATAAAATAAGCCGCCCTGGCCAGATAAAATTCAATAATATTAACATTTAAAATGCTGCTTAAATAAAAAGGTCTTCGCCTGGCACCGAAAAACAAATAACGATGGCGCCAGGCGGACCTCTCTGAGAAACGCATTCCATAACTTAGGCGCCACCGCTGAGAAAGCCCTCCTCCGAGTACCCACCCTCCTAATTTCTTTCACGGAGGGCTCCCAGAGAAGGGCCTCTCCCGCCGATCTCAGGGGGCGGCTGGGCATATATGGATGTAAACGCTCCTTCAGGTAACCAGGACCCAAGCCGTTTAGGGCTTTATAGGTCATCACCAACACCTTGAATTGGGCCCGGACTTCAATGGGGAGCCAGTGAAGCTGACGGAGAACTGGAGTCATGTGAACATAACATCCAGTCCCCGTCAGCAGCCTGGCAGCTCTATTTTGAACCAGTTGAAGTATCCGGACCGTCTTCAAGGGTAGCCCCACATAAAGCGCGTTACAGAAGTCAAGACGGGAAGTCACCACCGCATGAGTCACTGTTGCGAGGCAGTCGTACTCCAGGTAGGGGCACAGCTGATGAATCAGCCAAAGCTGGAGGAAAGCGCTCCTCGCCGCTGCTGTCACCTGAGCTTCCAGTGAAAGCTCTGTGTCTAGGAGCACTCCCAAGCTGCGGACCTTGTCCCTAGGAGGGAGTGCAACCCCATTCAGGACAAGATTCAATTCACCTTCTCCAAAGCCCGAACCGCCAACCAACAGGACCTCCGTCTTGTCTGGATTGAGCTTCAGTTTATTGGACTTCATCCAGCCCATTACCTCGGCCAGACACCGGTTCAGTACAGCCACTGCCTCACCTGGATTGGTAGAAAACAAGAGGTAGAGCTGGGTATCATCAGCGTACTGATGGTTCCGCAGCCTACACCTTCTGATGACCTCTCCCAGCGGTTTCATGTAGATGTTGAACAGCAAAGGGGACAAAATGGACCCCTGCGGTACTCCATGGCATAGCTGCCATGGCGCAGAGCCATAGTCCCCCAGCACCACCTTCTGGAATCGGCCGTTGAGATAGGAGCGGAACCACTGCAAAGCAGTGCATCCGACCCCCAATCCCGTAAGCCTGTCCAGAAGGATACCATGGTCAATGGTATCGAAAGCTGCTGAGAGGTCCAGGAGAACCAACAGGGACGCACTCCCCCTGTCCTTCTCCCTGCACAGGTCATCGTACAGGGTGACCAAGGCAGATTCAGTACCATACCTGGGTCTGAAGCCTGACTGAAATGGGTCCAGATAATCAGTTTCATCCAAGAGTGCTTGGAGTTGTCCCGCCACCACCCGCTCTAACACCTTGCCCAGAAACGGGATGTTGGCCACTGGTCTATAATTAGTGGCCATCTCTGGATCCAGTGAAGCCTTCTTCAGGACCGGTCGGACTACCGTCTCCTTTAAAGGGGCAGGCACCCGACCCTCCCTCAGAGAAGCGTTAACCACTTCCAAGATCCAGGTTCCAATCCCCTCCTTGGAATCCTTTATTAACCAAGACGGGCAAGGGTCCAAAAGGCAAGTGGTGGACGTACTCATCCAAGCACCTTGTCCACATCATCGGGCCGCAGTAACTGAAATTCATCCAATAATTCTGGACCAGACGGTAGCGTTGGTGTCTCCCTTAAAACCTCTGAATCAATAGTGGAATCCAGCTCGTGACGAATCTGAGCAATTTTCTCCCTGAAATTCCTGGCAAAGTTATCACAGCGGGCCTTTGAGGGTGGAATCAGATCTTCTTTCGGACCTGGACGAACCAGGCCTTGCACCACTCGAAAGAGCTCCGCCGGATGGCATTGTGAGGAGGCAATGGAAGCGGAAAAAAATCTCTTTTCCGCCGCCCTCACTGCCACAGCATAGGACCGATAGTGGGCTCTTAAGTGTGTTCAGTCAGATTCATCCCGTGATTTCCTCCACCTACTCTCTAGCTGTCTCCCAACCTGCTTCATCGCCCTCAATTCAGGAGTATACCAAGGGGAAGAGCGGGCTCTGCCCGGTGGGAGAGGACGCTTAGGGGCGATCGTGTCTACAGCCCTGGTCATCTCCCCGTTCCACAGTTCGACCAGAGCCTCGACAGGAGCACCCGTCTTGTCAGCCGGCAACTCCCCCAGGGCCTTCAGGAATCCTTCCGGATCCATCCGGCTCTGGGGGTGGACCCACACAATCGGGTCCACACCCTTACAGAGGGAGAGGTCACTCTCAAGCACAAACCTCACCAGGAAGTGATCTGACCATGACAGGGGAGTCAAGCATAAATTCCTCACCCTCAGACCACCCTCTTCCTGCCCTGTCGAGAAAACCAGGTCCAGAGTGTGTCCACGTTCATGGGTTGGGCCGGTGACATGTTGAGACAGCCCCATGGCCGTCATGGAGGCCATGAAGTCCTGAGCCGCCCCAGTCAGACTAGCCTCGGCATGGAGATTGAAGTCCCTCAGGACCAACATCCTGGGGGTCCTCAACACCAGGTCTGAGATGGTCTCCGTCAGCTCAGGCAGGGAGACTGTTGGGCAGAAGGGTGCACGGTACACCAACAGAATCCCCAATCTGTCTCGGTCACCCAACACCAAGTAGAGACGCTCCAGCCCTGGTCTCAAAGGGACAGGAAGTCCCGTGAGAGAGATGGAGGCTCGGTAAACCAAAGCAACCCCCCCTCCCCTCCCCTCCGGCCGTGAACAGTGCTGGACCAGATACCCGGGCGGGCACAATTGGGAGAGGGCAACATCCCCCCCCTCCCGCCCAGGTCTCCGTTATGCAGGCCAGGTCGGTCCCCTCATCCACAATCAAGTCATGGATGAGGGCAGATTTGTTATTGACCGACCTGGCATTAAGCAACAGCACTGTCAGGCCCGAGGGGCAACTGACAAGACTCCCTGGCACCCTCTGGCTGGGAGCAAAACCAGAAGTAGGGACAGGTGTCAGCCATCTGTCCCTCCTTCTTCTATGCGGACACGTTAAGCTCCCACCACTGTTACGTCCATTGCCCATAACCACCCCAATGGTGGCGCCGGTGCGCTCCCCAGGAAATACAAGCGGCAACATGGCCAGGGATGACTCCATAAAACAATTACAAACACTGTAAAATTATAAAAACATTTAAAAATTCACCGCCCAGCAGGAGGGCCTAACACAGCGAAAGTGAAAGCCCCCTGGCCAGCCCAGCCCCCCTTAAACCTTAAACATAGTCTAGTGGTGAATAGGCAGGTAACTTAGTTATTTTGCCAAGGGAGTAACATGCTGGAAAGGGAATGCTCCCAACAGCCTCTGAGAAGAAGCATTCAGTACTAGCTCCATCTTCTAAAGAGCAAATTCTATAAAAGCAATGCCACACAAAGTATATAGCACTGAGGTTACTAGCATTTGTATCACTGTGACCAAGCTACCCCTGTCTTAACTAGCATACTACTGTGCTCCAAGTCAGGCTTCAGCTAAATGTATGTGCATTCTTTCTTTTGAATCAACTTTCCTTCTATATATTTTGATACCTTAAAACAAAAATTGTGAAATACAATCTTCCAATAGTTTCATATGCACACACACATGCATGCACACACGCACACTTTTTAGCTTACCATCCTTTCTTTGTTTATGAAGTATTTTTTGTTTGTACTGTTTTGTGACTACAAACTGTATAACTGTTAGGGAGAGCTAATATAATTTTGGTAGCAGAGCATTAGTGGAAGGAGAAACAAAGATCAAGAGGTTGAAGTAAGCCTAGGGAGAGTATGTTATAAATTCCCATGTTCTGACCTCCTCCTCCTCCCAGCCCTTATAAAACATACACATACTAGTAGGACTCTGTTGTTAACCTTTAGGGAAAACAGGGCAAACCACTGGCCATTCCGATACGATCAGGAAGGTAAAACCAAAAAGGGAGCAGAGACAATAAACACAAAAGACCCTCAAGTGGCAGTGACCTGCAAGGTCAGTGCAATGTTTGTGTTCTTGCTTGACATCAACATGACCTACACATGCAACAAATGCAAGCTGACTGGCATGTTGAAAGAAAATGAGAGGATACTGGAACAGTGATGTCTACTCTCAAGGGAATAACAGAAGACAAAGTTCTTAGAGTGGTGCAACTACAGCAACAAAGTGAAATACAGGAGTTAGAGGAGCAACAGCAAGCTGAGGCAGAAGAGGAGAATCCTGAGGCAAGAGGAAATGAAGCAGAGGGAATTCCTAGAAAAAGATCACAGCTGAAAGCTAAAGAACTAGAAGTCATTCTGCACCAGGGGAAGCAGTAGAACTATGGAACTGCTTTCAGGTACATAAAGATGAGACTGGAGGGCAGCTTGCAGAGGAAGAACTACAGGGAACCCTGTGCAACAACGGGCAAGAGTCTGTAGGTCCATCAAGAAGAGGCAATGAAACCATGGCCTACAAGAAGAGAAAAGTGGTAGTTGTAGGACAGTCCCTGCTGCATGGGATGGAAACCCAGACATGTCACAAAGGCCAGTGGACTCACCAGCTAGACTATCTTCCTGGAAGGCAGATTGAGAAATAACTGAATACTTGTCAATGCTTATAAAGCCCACTGACATGTGTTCTTTTCATCTCATCCATTTTGGAACAAATGATACCACCAAGTGGAAGCACTTGAAAGCCCAGATAATTTTCTCATCCATTTTTCCAGTACTAACAAAAGGGAAAGAAAAATGCCCTAGGTATTTTGCCTGGGTACAGCTAGGTGAATGCCTGACTACAAGGTGGCACCATCATGAAAGATTTGGATTATGAGACACAAGCACTACACTTCCTAGAAGATGGACTGTTGCAAGGAATGGTTGCACCCCACAAGGACTGGGAAGAATGTGTTGGCCACAGCATAAAGAAATTCACAGGAAAGCATCAAGCAGAATCCCATACACACCAGTGTGGAGAAATCAGCTCTAATAGTACCCAATTATAGTCTTCCAAAAATGTAGGAAGAAAGCTGGCCTATAAAGCAAATTGTTTTTGATGGCTCTATACTAGTGAACACAGTATTAGAAACAAACAGCATAAACATGAACTCCTAATATAAGAGATGAATACAGCTTGATAGGTGTAACTGAAACTTGGTGGGATGATTCCCATGAGTGGAATTCAGCAATTGAAGGATATAACTTGTTCAAGAAGAAATGAAGACATAGAAAGGGAGGCAGACTCACACTATATATTAAGGATGCATTTCTCTACACAGAAATACAGGAGGATAAGCTTAATGGAGCCATCAAGAGCATTTGGATTAAAAGAAGCAGAGCAAGGTATAAAAGGATCACAGAGGTATATTAATGACCACCAGTCAAGAAGAAGATGAAGTTGAAACTTTTGAAAAGCAAATTGGCAATGTTGTAACGAAGCTTAATGCAGAAGTACAAGGGAACTTCATTTTTCCTAGTATCTGGTGGGACACAAATTAAACCAAACTTTCCTTCACCAAGACACTCCTGATTTATATGAATTATAACTCTGTGCTATAGAAAGTGGAGGAAGAAACTAGAGGATCAGCTATCCTTGACTTGATTCTAGGCAACAGAGATGATCCAATAGGTAAAGTGGCAGGTAGAAGAACTTTGGAAGGAAGTGACCATTTGTTGTCTACCATGCCATCAAGTCACCTCTGACCCTATCAATGGTTATAGTGACCCTATGAATTTGCCCTCCAAAATGTCTTGTTCTGGACAGCCCAGCTCACTCTGAAGCTTCTTTCATGGAAGCAACTTTTGATAGATTTTGAGCTATGTGCAAAACTAACTCAGAACCAATCTAAGATATTTTGTTGCCAAACATAGAACAGGAAATGGCACACAAAAACACCAAAGTCAAGATACACAGCATTAGTGATATGTGAGGAATCCAGTGGGAGGAGGGTGGGCTGGAATCCATCAGGTTTTTTCATCTCAGCTCTTTGGAATCCAACCCACTTTCTCTCTGTCCTAAGTCTGACTTGCACAAAGCACTTGTGCAGCTGTCTGGCAGGAAGTGTGTCCAACTGTTGATCAGGTGTAACCAGGGATGGCAACTTGCATACCTGTGTCCTGCCCCCTGCATACCTGAATGCCTACACACCCAGCTGTGAAATCAGAATTCTGCTTCTGCACACATGACTGATGGGCTTTGTGCACTTAATGGGATAATAATTTAGCAAAGAACGGGCCTGCTAGAATTATCAAGTGTTCACAGACGTGATCTCAACACAGTCCATGTCCTAAGCCAGGGCTGAACATAGGAAAGAAGCCTAAAAATGTTCACATAACTACACAGCACCCAATGCTGGCCAAGATACTTTGGTATTTGAGACAGAACATCCCACAGGTGCCTCTCTCTGGCAGTAAAAAAAATGAAAATAATAAATGAAGTTACAATTTACTGTCATTTTGGAACACCTAAATTGGAGGCTGGCAACATGATGTCCTCCAAGTTTTGGACTACAGGTCCTACAAGCTGCAACCGCTAGCCATATTGTCAGAAGTTTATTGGGGGTTTAGCTCAAAGCATCTAGACAGCATCTGGTTCTCTACTCCTTCCTAAAATCATCTGTCTGAGGCAGCTGTTTCACTCTAGCTAATGACAGGATTTTCTCTCAGTTAAATCCTTCCCCAACTTGGTGCCTTCCAGATGTTTAGACTACAAATCCTATCTGCCTTAACAAGCATCTGGGGGCTTCAGGTTGGAGTAACATCTGGATAGCATATAAACACATTCAAGACACCATGTTGTGTAAAGTTGCTGCATCAGCTGTGTGGTGCATAAGGCTGCTATTTAGAGAAACAGAAAAACTGATTATGGGCAGCAGGCCACTTTCCCATTCAAATCAGGATAGAGCTTCAATCTTGTTATCCGCATGATGTGATTTAAGAATTAAATGTCAATTTGGTTATTTATTCGCTATTCTCAAATCTTTCCATTTTCTGGGTATGAATTGGTGCTTTGACATCGACTTCCTTTATATATATATATATATATAGCAGCAGAATCATATTTATTAATATTTTGCCCTTTCAGTTTAAAGCTATAATTTAAACTGCAATTTCATAAGTCAGGGGTGATAAAACCTATGCCCAATAGTTCAGGAAAGCCTTGTAAGAAAGTGATTCTTATCAAGTCCAGTTTAAAATTATGTCTCTATGAAAAATGTAATAACAGGCAGCAGCTTCTGCAGAGGAAATTAGCTAACTGAGGAGAGATCAGTACAGCTAAAATATTAGTGTGCATGTTGAACTTTAACCAAGAAGAGCTGAGTTCAAATTCCCTCCACCATGAATTTCATCATGGCTTGGGTGGGATGGGGAACACTACTTCTTGGTCTTCCTTAGGGGGTCTTCTTTAACTTATGTCCACCAGATATTTTGGATTACAGCTCTCATCATCTCTGATTATTTTCCATCTGCCTGAGGCTGATGGAAGCTGTAGTCTGAAACAACTCAAGACTGTCAGGTTGGGAGAAGCTGCCAGCGGGACAAGGTAGGAACTCCTTGGTGGAAGAATGAGCTGCAAATGTAATAAATAGTCAGTACAAATGATCAAGTGATCTCATAATACTGCATCATCCCTGAACTTCAGGGAAAAGAGGAATGAGGAACTCAGACTTTTTGGGTATCAGAGAAGGGTTTTCACAGGAGAAACTGTGAAAACACTTCTATAATAATAACTGTGAAAATACTCTTGCCTTGTTCTTGACAGAAGAGCACTAGATGCTTGGACTGTTCTGAGCATTATATCTTATGAGCTAGAGACTATAGGACTGTTTTGCAAAGAGCTGTTTATTGAGGCTGCCAGGGAATAAAGATACCCTACTTGCTTAGCGGTAGGGTTAACTCAATCTCTAACAAAGGCAGAAGGCTCAAATCAATCATAAGGCAAGAGGACAATATGAGGCAACTTTGCTGGTGCCAGACTCTCCACTGTTGCCACCTGGATTTGGGGTCTTAGCGACCAAAAGATAGTTTGTCTGCATGGAGGGTAACTTATATGAAAGCACCATCAGTGATGTCTCTCACCGTCATTAGTGTTCATGACAGGAAACATCTGTTAAAGCAGATGCCATAGCTTCCAGGCCTTGTGGAGACAAAGCCTGGACTTGGGGGCAAAAGAAGCCATAATTCTGGTCTTAAACCAGCAGAAATTTTTATCACTTAAGAGGAAACACTATTTATGAAGATTCTCACCCTGCACTTTAGTAAGAAGCATTATTTGTGCTGTGATCTTACAGCTATTACCAATATTCAAATTGAATATTTTTGTGGGTTGATATTTGAACCTGAACCACAGATCAATAAATGCTTAGACTGAACTGCTTGAGAAATATTTCCTAAAGAACAGGAATGGATTCCCTTTCATAATTCTCATCTTTTGCCCCCAGTCCAGTTCTGGGACCCACCAGGAAGCCATGTGGCTAATGGGGTAGGCTAGAAATCCAATAAATAAATATTCAATGCTCTGAAGGAAGTTGTGTGCACCAATGATGATGACAATTTTGATGACAACAACAACCTGAGCCAAACAGCCCACAGTATGTGATACAAACAGAATACAGAATAAAGTAAAATAACTATAATGTGTGCAATTGCAAGAAAACAAGACAGTTGTTGAGATGGCAAAAGGGAGTAGAGGAGGACCATGCAACTTGCCTTGGATTCCTTACATGAGGAGACAAGGCAGGATATAAATGTAATGTTATCATCATCATCACCATCACCCAAAGTATTTTGGGTAAAATATCTTCTTCAGCTTCTTGGCATATTTTTCATTCCTTTATCCCCAACCTCTTCTGGCTGCTCCGCCTACAGAGAAAGCAATATAACCATTTGGGATTTTGATTTTTTTGATTTTATTTATTCACTTGATATTAACCCTAACCATAAATTGGCATACTTTGTATTATTATTTCAGAGTTCAAAATAAAATGTGATCCAAAAATGTACTTGTCGGAACACTGTCCTAGCACAAGAAACATGTATCAGTAAAGCAAGCAAGATTGGAGTCATTCTCAAATCACATAAGAAAATGTGGATATCTAATCTCAAATCTGAATCATTTAAGCATTCATAGCCATTTATATCCCATTATAGGTACCTTCTAAACATTCATATTCACAATTATAGGCAAAGTCTGCCCTAGAAAATCATTGGCTCATGAGTACTTTAAATACGGTTCCATGTATTTCTATACTAAAATCAGACCATTAGCGATTCAAGTGGTTCCTTCCAAGTTAACCTTCATCTTATACAACATTTCAGCTGCAATCCACATACTACTTGCCTCAGAATAATGTCCTTGAAATACTACTGTAGTCTACAGTAATACTCAGGCTTAATTAGAGAGGTCTTGTTCATAGTAAAATGGGTGATTTGGAGACAGAAACACCTTACCGAGGTTAAAAAAAACCACACTTCTCCTCGGATATATTTGCCTCCAGGCACTCATAATTAATGGCACTGCATAAATTTCATATTTAGCATTTGGACTTTGTGGTTTTAACTGAAACATTCTACACTCTTGTGCAAGTTAAAACTCACAAAATATACTGACAGTTATTAAGAAAAATAGAACTGTTTCTCCACAACCCTACCCATGGTTATGGATCACAGTAGCCTTCCAGAGAAGCTATGACAATGTTATAATAGAAATTATGCCTAGACACAGTAAATCAAGAAAGAACTCTCCAAACATCAATTTGACATATGACAAATGTGATGTGACATATGACATCCAAGGTGTTAGCTCCTCTGCCTCAGTGTGTGCATCACCTGATCCTCACAGGCAACTTCTGACAATGCGGATAATACCTGTTAAAAGAGAGAGAGAGATGAGGAAGTGCCCAGGTGGCAACAGTCTTTCAGCAATTGACTCTCCATGTGCCTCAGTGCAGCTCTCCCCTTTTATGAGATATGGGACAATCCTTAGGTGTTGCACACCATGGACACCATCCAATGTTATTGGAAGAATGCTTCTATTCTTGCAATGGGATTTTCCATCCCTGCAGAACATTTGGAGCTGGGGACAGGTGTGCACTCTCCATGTCTGGACTAACACCACTGAATATGTTTTTATGTCTAGGGTTGGCATGAAACTCAGATGAATTCACTCTTCTAGCATTAGCAGATTTGCTGTGCTCAATCCAGTCTTGGAAATCAGGCTGAGTTGAGAGGAAGCCCTCAAATGGTAACAAAACAAAGACAACTTTTTTCTGGGTCCAGCAGCACAGAGGAAGGCTGCGGCATGTGGCATGGAAGAGAGACATTGTTTGCACAGTGTGTGTGGTTTGATGTCTGGTGAGTGCCCATGAAAGCGGGGTGAACTCAGACTCAGGGCCATGACAAAGCAGACCAGAGTGCAAGAAGCCAAACCCAGGAAATCCAATCAATTTCCACCCCCAAAATGAATTCCTCCCACATCCCATGTTTATACTTCTCCATGTACAGTACTTTACCTCAGAGTTGCAACATGTTTCCAAAACATTTTGTAGCTAATAGCCTAATAACAAAGCAGTGCCAGCATGGAGGTTGTACTGATTTTTGCCATGAATGTCCCAGCATCCGTCATGGAAAATGTTCTGTTTCATCCCTCTGGCCAGGTGGCACTGCATCCCAGTCCTTTATTACAATGACACCATTGCTATCATTGTGATAGCATTCTTCAAAATCATCTGCTTTATATAAACATGCTATTAATGTAATTGGATCAGCAAAGAAGAATGTATTACCCTTTGAATTTACTTTCATGTAACTTTAATTTTGCATAACTGGGACAGTGACTAGGATCATAGAATAGTAGAGTTGGAAGGGGCCATGAAGGCCAGTGGGTCCAGCTCCCTGCTGTTTCAGGACACCAAGTTACACCATCCCACTCAAATGGTTGCCCAGTTTCTTTTCGAATGTCTCTAGTGTGGCAGAGCCCACCACCTCTCCAGGCAGCTGCTTCCACTGTTGCATTGCTCTGACAGTGAGTCTTTTCCTGATATCTAGCCTGAATCTGGGTGGTCAATTTACACATTATACTTCAGGCAGTCCTAGGGTGGTATTAAGAGAAATCTAAGGTTCCGCTGCACTATTGCAGAGGCCCATTTTAATTTTGTGTATATGTGTGTGTAGGCAAATACAAATATGCGTGTGTGACTGCATGTGTGCGCACACGTATGCATGCTTATTTTCTCCACCATTGAAAAGTTCAAGGTAGCTAACTACAAGTGCAATGATAACGCAAGAAATTCTACAGGAACTTCCACAGGGGTCAGAATAATAGCTATTAGTGCAAACTATAATCAGCATAAAATCACAATCAAACAGTCCCTGCAGCAGCTCAAATTCCCAGGACCTAGGTTTTAGGTTGTATTTTTGTTTGCTTCTTTTTAAATATAGCTAGGGGAGAAGCCATGCATTTTTGTTCACCTTAATTCCATGTGTTCACCCTGAATCCATTACCTCCTGATTCCAATTACTCTGAATATTTTTAAATGCATTTTCAGTGAAAATATTTTCTCTCAAAATGCACATTTCTAAGGGAACCATCTTATGGGCAGTAGATTTTATCAGTCTGGGCATAGGAAAAGGAGGTATCCCTGCTGTGACCTTGGGAAGCCTTCTGATGTCACAGAGGGAACTCCATCTTCAGAGTTATACACACACATACCCTTGTGACTTCACAGCTGGCATGTTTGGTGGGGTGTTCCAGGTTCTGGGAAAGGGGGTTACAGGCAGCCATATATGATGGTGCCATTCATGTGTTCTCTCTCAAAATAGGCATTTTGATGCTATTTTAAGTCTATTCTTTAAATCTAAGAATAGTGTGAGAATATTCAGGAAATGCTGGCACTGGTGGATGACTAAGCGCCCATTCACATGTTAGTCCAGGAAAACAACATGAGTTCACTTAATATTCAAATTTGCAAAAACCTAACTTCCTCTCATAGCATCTAAATGGAAGTCTTGTAATTCTTCTGAAATGTTAGACGGAAGGAGCTCTGTCTTCTGAATTGTTAGAGAGGAAATGCTGTGTACCAGTAGAATATAGCTACCCTTGAAAGAAGTCAGAGAAAATATATGTAAAAGAAGTCAGAGAAAATGGTTGCATTGTTGGTGACCTGTCAGGCTCCAGGTTTTCGAAGACCCTTGGGCAAGATACACTCAGTGAGCACTTCCTTAAGTGAACCTAACTTCTCGCTGCCATTGTCATTAGCTGCTATTACTCTTCTAATTGTTACTACTACTTGCTTGCTCTACATCTGCTGCTTTCTTTCTCAGCATCACTGTTGTCTACTCCAGAACAAGTGCACATGTATAAGGAGGGGCAGTGCCAGGGGCAATCTTTTTGTGGTCTGCTGCTGGGTTATGAACCTTTGGCAGGTGACTGACTATACCTACACTTGACATGGTGGTGGCATTGCTCTATATCAACCTTTCTTAACTGGGTACACTGCCTTCCAGATGTTGTGTTGGGTGTTCCTGAAACCTGCAGCTCACATAACCAGAAGCCAGGAAAGTGGGAGTTACAGTCTGACACAACTGAAGGGAACCAGCCTGGAGAAGGCTGATCTATTTGTCAAAGAAGGCTCTGAGTACAATAAGCCTTTCAAAAGCATAGGAGAAGCCAGATCAGTCAAACCTTAAGTATCATTCGCATTAACCAAAGTTCTGATGAATATCTTGAGATAAAAAATTACAAGGTGCAGGCAAATAGAAATTATTGTGGCAATGTTTATCTTCAGTTATCTTCACATTGATTGGATAAATGTACATATGAGTCATAGTGAGGTAAATGTTTTACTCTTGATACATGATTTACCTTAGAATTGTTTCTCTCAAGTATTCCCCTTGCAATGCCTTAGTCAAGAGGGCAGGCAACCACTGGTCCAAGACCTGGCTAGAGTTATAACTATGGCAGAATTGCTCTGGAACAGTCATTGCCATGGATAGAAATTCTATGGATGTGTGCATGTCAATCTGCATATAATTTCCATTTCCTTTTCAGAAGAGATTTCTTAAAACTGAAAGTGCAAAATTGTGGCATGGGGTTGAATAGCCCTTTTAGTGGTTGGTTATTTAATTTATGTTTGTGATGATATTTTTAGCAAGCTGAACCTGGTTGTACAATGCATGTGCTATTTCTCAAAATGGAATAAACAGAAAGTGTATGTGTGGGTGGGTGTGCGGAAGCTGAAGGGAAGAGTCAAAGAGGTCACATTGGGATGCCTCTATTACATACTGCTAGACATGCTATTACAAATCAGAAAGAGGAAGACCTGGAAGGCCAGTATGTTTCAATAGCCCTTAGAGCAAGAAGGTTTCATTTTTAAAAAGCAGCAGTGTTGCCTGAATGAAAAAATAAAAAAGACCAAACTCTCACAAAACAAATACAAACTGATGATAAGGCGAACAGGGCAGGAATGTTAAGAGCAAGAGCAAACCAACATTTAAATTGTTTAGGAGCAGGAAAACAGCCTGCTAGGTGGTAAAGTATTTAGAGGACAAAGGTGTGAAAGATTACTGAGAAAGGATGGGAAGACTGTGGGAAGGTTGTTTGCAATGATTTTAACTTTGGAAGGAATCTGCATGACTCTTACTTCCAAACCTTTTTTTGAGGGAGTGGTATTTGAGAATCTGTGTCAAAGAACAAAGCTTTTGTGCTAATTGATAAATTGCAAGTTATCAAGTCACCAGAACCAGGTGCAGTTACCCAAGAGAGCCTTAAGAACCCAAATTGAAAAAGGTTAGATTTTTTTAAATGCAACTGATTATTCAAACCAGCCTTCTTACTTGAGAACTGGAAGACAGCCAACACAATGTAGTCAGTGCGAAAGTATTTTTTAAAGGATCCAAGAATGGAACCCAAAATTACAGCTCCATCAGCCTCACTTATCACAAAGACAAATATAATATATTTTACACTGGCAACTGCCATTTTGAAGGTGGTAATCTGGAGCATGGTGCCCACATTTCTTTGCCTGGCTCTTGGCGAACCTCTTGCAAATCACTTTAACTTTGAAGCAGAAGTTGACAAAGATGCATCAGGATCTACTTATAGATCTTTGGGTGCTTTGCTGTGGATCTCTATGGCTGTCCAACTCCCAATGGTTTAACATCAGCAAGAACAACCCCCCATCCCACACACTGAGAGAGACACACAAACACCACTTCTCATTTGGGTGGCTGAGAGGAAAGAAAGCTATAGAAGTTGGAAGAAGAGCACAGGTTGTATTTTTGTGAACTGTGAACTCAATTCAGGAACTGAAAATAAATTCCTGATACTCAAAGAAATTCTTGTTCCTTAACTCTAAGAATTTTTTCTCCATTCCAGAGCCACTGTTTGCACCTACTTGGTAGATCACAGGATTTTATTTTAAAAAGCAGAAGAAGCAAAAACACCATTCCCACATGCAAAGTAGGTCCTACAAACCCGAAGTTTTCCTGCCCTGCCTAAATGTGGTACCATTTTAAAGAGGCATACATTCCTCACCACCACCTTGACAAAGCATGTGCATTCAGATATAGGACTGATTCACAAGAGTATCCCTCTTTCTAAAGAAAAGAAACTGCAAAGCTGTCCTATTGTCAATAACCCAGCGCGTCAAGTGCAAGGATAATGTTATTTGTCTTTGGGATTACAAGGCCTGCACTAGTCCTCTGGCATTTGTGCTTTCAGCTTGAGAGGACTGTTGTCCTAATTTGTACAGCTGATTTTCCTTTCTTGTCGGTTTAAAAAGAGCAAAATCCAGGAGATTGCACTCTGCTATAAAGTGAATGAGGTCTTTGATGATTCAGGTCAATGGAAAATGTACAGCCTATATAGACCTCCCTGTGGGGCCAGACTGTCATTGGCTTAGATCTCATCACAAGCCAACACCTTTATTGCTCTGAAGCTTTTCACAGATGTCAGTGACACCATTTTCTTTGCTCATTTTAAATGACTGCACTGTAAATAAAAAGCTTGATTTGGGGAAAATGCCATTATGCTTGCATCATAAAACAATAAATGTGTGTGGAAAGTCTCAGTGAAGAGTGAAATCTGCCAAATGCCTTCTAAGTCCTATGTATAATTTGGAAACGCCTTTATGACCACCCCAATGTGCCTGGCTGTGGCTAAATGACAAAAGAGATGGAGTACGTTTCCCCTTTGGATGTGCATTTCCTTCATTTCATTACTTGCCAGCGGAGACTGATATACTCTAAGTATGGTTTTTGCAGTGCAAGATTATATGGATAAATCAGGAGGATATATAACCAATGGCTTTGTGCAGCGGAAACCTTAGACCATGATCATTTTTAGTTCAGCAGTGCAAAACCAAATTTAATTAATAGGTCTAAGTTTTAACTGGCTTGCTTTTTATATTACTTATTAAAAGATAAAAGTGATGCATTGAGAGCCACTGCCTTTGAGTGTGCTACGGCTCTCATTTACATAATAAAAGGGGCTTGGCACATGAGCTTAATAGTAATCATAAATGCGTATTAATGAAGACAATTATAGACACATGAAAATGTATGCCACATAAAGGAAAGAATTTTGGTTATTAATGTTGACAGATCCAATGCAGATAATATTATGCATGTTAATATTATTATAAATCCTTATTGTTATGCATGGATATAGATTAAAATTATCATTATGAATCATATTGTGTCAGTTCCCATGAGGAAAGAAAACTACATGATGGCAATATGTAAAGGCAAAATGCTATTGTCATGTTTATATTGATGTCAAGTTCAAATAAGAATTAGTTCTTAAAAGCTGTGACACCCACATGGTTATCTGTCTGAGTAATAATTAACATTCCATCTAAATGACAGTAATAAATTAATATTGAAATAATTAGATTCGATAACTATATCATACACTGAAGCCATCCAATGTCAAAAGGAATTAAAGAGAAATATTGGAGAAGCTGTCATCAGTTGCATGTATGAGGTACACGCTGAACTGGAATGTGATACCCAAAGCCTTCTAAATGGATTTGACATGGCATACTTTGCCTGTTGACCTGGGACTGAGGAGACCTGAATTCAAGGCCCCACTCAGCCATGATGCTTACTGGATAACTTTTGACCAGTCTCTGACACTCAGCCTAACCTAACTCAGTGTTGCTGTGAGGATAAAATAGAAAGCATAATCATGTAAGCAGCCTTGGAGGAAAAGGTGGGACATGAACACACAGCATTCACATGAGTTTGGCCATCCTTGGAGACCCAGAGAGACCTGTTCAGAATGCTTTATTTGCTCAAAGTGAGGTCTGGTGAAGAATGGGCTGAAGCACTTGTGGTACTGCTCTGGAGGGAGGAGAGGGAGAATAACACTACAAGTGGAAGTATCTTATCAAGTTTTTTTTGCCCTTTATCCACTCTTATCTTCCCATCTCCATGATTCTTTGATGAGGAGGCAGGAGGATCTGTCAATTACATTTTTAAACTTTTAAAGTGAAAAATCCATTCTTTCACTTCCATATAATTTAATGGATTTTTATTTATTTTTAGAGGGTCACTTGGCCATTTCCCATACATATTACCTTTCTGCCATTGCAACTATCTGTGCTACAAGTGTATGTGTGATTACCCCAATAGTGGCAAACACCTCTTGCACAACAGTAGCACAATGGCACTATTTATGATAAACAGAAGGGACCCTAGTGTAAATCCCACGCATGTCATGGCTCAATTAGGGTTTCTACCTCCTTTTTTTCTATGGGCTCCTCACCATTACCAACTATATGGAGGAAGCTATATCACACTCCTCTCCGTGCTAGAAACAACTTGAATTTGGCTGATGAAAACAGGCAAGAATGTTTTTCATTTCATTTTTCATGGGATTTTATCCAAATTCCCAAAATTCACATCCAGGGGAAAAAATGGAATAAGGAGAAAAAACTATTTCATAGATTCACCCAACTGTAACTCAGAGAGGTTCCATGATGAATGTTCAACATGAGTTATTAAGAAGGATTAGTCTGGTACCTTGTGAAAGAAGAACTCTGAGACATGCAAAATGATAGACACTCAGTTGGAGTTCCTTACTAGGCCAAACCTATAGCAGAAATTAAATGGAGCAGAACCAACCTAGTCCAAGACAGATTTCTTAGATGAAACCTTCCTAAACATGGCAAAGTTTATAATTGTAATTGCCAAGCTACCATCCTCAACCATTTTGGCATGTATGTACTCTCCATTGCAGCATATATCTGTTTTTATATGTTACAAAAGAAAGTGTATCCTACTCCAAGTGGATGGCTTTTGACTCTTAAAATAAAAGCCATTACATCCCAAGGAGTTTCCACTTGCCATGTATACCTGTCAAATGCCTTTTTAAAACCACGTGGCAAGATGTGCAAAGCACGCACGACTCTTAGTAGGATGTCTATGGATCATATGGCCAAATGCTTATTATTGTAGATACTGTAAATTAGCTAGCAATTTTTTGAGCTAAGGATGTCATCCCAACTGGTCATCTATTCCCAAATCTAGGGGAAAATACAGGATGAAAGTATTTAGGAAAATGCCCCACAATTAACGCATATAGATTATTAATCCAGCTAACAGATTGTTTTCATGTTGTTGTTTTCATTGTACTGCAACTGTGTTTTGGAGTAAAGTCATGTTGATCTTTCACCATACACTGTGCACTTGTCATTGGTATGAATGCCACACATTAAAGTCAATGAACTTTTTGCATACCCTTAGAGCTTCACTGTGACATGCACAAATAAAACTATGCTCAGTACAGCACGGGACATCAGCAGTCACAGGTGTGGTACAGAAGCTAAAAGTTCAAGCAGGGATCACTAAAACTGAGAATACCATGTGCTGAAAAGTAAAAATGAAAAAGCCACCTCTAATTTTTGGCACACTTTAATCAACCTTAACCTGCATCTTAAAAAATCAAGAATACTAAAATGGTAGGTGTTTTTCACTCATAGATATGAGCATAAAGTGATTCTGGGTATGTAATGAAAGATTCTGTTTCTACTAGGGGCATCCAGGATTCTTCAAGTTTATTTGAGGTTTTATGTCATAGCCACATATATGAGGCATTTGAGTGACACTCTCATTCCAGCCCACAGGAAACTTGAGCTGATGGTGAGATATCAGAGCCCCTTTGCCCTCTGAACAATAGCAAAACCATTGGAACGCTGCATCCTCTGAATCATGTCCAAGTGTTACTTATAGCTAGGAGCACAAGAAAGCATGTTTCCCAGCAGAAGCTGAGTTCTCTCCTCACCAGCAATTTTACCATTAGTTCTGGGGTCAGAAAGGATCTAAACATGCTTCTTCCTCCTGTCCCACTAACCACTCAAACTGTCTGGGGAGTATGAAGAGTTATCTACCTGTTAATCCTTTGTTGTCAGACTCTGTATTGTAAACATCTCAGATTTTAATAGATGGATCCCACTGCAGGGCTATCTGCAAAGTCAGCTTCCAGTAGGAACGATGCCCCTATGAAGGGGAAAGCTGGCTGAGAAGAAATTATCCTGTGTTATGCTTGCTCCTGACATAAAAGGAAGGAAGAGATGACAGAAGTGGATTCTTTCTATATAAGTGTTATCACTGCTACAAGAATGGTCAACACTGACCAGTGAACACAAAGTTCAAACATACCAAATAGGACGTAGTTCTATCTGGAAACAAATTCATTTTTGAGAGAACCCAAAAGGTCTGCTCCCCCCGCTGCTCAAGCAGCCTTTATGTAGCTTCTTGTGTCCTTGATTTGAGGTGTACATTATGTGTATGTGCTGAATGAAATGAAATAAGGATAAAACGAACCTTTCACAGTCTTTCCTGCTTTTTCCTGCTCCCTTAGGAAGTGATCCGTGGCCTTTAAAATGCTGCCTTTTGTAAAAACCCTATAGGCAGTTTGAAAAGAAACTAAAGTACCAATGATGAGAGCATAACATTATCTTCCTTTCCCAAACCAAGTGGCCACTGCTGGTTTGACCCACATGTATATGCTTTACTGGGTTATTCTTGTATTGCTTGCTTTTTTCACAGCAGTTCCCCTCTTCAACTTCTTCCTTTTTTTACCAGTTCCCTCATTTTAGAGATGTTTCCTCTTTCAAAGCCAAATGTGCCTGAGTTGGACCTCATTAGCAATCTCTCAGCTAAGTTTGTATTAAATTTGATAGCATTGTGGTCACTATTTCTAATTGGTTCAACAAAATTTACATCCCGTTCTACATCCTAGGCAACCACACCTAAATTCAGCATTGCTTTCCCTCTGGTCGGTTCCCTGACCAGCTACTCTAAGGCATGGTCATTTCGAACACTGAAAATTTTAACCAGCCTGTGGGAACTGGAACATGGATTTATCCTGGGGAAGATCTTTATAAGAGAAAGTTCTTTCCACCATAACCAGTCTCATCAGTACAGGTGCTGCTCCCTGCTGTGTAACCTGCCTTATGCATCACAGGTTTTCTTGTTTGCTGTAGTGCGTACATCTTGCCTGATCCTGCCTCACTTCAGCAACAAGGGTCTTCTCGCTGGCTCTGACATGACTCAGCTCCTCCTTACCGCTTCCCCCCTGCTGCCCCACCCTTGTCCTGTTCTACCCTGCCTTGCTGTGTTGCCTCAGTAATGCAGTACTGGAGCCAGGAATTGTCACCCACTTATTGGATAAGACAATACTACTGGGAAAAGTCAAAGGCAGAAGAAGAAAAGGAAGATCAACTATGAAAGGGATCAATTCCCTAAAGGAAATCGCTGCCTTGAGTTTACAAGAAGTGATCAGGGCAGTCAAGGACAGGACATTTTGTAAGGAATTCATAGGGTTGGCATAAGTTAGAGATGACTTGACAGCATGTAAGAACAACTAATTTATACTCACAGTGCTTCTATTGAGGTCTGTGCATTTTAGCTGATCAAGTCTGTTTGACTCTGTGCTTTCTTTAACACTCAAAGCAGCATCTCCTCCAGTTCACCCTTCCCTGGTCTTCATATATTGTTTATATCCAGAGATTGCCATATCTCATTGGTTTTCTCTATTCCACAGGTTTCCATGATGTCCACTACATCTAGTTTCACCCTTAAAACCAGGTACTCCAGCTTTTGTATTTTGGCTCTGAGGCTTCCAGTGTTTGCAAAGGAACACCTAAACATGGAATGATAGATCTCAAACACTCTTTACATTGTTCTGCTTCTTTAAAGCATCTTTACTGTGTGCAAACTCTTCCAAGGCTAATGCTGGATCCACATTTGTTCTTGATTAACTGCACTGATGGAAATAAGCTTCCTCACTCCCTCTCTCACATGCCAGCTCCTGCCTTCCCAGCTCCCTGACAACGCTTCAGAGATGCCAAGGAAATCTTGCTGAAGAGGGTGAGCTTTGATTTGAGGAGGATCCCTCCAAATTGGGCAGAAGGACCCCCCATAAGTGGAGCCTTTCTTCTTGCAGAAAGTCTCTTCCTGAATTCAACGTAAAGAATTTAAGTGACCATTTAGACCCTGTGTTCAAAGAAAAGAAGTCTTTGAGTTGAACTTTTTTTTTACTGTTATTAACCTTATTCCTACTGTCAGGATTATGTGTAGCACTGATCTAAATTGCCTTGTCATCAGCAGTTAATGTAGCTTGATTCATATTGCTTGTAATATAATGCCTTTATCCTTATGATTTTGCAATGCAACTATATAGAATGGCTTTATATGAAGCACCCACTTCAGTGTACACTGCATGTTTCCTAAAAGCCAGTGAAGCCGGATACCCTTCGGTGATCAGATTACTTCCATTCCTCTTTTTTCCATCAGTCGTTTCTTACTAGATTATGCAGCAAGAAAATTGTTGCATTTATCATTCTAAAGCATGGAAGAATTTCATTTTGGTATTTGTCTGGATTCAGGCAAGCTTCCAGGTTGTCCTTCTGCTAAAGTTCTAAAATACTCAGACTGTACTGTGGATGGCTACTTCTGTAGGAAAAGCAGAAATATGACTTTTAAAAGTGTAAGTAAGCAGTTTCACTTCTTACCTACACATTCTTGATGCCACTGGAAACTTTGTTCATGGGGCAAAGAGAATGGGAGGGTAAACAATTATTTCTAAAGTCAGCAAGAGAGCCAAATTTCTGATGCAATTGGAATCTTGTCTCATATGACTTCAGCAGTAACTTCCTTGTAAAGTATTTCTCATTTATTTTCTCACTGCCAGATTTTGGATTAATAGTGCTCTTCTGCCTTATGCAAGAAAAACTGACCACATCTTTAGGAAACTAGTCAAATTCAGGGAACATTTCCTGTGCTCATCTCAGATGGTTCTTGGGAAGTGGGCAGAAGTCACAGGAAATGACACCCACCAGCCACCATGCCTCCCAAGAACACTGTAACTGCCAGGGCCATGAAATGGTGGCAATCCCCTCATGCCCTCCCTTACCATCAAAAACAAAATCTTTTGATCCATTTGTGAAGTGCTGTAATGCAGATTAAAGAGAGGTCAGTAAAGAATTGCCAATTAGTGTAAACTCATCAGGGAGATGCAGACAATTACAGTTCTTTCAAACAGAGTACTTCCTATGAGACACACACACATTTCAAAATGGATGTTTGTTTCATTCACATTTTACATTATTACATTTACTCTTAACACTTCTTAAGTACTGACCTAAAAATAAGTGGCTAGGCTGTGCAGATAAAGATGACTTTGGATGAAAGCATGTTTTTCAAGGCAAGCCTTTCAAGGCAATGAACAACATACACACACAAAAATAAAAATTATAAATGTTATTTTTTAAAATAGGACATTAAACAATAATCCAGTCAGTATGAAAGCATTTATGGAGTCATTTCAATAAGCCAACAATAAAAAGCAGCATGGATTAAAAGAGGAAGGGATGGGTTTTCAAAGCCTTTTGGCATACTCCAACTGAATGTCCTCTGGCAAGATAACTCCATAAGGAAGGGCCACTTTCAGAGGTTTCAGTCCAAAATTCCTTTGTTTTGGTTCAGTTTTTTGTTTAAACATGGTGCTACTGCACCTAAATGCAGGGGAAATTAATTCAGATTTTAATACAAGCATACCAATTGTAGCAGTTTTGAATCAAGATGTGAATTGAAAATGAGCTATCCCTTGAAATTCTCTAAATTTTGCAAGGGAGTTGTCCCAATCAAAAATGCATCTATGCAATATTGAGGAAAGTACAGGGAAAATGCATATATTGTGAACATACATTAGATCAGAAATTGCTTGCAAAAATGTATATTAGGGAAAATTGGGAATTAGAGGAGCTGTGCACAAAGATGTGTTGGAATTTTTATATCAAACTTTTTCTCAAAGTGCAGGATGAGCTGAACTATGAGTATAAACATTCTCAAAGCTCAGAATGAACCAAATTTAATACTAGAGAAATGAAAAACTGAAAGTTATAGAGATCAATAAATTCACCCATCCCTACACATAAATCACTACCACTTCCAAGGAACAAACTAAATGTAAGGGGTACTCATGCATATTTTACCCATGTGCCTGATCTATTCTGATATAGACATGGGTCTTCTTTACATGAAAATGAGTACATTGGGAACAGACTGAAATTTGTTCTCTGCCCACCCTTACCTTACTGGGCAAGATTGTATTAAGCCATTTCTTTTCTGTCTCACTTCCAGTTCATTGGAACAGGCAGTTTCAAGTGGAGCAGAGCAAGATAAGGTGCTAGATGGGGTGTTCTTGATTGCTTTTTCCTGTATGCTTCTTTTCATGTTAAGGGTAGGCTTGGCCATCACTGCATATGTAAGCAGATAAGCACATGTTGTAGCAATTGTAACATCCCAGATGTGGACATATGGGATATGAATGCCATAAAATAGAAGAGTTGGAAGGGGGCCATGAATGCCATTGGGTCCAACCCCCTGCTGTTGCAGGATACCAAGTTACACCATCCCACTCAGATGGCTGTCCAGTTTCTTTCTGACTGTCTCTAGTGGAGGAGAGCCCACAACCTCTCTAGGCAACTATGGTTATCCATGGTCAGATCATTTTGGCCCAGGGATTTGTCTATGGATCTGAGACTGGACTGTCCATATTTTGAATGTCCTTGTAAAAGTATTTTTGAACTGTTCTTCAGTTCTTATAGCTGTACCAGTTAAAGGCCTGCCCCATACTTGTATTTCTGCCAATGTATTATGCCCCAATCCCTGTACAGTAATGCTTACTAGTGCAGTGTGGTGGATAGAAAGCTCAACTGGACACTTGGGAGATCTGGATTCTAATTCCCACTGGCCTCACTGGGGGACTTTGGATCGGTCATTCACTCTTAGTCCATCATAACTCTCAGGGATATTGTTGTTAGGAAAAAAAATGGAGCTCGCATGTGAGCCACCTTGAGGTCCTCATAAAAGGAAAATGTATATGATATAAAAACAATGTAAAATAATTTGCCAAATAAATAAATATACACTTATATACAGCAGTGCATGCATTCTTAAAACTGCATTTTTGGACATGTGCACTCACTGAGCAGTTAGAAAATGTACACATTTCTCTTTGTGCATTTTTCAGACAGGCACCTTTTTGATATTGTAGTTGTTTGTTTGTTTTACAGAGCACATCATAAAATCAGAAATGTACTGATTTCTGACCACAGATTGTATTTGGGCCCATGTCCATGCTCATCAAGTAGGAATCAGGTAAATTCATTGAAAAAATAATAAAAATCAGATGGAACAAATTTCCCTATGTAGGATGCAACCATGGAAGAGTAATGCACAGGTCACTGTTGCAGCATCTAAATGGCACCTCCATTTGCAGAGATTAATTTATTCTATATGCTTTTTTAGTTTCTCTAAAACAAACCTCTGAATTGGCCTTCTGAGTATCTGTACTCTTGAATCTGGGTAGACTTAAAGTCCCAGGATGATATAGAATTAATACATAAGTGGAATTACAAGGAATGAGAAGATACAGAGATGACTATGATGTGAAAGATATCAGGTTATCAGGTTATGTCTGTGCAGCTGACTCTACAGAATACACAGATCACATTTCCTTTTTCTGAAGGGATTATTAAGGGCTCTTTACTTTCTCATTGCCCACGTTCATTTTTCTTGTCTTTTCTACTGAAAGCTCATGAGTTTCACATCCTGGAATATCATAACTCTGCCAGTAAATCAATGCTGTGGTTTACCAAAGGATCATAATGGGGTGATGGTGGAAGCATAACCTTTCTGTGTTCCTGACCCTGGGTCAGGGAGGATCTACTTAAGAGCAAAATCTTCATGTATTTTTGGTAGCCACCATAGTCACCATAGCATAGTCACCATAGCATGACAGTATCTGAGAGAAAAGTCAATGGCTGCTAGTCATTATATTGCCTCTACTGTCAGAGGCAACTGATCAAGAATATGAGCACTCTTGGTATGGGGGGCAGAGCACTGCATTCATGTTCCCTTTGTGGTTTCCCAAAGGCAGTTGATCACTCACCGTAGGAAACAGAATGGTGAACTACATGGGCCTGTCTTTAGAACAGAAGAGCCTTGCTGGACCAGAGCGAGGGTCCTGCATTCTGTTCATTCAGTGAGCGCTAGCTTCCCAGCAGTAGTTTCCCAGCAACTAGTATACTTAGGCATAGCAATCTTCTGATCCAGCATGGATTGTCGCATTTGCTTATGTTCTTAGAGAAAGATGACCATCCAATCCCCCCTCCTTTTTTTTTTACCTGGCTCCTGCTTTATTCCATACTGCTGCCTTGGTACATGGGGACCTTTAAGTTTAGGTCTATCAGTTTCGAGACAGCTGCTTGTACAGTGTACTTCAATAGTCTAGCCTTGTTGTTTCAAGAGCATGGACAACTGTGACCAAATCACACCTCCCCTGGAAAGGATCACAACTGGAACTGCCCAAACATCTGTTGGAGTACAAGCAGGTGTGAAAAAGTCCTAAGTATAACTTTGTAGAAAAAGAAAAAAATGTGTTGGGATGTTGCTGCCATTTTGAAGAGAACAGTGAGAAAGGGCTGGTAATATGTAAACTAGTTATATGCCAAAAAGTATTGGCATTCATATTTAACTTAAACAGAAAAAGAGGAAATTGTGGTGAAATTCTCATGGGGTGACCTCAGGTTTCTCTTGCATACTTTACTGAAGCCTCCTTAGCTTTCCACATTTCAATGATAGCCCAGGGGAAGATATCCCAAGGTTGTTCCTCTCTAAGACTTTTTTCAGTTAGCCTGGGAGAAATGTGCAACAGAAAGGAGAAACACACACAGAACATCTTTGGCTGCCTCACAGTGATTAGGTAAGTTCTAAACCACAACAAAAATAATTATAGAACACTCTGATAATGGCAGCCTTTTTCCTGGGAGGACACCTTCAGGAAATTGGAGGACAGAGTTTGGCACAGCACTAGCATCATCTCATCCCTGGCGCTGTTCACAGTACTGCCACCCACCCCTCCACATACCCACCCATGTTCTAGGGCCAGCCTGCTGACACAATTGATCCTGTTGTCAGTTGCGATGGCAATAAAATGCCCTCTCAAAAAGAGCATGCAAAAAATTGCAAAGCTGTACTGTAACACAGCCAGCTGTACTATAACCCAAGCTGTAGGAAAATTCCAGGGAATTTCTCCACTCCCTAGATAAATTTGATAAAATTCTTCCCCAATCTCTCAAATACGGTAGAGAATTTAAAGAAGCATTTAAGCACAGTTCTAACATAAACGTCTTCCATCTGTTTTATTCAAAATTTTCCTTCCCAGTAGCATTTCTCTGAGGCAGGGGAAATGTTAGATGGTATTTAACATTGAAAGCCCATGTCTGGAACCCAGACAGAAGGAAAGCAGCTGGGGAGAATATTTTAAGTAAAAATAAATGACTTCTTATTTTAAAAGAGGCAGGTTTTTCTTAAATGGATTTGCGTGTACCATGTAGTCTGTCCCAGTTTATATGAATGACCAGTTTATTTACCTAGTTGCCTTTGAATAACATATAGGCCTGTTAAACAGACAACAATTCCATTTTAAAGAATTCCCCTTTTGCAGTTTTACAGGAAATGAAAGCAGCCTGCCCCACCCCACCCCCCCAAAAGCATAGGGCTCTAAATTGTCCACCCTCAACCCCCCCCCCCCCCCCCAAAAAAAAAAAAGGCTTTAGGAGTTAGCCTTGAGAAACATCAATTCACCTCAGGTCGCTGATACTTTAGTAAACTTTTCTATGTTTCCTGGGAATGTACATACATTTGGCAATAGTCATTTGCACTGTAGAGGCTAGTCTTCCTAAAGGCTCTTTAGGGAAGGCAGCAACAGAGTCCCCTGGACAACCCACTAAAAGGAATTGCCAACATATGAAGCACTGGTAGTTTTCCTCTACAAAGCCTTGCTTTAATTTGGAAAAGGAGAAGGCTGGGGAAGCAAAGGCACTAATAGAATCCTTAAGATAAAGCTGATATGACAATATACACCGAGGGCCTGGGGGCTTGTTTTTGTTTTTATGAGAGTGCTTTGCAATTAACTGCTGACAATTCATTTAAAGCTCTCTGGAAGCTAGAGCTGCAAAATAAAATAAAATAAAATAAAATAAAATAAAATAAAATAAATAAATAAATAAAACAATTACATTTGAGTGCCTTTTCTTTGGTAAAAAGGTCAGTGAATGATGAGTACCATGGTTCCATTTACCTTTAGTGATTTCTTGCATATACACCTCCTGTGCTTCTGGCTGGACTGGTTTTCTCCCTCCTTTGAGCTCAAGGGTTTTAAGAGCCCACAAGAGAGCATGTGAACAGCAAAGTGTTCATCCAAAAGTGACAAAGCATGATTTCCTTAGTCGTTCTGAAGTCATTTCATTTTGTATTGTTTGTAGTTGGTTTTGCAATTTTTAATGGTTATGCTGAATCATGGCCTGTTCTTGTAAAGGAGCGATGGTTAACCAGTTGCCTGATGTGCCACCTCTTTCAGAGAGCCAGCTGTTATCTATACTATGTGCCCTGGTGTGCCAATTCAGCAAGCATGGCCCAATGTTCTATAAAGGGCATGTGCTAATAAAAATCATTCTATTTGTTCTGTCTTGCTGCCCTGAGTCTCTGCTTCTGAAGCACAGGAAATTGTACAGTGTCTAAGTGGAATACATCATGGCCCACATGCCAAGCAAGGTTAGAGGTGTGCCAGTTGTAAGCTTTGAAGCTGGAAGCATGGCAGAAAGTCAAATAAGAGGGGAGATAATGGGACTGATCTTTGCAGCACTAAAAAGGATGAGTAGTATGCAGCCCAAGACATGGCTCATTTTCAAATATGCATTCAGCAAAGGAGAACAGAATTCTATTGCAATGAAGGAAAGATCCAGATATGCTGGATACCCTACTGCATCCAAATAGAAATAAAAAACACCTCAATAAACAGAAAGGGAAATCATGGCCCAAATGATGAGAGGATAACTTAATTATGGTGAATGTCCTTAGGGTTAATATTCTTATATTCTGTTTTTATTGATAGTTACATCATGTTAAAGGGAGAGCAGCAGGAAGAAGAGTTTTTGAAGTCTAACCTATTTTCCATAGCAAGATAGATAGATAGATAGATAGATAGATAGATAGATAGATAGATAGATTAAATTCCACTTTATCAGATGCACAAAATGAAATCATAGTTTCTTGGAAAATATGTCTGTGTGTAGGAAGTAAATATAAGCAGTGAGGTCTGTTAGAAATACGGTATAAGAAAATGCAGTCTAGAACAACTATGTTAGAGCAATTGTAGGAAATCTAAGCCCAGAGGTCAAATCCAATCCTCCTGAGATTGCTCAGCTTCCTCAGATCCCCATTTCCCCCAGTCACTGAAAATCTGGTAGTTTACCAAAATATTCCACTTTGTACAATTGTTGATTAAACTAATAAATGTGCCAATTCCCTTTCCATGCTGCTGCTGCTGTATGCAAATCGTATGGCTATTATGGCTTGGCTGAGTTGTTTGTACACTTGTTTGCTTACTTTGTGAGTTATTGAGGATGAAGTCCACTGGGAAGGTAGCTCTTTTTAATTTCAGTGGAGTCAGAAGGCTACCTCTGTGGATTGTACCAAAATGCTATGGAGAAACTTGCTAATGTGAAACCAGGACTGAAAGCAAAGGGCTTACATTTTAGCTTCCCACAGGAAGAGGAGTGTGGATATTGTATGAAACTGGGGAGGAGGAGAATTCTTCCTGAAATCAGAACATTAAGCAAGAGCAATATATTTAATGGTATTACAGTAGCAAAGATTACTGAAAATCAGTGGGTTCACTTCACACTTTCTTTTTCCCTCATGAAGACTTGGTCTTTAATACATACAAACTGAAAAGTTCAGAAGTGTAAGAGGATCATCTTGCAACAAGCACTTGTTTTCTATGCAAGGACAGTTGCAAACAAATGCAGATAATTCCCTCTTTTTGGCCATGAAATACGAGCACCATGTTATGCTTCATATCCTGCTTGTCTGGATATTTTAAAGTACCACTGCACAAAGCTAGAAGCTCAACAATAGGTAATTGCTTTACAAAAGCAGATGGCCAGTGCTCAAACTACTCTTTATTGTTTTTCTTATCCTTGGAACAGCTCATGTCTAAAGGTAGGTCCTGAAAACCCGCAGAGGACCAGCTATCCATCTACCTCTGACTGCAAGTCCCAATAAATTTGTTAGCTTAGATTGCATGCTTTTGTTCCAAATTCATAGGGTAGAAGAAAATGCTTCCAATGTTCTTTCAGCAGCATGAAGTTTTAAGAGTTTCTTAGAAGTATAAAACTAAATCTTCCTCTTCCTCTTTCTCTTTCCTTTTGTGTGTGTGGTTTAGAGAGGCTATTTGTTTTAATTTTGTTTTACATATTGCTGAATTTTTAAACGTATTCTCACCTGTATTTAGGAGATACACAGCCCATACATTAATCCCAGAATGCATCACCTTACTCTTAACATCTGATTACCCGAGGCCAGCACAGATTTATTCAGAACAAGTCCTGCCAAACTAATTTGATCTCCTCTTTTGATTGGATAACCTCCCTGGTGGACTGTGGGAATGCTGTAGACATAATATTTATCGACTTCACTATGAATAAAGTGATTTTGATAGGTTGTAGTGCCTGGTGAAATCAACACAATGAAATTTAATAGTGACAAATGCCAAGTTCTGCACCTAGGAAAAGGAGACCAAAGGCACAGATACAAAATGAGTGATAACTGTGAGCCAGATATACAAATCTTGAAATTGTTGTTGATCACAAGCAGTATATGTGGCAATGGTGTGATGTGACTGCAAAAACAAAAAAAAGCTATTTTGGGCTGTATTAATAGAAGTATTCCTTCGAAATCACAGGAGGTTCCAGTTTCCAATGCTTTGGCACTGGTTCAGCCCCTATACTGGGTGCCACAGTTTAAGAAGGGTGCAGATAAGCTGGAGGGGGTTCGGAGGAGAGTGACAAGGATGATCGGGGTTTGGAAACAAAGTCCTATGTGGACATATTGAAAGAGCTGGGCATACCTGGCTTGTAGAAGAGAAGACTTAGGGGTTTAGGATGGCACTTTTGAAATATGTGTAAGGCTGCAACACAGAGGAGGGCCAGGATATTTTCACAGTCATTCCAGAGTGCAGGATATGGGATCAAGTTACCAGAAGTCAGATTCCAGCTGGACATCAGGCAAACCCTCCTGACTGTTAGGGCAGTATGGCAATAGAACCAATTCCTAACCAGATTGTGTGGAGGCACTCATGACCTAGCTGGACAGTCATCTGTCAGGGATGCTTTAACTTGGAGTCCAGCACTGAGCAGACCTTTAGACCTCATGGCCTTATAAGACTCTGCCAGCTCGAGTATTCTACGATCTCTATGCTGGTTTAAATATAAAGAACCCTTTAAAAGGAGAGGAAGAGCCTTGAAGTTGCCCATCAACAGGGCCTTGACAACAGCAGACTGGGTAGGTATGCTGGTTACCTGACAATAGTTTTTGTTACTGTGATGACAGATACTCCATTTTTATTTTGAACTATAACTATACACATAATTTTCAAATGTGTATCTCCCTACATAGGTTAGCATATGAAAATGTTATGCAACTCTGTGACCTCTTCTTTTGGTGATGCCTAAGTGGGTATCATAGGCACATTCCTAGCTCTGAAAATGGTTCCCACTGTGTTTCTGGCCCCACTCAAAACCATACATGGCTTCTCTGGGCCACCTACTTATTGGCCAGGGAGATTTGAAGCAGGGACCACCATCACAATCAGCTCTATGGGCTCAGACCTTCCTATCCAACACATGGACTGCAGTAGGGCCAGGCCAGTGGGAATATAACAGAGGAATGGGGCCAGAAAGCTTGCCTTCCATGCCACCTCGAATGGAAACTTGGAGCCTACTAGTGCCTGAACAGGGCTTTTGTCTAAACCAGAATATCCAAACCAGTCAGGATAGATTCAAAAGCAGTGAAGGAAGTAGTCAGTTGATAAAACTGACTAATGCTGCAGGAATGCAAAGAGGCTGATGAGGCATTTGGTTGAGGCTTGTGTGGAACAGGAAGACACAGACAAACGAGGGTGGCAAAGGGTACAATCAGGGTTAAACATTCTCTTCCTTCCTGTCCCCTTCTAGAGTAACAGGAAAATTGAAACTAGGGCTTTCCCAGAGGCAATGATCCTGGTTTTCTAAACCATGATTTAACAAGCCAGAAGCAAGCATTGAGCCATGTATTTGCCATGACGCCATTTCACTTTCTTTTAGTGCTGGCTTGGAAGCTGCAATCTTGGTCTGTTTAAACTAATGGCAGTCCAAGTAATACGTCACCCACACACATTTTTCAGGGTACATTTGTACCCTCTTTCCTCCAAATATAGAAAGATGCTTTCTGCCATTTTCAGGGAGAGAGAAAGTTCTGAATTCTAGAAATTGTTTTGCAGGGGCTTACTATTATGATGAGACACCACCATGCTGATGGTGCAGAAGTTAGCTGCCCATACCGGCCAGGCTGGAGTGCATGGGCCTGACTTTTGTTCACAGCTTACTCAGCCATGCATAGCAAGCCAAGACTGTTATGATCAAACCAGCTCCATCTGAAGATTGAAGGAACTGTCTTATACCAAGTCAGTCCAATGCTTCCTCTATCAATAGAGGCTTGGCTATTGGGCAGTAAGGTAGTGAGTAAGTAAGTAGGTCAGTGAGTAAATAAACAAATAAATAAATAAATACCAACATCTGACAAGGGTTGTCTATTGCCAATGAGAGACATGTTTCAATCCCCCCTACCTTGGAAACTGGGGATTGAATTTGCAGGTTTTTAACTAGCCAAGTTGAGAATTGAACATGCACCTTTATGTAATCAAAGCAAATATCCTTCTGGGGTCTTTCCCCATGGAGTTTTGACCTCTCCCTGTCCCAAAGAGGAAATTCAGTTGAGAATCATTAATCTAAAAACAGCCCAGCTGGAAAAAAAAGATACTTTGGCTCAAACAGAAGAAAGATAGAGCCAGACTATTTTATGAGAAGATCTGTAAGAAAATGAAAAACAATCATTGTCACATTTTTATGGCTTTAGCATTCAAACTATATTTCAATTTCTATAACAGATATTGGGTTGCACTAGTGTTAAGAATATGGTCATAAGGAATAGGTTAATATAGAATGTAGAATAGGTTCTGTTTCTAAATTGAAAATTAAATAAAAATTAGGAGCCTAATATGATTAACCAGCTCCTCCCAAGAAATCAATTCTTGCCCATGAATTCCAGAACTGCTGGCACCACAGCATACATATTCCACAAACAGTGTAATGACTTATATGGGAGCAACCCTGGCTATTGTCAGTTAAGCCAATTATGGTTAGAGTTGAAATGCTAACTGGGATATTCCTTTTGGTGGAATGTGGTGTGTGGGTCATAGTCTCACAGTGTTCCTGCTACCTTGCTGTTCCTGCAATGCAAAGCAACAGTAGATCCGCCCTAATTGGATCTACCGTGGTTTTGCACCACTGGGGAAGCATACAAGGACCTGGATATTATCTCAAACCGATCATACATCTATAGCATCTTGATGTTGTTCTTTCAGCTGCCGGGTATTCAAACAGATACATTCTTGCTTTAAAAAAACAGATGGGGATGGAAAAATAAAATAGTCTACTGTTCTGTTTTTTTGTTGCCTTTCTTTTAATGTTTCTCTTTTCTTGGCATAAGCCCTTCCCCGCCCCCCAAGCTAGTCATATGTACCTATGCTACTTAATTGAAACAAAACTGCTCAGCTTGAACTTTGAGTTTCAAAGCTATGCCTTGAATTGTGCATTGCTAGAAGGTAACTGCTTTCACTGTTTAAAGCTGATGATGAATAAGCTGCACCATTGTTCACTTTCATTATAAACAGAAAAAGCACACACAGAACAGAGAAACACTCTATTTTCTAACATCAAACAATGTGACTCAATACAAGATTACCTAAATGTTTTTTGAGGTATCAAAGGTAACACGAGCTTATTAAGTTACTGATGGGTGAATAAAGCATCTTTTTTTCTTTTTCTAATTATCTGGCAGGAAAAAAGGTTCCCAGCAATTTTTTAAATATAATTTGCAGAACCATTCACCTGCCTTTGCTCACATTCTCCTTAGGGGTACGATCCAGCAAGATGGTTTCTTGAGCAATCTCCATTTGAATCACTAGAAGCAACATAACTTCCCTGTATGTGGTCTTGAGCATTCATTTCAGTGGGACTTGCAATAGTACTATGTCCTGCTGGTTTTGCTGACTTAGTAATTGACCCAGTTCATACATTCACCAGAGCTGAAAAAAGCCACCATGGTTTGTTGAAGATGCTGTGTGTGCTGAACCCTTGCCCACTGGATTTCTCTGCACAGGTTTCTGTATTGTCCAGAGCCAAGTGGTGTGGCTCATTTGAGCTGAACATCAACTTTTAAATAAGCCATTATATTTGCTGCATTTAGACAACAAGCTGTATTTGGATGAAATAGCAAGCTTCAACAGTAATTAGGAAATCTGGCTGGCATGTGCTTGGACTACATAGTAGCCAGACAAAGCTGCAGTGACTTCTTTCAGCTGCCATGACCATGCAAAGAAATACATACTTTATTTTTCCTTCAAGTTGCATCTTCAAACTGGGAAATAGAGGACAGTAGCAGATTGATGCAATGAACAGGAGTAAGAATGAGTGAGAAATCTGTCAGTTTCACCTTTTAAACTTGCACTTACCAGACCTACATTTAAACTGGAACCTAGTTATATGGTGATATTTTTACTTATCAGATGTCTGTGAAGAAGTTTGCAAATTCAAACAAAATCTTGGAAAACAGCACAAATTTTCTACTTTAGGGAAAAGTCTACATACACAGAACTATATTAGGGAAAACTGAGCACAAAATCCATTATACTAAGAATTTGCTTGAAGAAAATGTGTACATTTGGAAAAATACATATAAAAACTGCAACTATTTGGAGAAGAACATACAATAATTTGCAAATTGTGAGAAATAAGCATAAAAACCAAATGAATTTTCAAGCTGTCTTTTGTGGGAGGAGTGAGAAATGCAAGTTGATGCAGAAATGGGATAGAACACAACACCTGAGCAATTGAGTGGAATCAGACTTAACAAATTCATCCATCCTTAGATGGAGAATTGCATTCAGACCCTCAGACTCAAAGCTTGATGTGAGGCCTTGGAAAAAAAATGTACCTTTTGCATTTATGGTATTTATACACTACAAAGCTCTATGTGTGTGCACGTGCGCACATACACATGCGCGCACACACATAACAAGAGAGGCATCTGCCAAATTAAAGGGGCATGGAATTCCCCCTTTATTTAAGGCAAACAGCTAGATGCAAACATGTGTTGAACCAATTACCTAAAACTACACATTCATGATCTACTTGATTAAGTCTACAATTGTGCCAAAGTTCAAATTAATCTGTTAAAAATGGCACCAGGATACAGAAAGGAATGCAAATACTCATTCCTTTTTACTATGGATTGCTTTTTACTATGGACTCATACTTTTTACTGAGATTTTTAAATTAGCCTTTTATATATTTCTTTCAAAGTCTGGGTTTAAACCACTAACATACTTTATTCAGACATGCTGAAAAAGACAAATCATTATTGGTTTGGTAAAGTTCTGAGCAGTGGATCAAAATTTATTAAGGTATTCCTGAGCCATTAAACCTAAAGTTCCTTGCAGATGTATTCATTTTCCACCCCCACAGGGACCTTTGACTTTTCCACATTTTGTTGTGTTACAAGCTGGAATTGATATAGATTTAATTGGTCTTGTTACCATTTGATGTACACAAGATATTTAACACTGTTAAAGTGCAAAGTATTTTTATTGTGGCACAAAAATGGGCACTTGTTGGTTGCATAAGCATTCAACTTTTCTGTGACATGCTTAAATAACCTGCTCCCTCCAAAAGTTGCATAACTGAAGTATTTGTATGGAGTCTGCCTGTGTGCAATTTCACTGCCATATGATCTCAGATCAAATATATCCCAGAGTTTGTTGGACAGCATATCTAAACAAACAGCATTATGGACCCCAAGGAGCTAGTAAGGAACACTGGGATAAAGTTGTGCAGAAGCACCAATCAGCACTGTTAATTCCATTTTTACAAAACTTAAAGAAAATGGCTCAGCCACAACTTTGTCTAGAGAAAGCTGGTTACTGTGATTAAAGTAATTAGACAGATAAGCTACCAAGAGACCAATGGTAACAGCTAAGAGGGGAGAGACTATCCAACTCTCATTTACAGAGTCTTCTGTGGTTTCTTCTTCTGAGGAAGTCACAAGCATCTAGATATTCTGCCCAAAGGAGAGCACCATCCTAAGCCATATGTTTCTGCTGAGTAACAGCAGCAAACCGCAGACGATCTGATAGTCATTGTCCAGAAAAAAACAGACAAAAACAGCAAGAACAACAATTCTGCAGTCAGTAGTATTTCATGGAATTGTCATCCATACAAAGCAAGGTGAGGGAGCAAGATAACATGTAGGGGAGCAGCAATAGCCATGCTTATAGATGCGTAGCTTAGTGGCAGAACATGTGCTTTGCATCCAGAAGGTCCCATGCTTTTAGCATCTTCAGCTAGAAAGATCAGGTAGCATGTGGTATACAGTGTTCCCTGCCAGAGAGCTGAAGAGACACTGAAAGCTACAGTAGGCAATACTGGTCTAGGAGGTTATGACACAAGCAGGTTGCTTACCTGTAACTGATGTTCTTTGGCCATCTGTGCATTGACACATATGGGTGCTGTGCCTGTGCAGTGCCTAGGCCAGAAGATTAGAAAGCTAATGGTTTTTGGTGAGAAAACTCTGCTCCCCTCTCCCTCCATAGTATAAATAGAGCGGAATGTCCGCCATTTTACTCAGTCTTGAAGACTGACCATTCGCCCCCTTGAGGTTAAAGACGATATTACAATAAGCATCATCGGTACGGTAATATTTAAGCATGATACGAACGAAGAACAATTCCACTCACCGACACCGAGCGGGGCCAGCGGGTGGGTTGTGTGAATGCACAGATGGCCACTCGAAGAACATCAGTTACAGGTAAGCTACCTGCTTTTCTTCATCGTGGCCTCTGTGCATCACACATATGGGTGATTAGCAAGCTTACCAGACTTGGAGGAGGGAGGTGTTATCAACAAAGAATAGCAGAGAGAACTGCTCTACCAAAGGAGCAATCTTGTCTGACACGCACATCAAGCCAATAATGCTTGGCGAAAGTGCATGGAGTAGCCCAGGTTGCAGCTCTGCAGATATCTTGCATCGGAACTCCCGCTGCAAAGGCCAATGAAGCCGCTACTGCTTGCGTAGAACGACCCCTTGGAAGTGCAGGTAAGTCCATCTTTGCTAATTGATATGCCAGAACTATAGTCTGAACGATCCATTTAGACAGTCTCTGAGATGTGACCAGAGAGCGCTTGTCATGGTCAGAATATTTAAAGAAGAGTCTATTAGAGTTCCTGAAGGATTCTGTGTGAGATCTGTAAAAGGTCAAGCAGTGCCAAACATCGAGAGTGTGAAGAGATCTTTTGATCAGATCCGATGGCGATGGAAAGAACGCAGGCAAGACAATCTCCTGATTCATATGAAATGCTGTAGCCACCTTAAGTAGGAACATTGAATCCATTCAAAGAACGACATTTTCTTCATGAAAATTCAAATATGGTGGATCTATTCGAAGAGCACAAGTTCACTAGCCCTTTGGGCTGAAGTGACTGCTACAAGGAAAGCAGTCTTCCAAGATAGGTGTAGATCAACAGTCGCCAAAGGTTCAAATGGAGGTCTTGTAAGCGCTTGGAGTACAACGGAGAGACTCCATGTTGGCACAACAGGACGAACAGACTGGTGAAGGTTCTGCAGTCCCTTAGTAAAACGGTGAACCATGGGTTGGGAAAAAACCGATGAGCCCTGTATATTGCCACGGTAATGTGAAATGGCAGCGGTGTAAACCTTAATAGATGATGGCTTAAGTCCCGAATGGTGCAATTCAAAGAGAAATTGTAAAATGTTCTCAAAGGAGGCCGATCCTGGAGAAAAAGAATGGCACCTGGCAAAGGAAGAGAATCTTCTCCATTTTGCTGCATAAGATCAACGCGTTGACGGCCTTAGAGCAGATTCGAGAATCACTTGGATATCCGGATCCAAGGCTGTCGGTTCTGGAGCAATTCCTAACGAGTTTGAGGAAATGTTCGGTTGCACAGTCTGTTGAGCTGCACATTCCCGTGGTCGATATGTCATCAGAATTGATTGAGCAGTTGGACTTATCGGATGTGCCATGCTGTCAGCTTCAAAGAAGTCAAGTCCTGGTGTTGGATCGCTCCGTTGTGCGGCATCAACAGATGAGGAATCGTTGGAAGCCGAAGAAATACACCTTTGGACAGACTGAGGAGGGTGGTGAACCAAGGCTGCCTCAGCCACCATGGAGTTATTAATATCCCTGTAGCATTGTCTTGAACTATCTTCGATACAACTCTCATCAAGAGTGGAATTGGAGGGAAAGCGTAGAAAGTCATGTTGTTCCAGGGGATCATGAGGGCATCCCCTGTCAATCCCGGTCCGATACCCACTCTTGAACAAAACAGTTTGCATACCCTGTTCTCTCAGGTAGCAAACAAGTCTATGTCTGGGTGTCCCCATAGATGGAAAAGTTGCTCGCAAAGACATCGATCCAACTCCCACTCGTGGGTCGTGGACATTTGTCTGCTCAGCATATCTGCTTCTGCATTGTCGGTCCCTGCAAGGTGAACCGCTAATAGCATTATGTCCCTTGGGATACACCAGTCCCAAATTGCCATCAATAGCCAAGCCAGCACAGGTGACTTTGTTCTGCCCTGCTTGTTGATGTAGAAAACAGCAGCGATGTTGTTGGAAGCAATCTGGACAACTTGGCTCTGTAGGACAGTCTCAAAAGATCTGAGAGCGTTGAAAATCGCCAAGAGTTCGAGGAAGTTGATATGCTTCTTGGCTTCCTGTCGGTTCCAAGTCCCTTGGACCCGAAGTCCTGTACAAGCTGCACCCCACCCGATGAGGGACGCATCACTGTACAATATCACTGTCGGTTGGGGTCGGAACGGTACGCCAATAGATAGATTGTCTAGAACAGTCCACCATGTCATGGTATGGAGGATCGACAGCGGAATCTGAATTAACTTGTTTGGTGAGTTGCGCTGCGGACGAAGCGACTTGTTGAAGAACAACTGTAGAGGCCGAAGCATGAGTCTGGCGTACGGCACTATGGCAACTGCAGCAGCCATGTGACCCAAAAGTCTCTGTATAGTGACGACCTGTACTGTCCTGTCGAATCCGATGTATATGCACACAAAGAGTGTCTCGAAGGCTCGGAGGAAGAAATGCCCTTTCTAGAGTAGAGTCGATACATGCTCCGATGAAATCAATGACCTGCATAGGAATAAGGGACGATTTCTCGCGGTTAATGCAAAGCCCGAGATCGCCAAGTAAGGCACAAGTTCTGTCTATAGCTGACAGGAGACTGTCTCTAGTCTGGGACACAATCAGCCAATCATCTAAGTAAGGGTATATTTGTATGTCCTGAAGTTGCAGATATGCACACACCGGAGCCATACACTTTGTGAAGACTCTCGAAACCGTGGCAAGACTGAATGGCAGGACATTGAACTCGAAAATATCGGATCTGACAGTGAAACATAGAAAGCGTCTATGAGAAGGATCAATTGTGATATGGAAATATGCATCCTTTAGGTCCAGTGGGGTGAACCAATCCTCTCTCCACAGCAACAGAAGAATATTTTGTAAGGTGGTCATTCGAAACTTTTTAGGTGTGATGTATCTGTTAACACCTCTCAAGTCCAGGATAGGATGAAGACCACCGTCCTGTTTAGGGACCATAAAATATCTGGAATAGAATCCATGCAGCCATTCAGAGCAAGAGAGTTGTCGAATCACTCCTTTACGAAGTAGCTGATAGACCTCATCACATAGTATCGAAGAGCAAGGTGTAAATTGGATAGGGCCTCCTCTTCCAGTGTGATTTTGGTGATGACTTACGATCCCATGGGTAGTAGGTGAACGGTTGGTATTCACCCCAACCTGAGAAGCCACCGTAACCCGGCATTGGCCACTCATCAGCTTGACGGTAAGTGGAACAGCTTCAACGTCTAGGTGGCAACGGAGATTCCCCAGGTGGCCCGGCTGTAGGCATCGGGGTTGGAGAGCACTCCCTCGGTGGGGAGTCTCTGATCTCTCCATCTGAGATCAACTCCCTCAGCGGCACCTCCGGTTGTGAAGGAGATGCGCTCTCAGGCCTAACAATTTGCCTGGGGGATCCCAGCGGAGTCACCTGCATTCCTGACTGCAGGGCCGGTCCTGAGGGAGTTGGTATCATAGCGGCGGTCGGTACCGAGAATCCCAACGAACCCAAACCCCGGTCTTTGGGGTGATTGGGTTTTTTGCCCTTACGAGCCGGCTTGGCCGCCTTATTCTTCTTCTGCCTTTTGTGCCCGGAAGACTTGTCAGACCCAGTGTGCTTACGCTTCTCCTGATGTTTGGTTGGGGGAGAAGGTAGCTGTTGGGCTCCCATTGTAGTAGCACCTTCGTCCAAAGGACGCTGTGGAGGTGCGGCCGAGGCCGAAGCAGGGTGCTTGGAGGGTGCAGCCGAGGTAGAGGCGGAGCGCTGAGGAGGCGCAGTCAAAGAGGAGCCAGGCCTTAAGACCAACTGGTCTGATTGCATCAAGGCCTGGTCCCAGAGTAGCTTAAGGAGACCATTCTCCCTATTTTTTCTGGCCTCCTTGGAGAAGGCCAAGCAATGGCCACACTTATCGGTTCTATGCCCCTTGCCAAGGCAGAGGAGGCATAGATCATGCAGGTCCGCTGGGGACATTTTGGAGCCGCACTCAATGCATTTGCAAAATGCTGCACACTGTGCCATCGCGAAAAGAAAAAAGAGAAGATAGTGCAGAGGTAAAGTTATAATACTTTGGGGGTTTTGGGTTTTTTTAGAAAGAAAGAAGATTGTAAAACAGGTAAGAGAAAAAACTTGGAGTATAACAAGGTAGCTATAAGAACCGTAGAACAAACACGAGGCAGAATCTAAGTGAGAGACGAACAGGCATGAGGCACAGTGAACAGCGGTCCCAAAGACTGAGTAAAATGATGGACACTCTGCTCTATTTATACTAAGGGTGGGAGGGGAGCGGAGTTTTCCTGCCAATAACCATTACCTCTCTAATCTTCCAGCCTAGGCACTGCGCAGGCACAGCACCCATATGTGTGTTGCACAGAGGCCACGACGAAAAACTTACTATTTTACAAATGATGTGGACAGATTAATGTGTGATGTAATTGGGTGAATGGGAATAGGTCAAGAATGTTTCATCAGAGACTAAGGTGCTCCTTGACCCAGAGCTGTCCCAGGAAGCTCAGGTGACTGCGGTGGTGAGGAGCTCTTTCCTTCAGCTTTGGTTAATCCATCAGCTGCATCCCTACCTGGAGGACTATTGCCTAGCGACAGTGACACATGCATTGGTTACTTCCTGGTTGGATTTCTGTAACGCACTCTATGTGGGGCTGCCCTTGAAGACAGTCTGGTTACTTCAGATGGTGCAAAATAGAGCAGCCAGGTTGCTGACGGGGACTTGGCGTTATTCTCATATAACCCCAGTCCTCTACCAGCTTCACTGGCTTCCCATCGAAGTCCAGGCTCAATTCAAGGTGCTGGTTATTACCTATAAAGCCCTTAACGGCTTGAGACCTGGATACCTAAAGGAACACCTTTAGGTATTTGCCCTACCGCCCCTGAGATCGGCAGCAGAGGCCCTCCTCCGGGAACCCTCCGTGAAAGATATTAGGAGGCAAAGTACCCGGAGGAGGGCTTTCTCTGCGGTGGTGCCCCACCTATGGAATGCGCTCCCCAGAGAGGTCCGCCTGGCACCATCGTTATTTGTTTTTTGGTGCCAGGTTAAGACCGTTTTATTCCAACAATATTTAATAGCTTTTAATATTGGATTATATATGTTTTTAATCTGCAGCCAGTGTGGATCTGAAATTCATTTGTGTTATGTTTTATAATATTCTTATTTATTTATGTAAGCCATCCTGAGGCCTTCGCGACAGGACGGCATATAAATATTCTAAATAAATAAATAAGTCCCAGGCAAGGGAAGTAAAAAAAGCCTGCCAGCACCAGACACAATCTAATCAGTATACAATACAGTGGGACCTTGACTCATGAACTTAATCTGTTCCAGGACTTTGGTCATGACCCAAATTGGTCAAAAGCCAAGTCAAATTTCCCCATAAGGGCCAGTGTAAATAAGGTTAATCCATTCTGCAACTATATTTTTTACTCACAAAAACGGGAAGCAAAGTGACAAAGAACAACAAATATCATGGCCATCTCTCCCCCACCCACTGATCATGCGGGGGGGTGGGGGGAGATGGGTGTGATCACGGGTGCGCTGGGGGGGGGAGCGTTCCATGCGCAGGGGGGGGGCGGGTGCAGGCGCACTCAGGCAGGGAACACGGTTGCAATCGCAGCCATCTCCCACCCAGCACAAACGCTGCCATCTCTCCCCCAACCCCCCACACAACCGCGATTGTGCCTGTGCAGGGAAGACGGGCATGCTCGTGATCATCACCCAATGCAGAGTTTGCGACCTGCAGCAAAACTTTTATGAAATTCTATTCACAACCCGATTTGGTCATGAACTGAGGCATTCGTGAGCCGAGGTACCACTGTGCTAGGAGATCAGAAGTCCATTTCTTTCTTTCACCTAAGCCAGCTATGTCCAACAGATAGTTTGAATGACAGCTCCCAGCATTCCTGTACAGAGTCTATGGTGGCTGGAGTAGACGGAAGTGAAGCTCAGCTGGAGGGCACCATGTTGAGAAAGCTTGACCGACGCCATAAAACATATTCCTTGGCAACAATCAGAACTGTTCTACTTTCCTACCTGAGAATAGGTTTGTGAAACAGGACAAGTTATTTTCTCATAAAGATTAAAGGAAGAAAGCACTATCACTCAACTTCATGTCTTCACCTTTTAGGCTGTATACCTAACCAAGTGTGTTAGTGTGTTATTCTAGAAGGTCTTGTTGTTTGCCATTTAGATTCTGTGCAAACTCTCTCCTCTTCCAACCCCACTTTAGGGAAGAGAAACTTCCCTAAAGAAAGCACAATCCCTAGCAGAACAATCAGGAATGAGTCTTGTGAGAAAAGATGCATGTAAGAAAATAACATGTCTGGTATCTTTGTGGTGAAATCACCTGCTGAAACAACTTGGTTAAATGCAGATTTTAGATATAAACACCTATTATTCCATTCCATCAAATGTGTGCATAATGTCTCTAGTTATTTTCCTCTAAGAAAGTTTTAGCTATTCACAGCAAACTATATAGATGGATACCATTAATTAGGATATGCATCTCTTTTTTTAACACCCACGGTCACCTTTTCTACTTCGAGTAGGAATTGCTCGCCATGTAATGTGCAAATAATAGTCTAGAGAGGAATTAACTTTAGTTAGAGATACTGTTCCAAAAACTCCAATAGCTTTGCATCTACTAAACATGTCAACTTCTTTATTTCTTGTTTCTTTCTTCTCTGTCTCTGACAATGTGAAAATGCTTAACTGAGAAAGTACCTGCATGTGGTAGGATCATGTCTCATTTGTTGTAGTCCAGATTCTTTGATGCACAAATCCCTTTACCCAGTATAGGGCCTTCAATACCTTGTATCTCTTCCTCACCATTACTCTCTTTATGGTATCTACCTCCCTCAGTCATTCATCTAGGAGATATTATTTTTCTTAATAATTCCAACTGGTTGCGTCCTTAATGGCCCCATGCTTCTTCTCCAGAATAAACAACTGAAGTGAGATGAGATATTGAGGCAGGCTTAAAAAGAGAGCAGCTGGTAGACTTGGCAATGAAGTGTTAAAAAAACCAGTGGAAAACCATCCAAGAATACTCCATCATTGATAGTAGTTGGGAGAACAGTTCTGGAAAAACTTCTTGTGCATCCAAAGAACATATGAGGGGCAGACTAGCCCCTCCTCTGCTGCCAGTCTGCCTTATGTACATTTGGCATATGAGTGTAAGATGCCTCAGCACATGCATTATTCTCCTCCACTCAGGACCCCTCCTCGCATTGAATGCATGCATGTAGAACCCTTCGGGGATGACAGAGGCAATGCAAAAATGATGTGGCTTGCTTTGGTAGGGTATGGACAGCGGTTGCATGGCTACACCGTTGCCTCCTTTCCTATCCCCCACCATACCAGGCTGTTTTAACTAATGCTACAGATCCAGTTCCATTTTTCTTTAAGTTATGTTTCTTCTCAACTCTGGGGAGACCTTTGCCTTTCTTGTTGAATAGGTGGACTGTGAAAACACTTCTCTAGCAACCAGTTTCTGATCTGATGGAACTTCAGTGGAATATTATTATGTAGATAGTACTATTTAACCACCTGGGTCAAAGTAACGTTATTTTAGGCTTCACATTAGTCAGAATAAAACTGTAAAGCTTCCTCAGTCAGCCGTTTTGCTTTCTTGCATTTCTTTTTCTTTGGGATGGTTTTAGTTGCTATCTCTTGTACAATGTTGCGAACCTGCGTCCATAGTTCTTCAGGCACTCTGTCTATCAGATCTAATTCCTTAAATCTATTTGTCACCTCTACTGTATATTCATCAGGGATATGATTTAGGTCATACCTGAGTGGCCTAGTACTTTTCCCTACTTTCTTCAACTTAAGCCTAAATTTTGCAACCAGAAGCTCATGATCTGAGCCACAGTCAGCTCCTGGTCTAGTTTTTACTGACTGTATAGAGCTTCTCCATCTTTGGCTGCAGAGCACATAGTCAATCTGATTTCTGTGTTGACTGTCTGGTGATGTCCATGTGTAGAGTCATCTCTTGCGTTGTTGGAAAAGAGTGTTTGCTATGACCCTTGTATTCTTTTGACAACATTCTACCAGCCTGTGCCCTGCTTCATTTTGTACTCCAGGGCCAAACTCCCCTGTTATTCCAGTTATCTTTGGCTTCCTACTTTAGCATTCCAATCCCCCATGGTCATAAGGGCATCATTTTTGGGAGTTAATTCTAGAAGGTGTTGTAAGCCTTCATAGAACCAGTCAGCTTCAGCCTCCTCAGCACCAGTGGTTCAGGCATAGTCTTGGACTTTTGTGATGTTGAATGGTTTGCCTTGGATTCGAACTGAGATCATTCTTTCATTTTGGAGATTGTATCCCAGTACTGTTTTTCCTACTCTTTTATTGACTATGAAGATTACTCCATTTCTTCTGAGGGATTCTTGCCCGCAGTAGTATACTTGATGGTGATCTGAATTAAATTCACCCATTCCTGTCCATTGTAGTTCACTGATTCATAAGATGTCGATGTTCAGTCTTATCATCTCTTGTTTGAGCACATCCAACTTGCCTTGATTCATAGATCTTACATTCCAGGTTCCTATGGAGTATAGATCTTTACAGCATCAGACTCTCCTTTCACCACCCGATACATCCGCAACTGAGTGTCCTTTTGGCTTTGACCCAGTTGCTTCATTCTTTCTGGTGCTACTAGTACTAGCCCTCTGTTCTTCCCAGTAGCATCTGAGGGGCTGATCTTCTGGCGTCATATCTTTTTGCCTTTGGTACTGTCCATGGGGTTTTCATGGCAAAGATACTGGAGTGGGTTGCCATTTCCTTCTCCAGTGGATCACGTTTTGTCAGAGCTCTCTGCTATGACCTGGCCATCTTGGATGGCCCTGCGCGGCATAGCTCATAGCTTCATTGAGCTACACAAGCCCCTTTGCCATGACAAGCCAGTGATCCATGAAGTGGTATAGCCCTCAATTTGAAACAGTGAAGCTTTCAAGCAAACACAGATAGCTTTTGTAGCTTGACATACAGTGCCTACCCTATCTGAATGATGCCATGGCCACTGATAGCCCTGGACATCGCACCTGCCCCTGTAAAAGCCTGACAAAAGGGTCTTTCCATGCCATTCTCCTAAGCAGGACTGCATTGGGGAAGCAACAGGCCAAGAATTCTGCCCCTCAGTCTCCTGCCTCATAGTCACCACTGGTTTCCAGCTGCAGGAACTGCAAAAGCTCTCTGCTGGTTAAGGAAGCTTGCCACCAGTGGCTGGAGATGTTGCTGCATAGTTTACCCACATGGACACTTTAAAATAAACTAAAAGGAGTTCGTGTGTTTTAAAATAAAATAACCACAGGCTGCACACCCATAGGGCCATGTTTGTATGCATGCCAAAATTAAGGTGTCAGGATTCACACTCTTTGAACTACAGTATGGATGGATGCATGGATGGATGGATGGGTAGACAGACTTCTTTTTTTATTATAGATTGTTAACCATATACTCAATCTGAATGAACACATCCATGTGGTAGAACCATTGATATAACTATTTTTGTGTATAGGAGGCTTGAAATTTAGCTAACACCATCAGTATTATTTATGTATAAAAGGCTTGGAAAGATGAAATGCAAACTACAGTTCTTGACTAGTTCAAACACCGTAAGAGGCAAATTATTTTGCTCCAAATTATCTGCCTGCTATGCTACTATATGGCAGACGGAACTTTCATGTGAGTTTTGAAATAAGCAAATCTCTTTTCCTTTATCTAAGGCTATTATCTGTGGTGTATCTAGGACACCAGTGACAATGCCAGATAAGCTTCAGAGTAGTTACACTGAATTTATCAAACATGACTAGGCTGCATTTTCTCATGATAAAGAATAGCTCCTTTCACTGTAAAATCTTGCATATTTCACAGTACATCGTCCAAATCAGAGATTTCATATTCCAGCGTAAAATTGTAATAGTGTAGGATAGAACCAGGCCTGCGACAACGTAAAATGAATTTTAGGATTTGTGACAGCTGGCAGTGAGATTCTGCCTATCTGATTCCAGAAAAGGGAAACCATATCATTAAAAATGATAACACATTAGAACAAACATGGCACATTCTACAACAATCCTTCCTTTAGAGGGATATGCTAGGATGTTCCATGCTAGCAAAGAGGTTTGCCAGACATGGTTATGGTTAGAGACTCACCTACAACTGAGTGTAAATGGCAGCGTACTAGTTATTTGCCACAGTGAAAGCATGTGAGGCCGGGCAGATGCTCATGAGAGAGAGGGAAATGTTCTCTCATTGTCTGCCCCTACCCTACGTAACTTCACACGAACAGATGAAGAGAGCCTGTATATTTACAACTCTGTGTAGGTGTATACTGGCATCACTTTGTTCAATGTGGGACCCTCTCTTCAGAACTTTAAACAAACAGGGTTTCCAGGGGTCCATTGCTACTGCTTATAATATATAGTATTGAACTTCATAATGCCTCTCACATAAATTGTGAATAAATGGTTATACAGCCATACTCTGTTATCTGGTGCCATTTATGAATCACCAAAAAAAAGAAGATGGAAGTGTTTCAGATAAAATGAACACATGCTGAGTTCTGTGTATAAATGCACGTGGAAAAATGTCTATTATTTATGACACTGCCTTGCTGAGCAGTGTCAGAAGACCAGGGTCCTGGTATTTACAAAAGATTTGGCCCATCTAGTATTATATTTTCTGCCCATCAGAGCACCTGATATTTTATGCTCCAGTTTTCAACATGATCTCAAGATGATTTTGAAGTTGACCTCACATAGACCCATTCTGCTCAACTGGCTATGTCCAAGCCATACCTTTTCTAGTTGAGTTCCCAAAGCCCTGATTCTGACTTATATATGGGATTTAAAACAATTGATATCTGCACTGTATGGTTTTAGTAGCTATTAGATCAGGTTATTGAATCTTAGGCCTGCTAGTGGAACCAGTTACCTAGAGAGATTGTGGCCTCTCCCACACTAGAGGCATTCAAGGTGAAACTGGACAGTTATCTGAGATAACTGAGATATGAGATGGTGTAAACTGGTGTCCTACAACAGCAGGGGCTTGGACCCTATGGTCTGAATGGCCCCTTCCAACTCTACAATTCTATGATTTAGAATTGCTATTCCAGATTTCCTACACACTTCCAGTGGGCACCCCTCCTTCATCCTGATCCCGACAGCTACCCATTAGCTGCCAAACCATCTTAGAATGCCCCATTCAATAAGCTGAAATGCTTCTTCTAAGGCTTACATTCTGAAATTAAGCACCTTAAGCTACCAAATTTTGTCCTTACTTCCTTTTGCCTTCCACTTACTCACAACTGGAATGCAACCCTCCAAGAGCTTCTCTAAAATTAAATTCAGCCCTCAGTCTAAAAGAGATTCAGCACCCCTGCACCAGAAGAATTATCCATTGCATTTTAAACATAAGAATGCTTGGAAGCACTGAACGATTTATGGCAACAGGGGAAAAGGCAGTGGCAGAAACTACCACCATAGGTCTACTGAACAGACAAGTGGTAGAGCAGCAATGATCAAGAGCCCCATGTTAGAGGCAGCCAGGGCCTTGTTTCCCAAAAACTTTAGACTAAATTTTAGTTCTGCAGTCCTAGGGAGCTAATCCAAATCCTCTATTTTTCTTCTATGCCTATTGAGCAATTTTCACAAGTGTCTCAGAAAGGATCTTAAAAGTAAACATTTGATAATATTATGAAAATAATCCTGAAAGTGGGGGAGGCAAATGAATGATGGGGCAGAGGGGCAAGCTAACCTTAGGCATGAGGAAGAGCTGCTGAACTCTGATATCCAGGTAGACTAGGCAGAGGCTTGGTGAGCCACAATTCAAAAGATATGTAAGGAAGAATGCAGTAACGGGGGATTGGACCAGCCTGCTTTCAACATGGCCAATACTTGCATCAACTATGCCCTATACCTTCTGTAGCTATGGGGCATAGTCTCCATTCATATGGAAGCATTTTCACTTCTCAACCCTTAGAAGCTGGAAGAACACAGAAAACTGGGCTTATGACACTACTGAAAATTCCTGCTCATTCCCAATGTCATATTTTACAATCAAAGGGGCTAGAAACTTGCCAAATATTAGAGTAGGCGCTCAGTTCTCCTTGGTATATGATCCTTCTGGTCATGCCATAGTAAAGGAGCTCATGTTCCACGTGTACAAGGTGCATCCAATGTTGGACTGAACACTGAAATGAATTAAGTTAGGCTAATATTGTCTCCAGTTCAACTAGCTTCTTCAGTTAAAGTTCTCAGGCAGGAACACCAGGTTCAAAACATAGATGTGTTTATGCTGATATGTCTGACTCATTTGAGCTCAACAGACTTCCTGTCTGCATCTGATCTGATCACTGCAAGTGACCCAAGTTGTGGATAGAGGGAGTCTGCAGATTTCTTATTCTGACATAGATTAATTTTAAGTTAAGACAACATTAACAATGCATGCCAGAACAGCATAGTTTCAGCTTTATGTTTGCACTAATTGTGCAATTAGCACAATTGGAGCAAACTTCTGTAGTGTCCCCCCCCCCCCCAATCACCCACCCTTTATTATCTGCAAACTGCAGCTCATCTTAGAGACAAAAGTCTGCTAGCTGGCTGAACTCATATAACAGTGAATCAGCACCAGCTCAGGGCTAATGAACTGCAGTCCAGGGGGCCAAACTGTGAACATCCATTGGATTCTCATCTCCTATCCAATTCCTCAAACATCCCTCCAACAAAATATTCTGCTATAGAAACAAAAAACAGAGCGAGTCAGAAGGGTCCTCCTGGCCATCTAGTCTGACCCTTGGCTCCAGCCGGCTCCACTCATGACATGCCCACCATGTGCATGGCTAGCCTATCCTTGAACACCTTCACCGATGGGGCCTCAACCACCTCCTGTGGAAGCCCATTTCATACCCTTGGGGTCCTAACTGTCAGGAAGTGCTTCCTGGCATCTAAATGGAACCTTGGTTCCCTGAGCTTTGCTCCATTGGAACACGTCCTGCCCTCCTCTGCAGGGGAGAACAGGTCTCTATCCACCTCTGTGTGACATCCCCTCATGTACCTGTATGTTGCTGACAGATCCCCTCTGGGTCTCCTCTTCTCCAGGCTGAAGAGACCCAGTTCCCTCAGTCTTGCCTCATAGGGTTTCCCCTGAAAACCAGCTACCAACCTTGTGGCCCTATGCTGCACTATGCTGCACTATACCAAGCAGCTGCCTCTCATGGTCCAAAAGAGGTATTCTGGGTTTCTCTGAAAGGCTGCAGAGGATGTTGGGGCATAATTGATGGAATGAGTAATTTGAGACTAGTGCCCAGAACCCTCAAGAACATTTACAGGGACACTGTTTAACTGATGTCCCTGCAATGTTGCCACCCTGAGCAATTGCAGTTGGGCGTGAGGGAAATACTGTTGTCTACCATATTGGAGACATGTTGTAGCTGCAGACAGTGCTGGGTTGCATGACTGCACTAGAAAAACAATATAAAGCAGTATCTTACCTGTGAATTATACACAGCCCTAGCTGTAGGGCCCTAAAATCGTGGCTAAATGATGGAAACAGATTTTTTTCAGTAACAGAAATATAGGGGGAAGAAGGACTAGAACACTTCACATTCAGCATAGCTTGCAGTTACTCTTACAAAAGGACAACAGCTGGTCAGCTGTGTAGCTAGAATCCAAGATGCAGCCCAAGCTTCAAAGCTATATGATATTTTGGGAGTTTATTTTCTCACACTTTGGGGGATTAATTTGGGGCAGGACAATAGCAGGTGCATGTTATTCATGCAATAACATTTAGAAAGGGCCTGAACAATTCTTAGCTGCACCAAAATTGGTCAAACTACAGTAAGCTACCTTGTGAGCTTTTATCTGCCTCAGGTAATGTCAGGCTGATCGACTGCTGTGTGCACTCTGTACTCATGATTGCTGCTGGGAGAAAACTTTGCAGATGTACAAAACAAAACTTCTTATAGAAAGAAAGAAAAAAGAAAGAAACCTTGCAAATAGTCTAATTTTTTTAAAATGTTGGGGAAAGGCAAGACTTTGAAAATATTGTAATTGGAACTGCTGAATTTAATGAAGCAGGATCAACTGTCCTACAGGTAGAAGCTGTCATTAAAAGGAAATGTGACTTCACCCAGTGTTAGTGCAGGGAAGAAGTATTTGGATACAGTGATTCCAATCAGCTTCAGGAAATGGGACAAAAATACTCTTCCCAAGGAGTGAACGCACCCTAGAGTTGTTTATCGTTTTCCCCATTGCATCCTGCTTGTTCTTCTGTTTCTTGCTTTGGACTAGACAACACTGGTGGTGACGGGGAGGAGGAGCAGATGCCACTGCATGCTTGCTCTCAGCCAGCCAAATGAGCAAGTGGTGTCAATCATGCAGAAGAGAATGGAGAGCAATACATGTAGAGACCATGGAAACTCTAAATCCTGGAATTGAATTTGTGCAATAAATTCTAATAATCACTTATATGCAATTGAGGCTCATCGTCATTTGCTTATGGAAAGCAGTCTATGTACATGATGAGTGTTGTCACACTGAAACTATAGTTCTCACCTTATTTGCTAGAAAGTAAGTTCCATGACATGAATGGTTAAATAAGCATGCAGAAGAATTGGCTATAATACACTCAAGTGACCTAAAGAGGAAAAGAACAGCCTTTGTTAGATATATATTGTGTTCTGAGAATCATATCATACTTGGTAGCCCACTTGATCTACAAGAATAGCAGTGGTCCCTCCTTGTACACACTATTCCTTTGGCTTCAATTTCAGTTGATGGGATAGTACTGGAGTCAGTTCTTGCTAAACAAATGTGTGGCATGCCCTATTCCAAAGCAGCATTTTTAATTAAGTTGCGGAATGTAAGTACTAATGAAAATTGACAGGGAGAGAGATTCATTCCAGACATAAGATGAGTACACTGAGTTTTAATCTCAAGCCTGATATTGACTTAATTTCAATTAATTTAGCCTGGGGTGGATAAAAATCAATGCATGTGGGTGTGGGTGTTTAAAGTGGACTTCTACAATTGCTCTACTATTATAAGTTTCTCTTTCAAATAACTTGGTTTAAAATTATATCTGAGGTAATACAAACAAACTTGGAAAGATTATGCCCAAACTGTCTCCAAACTGAATCCATAATGTGAAGCTTACTATGCATGGGAATAACATAGTCTACATTGACAAACCACAACCTGTGATAGTCTAGTCTTAGAATTAGAAACCATGGGTTGAAATGTATTTGCAAACCAGGATCTGTAAGTCATGATTTGCCATTATGTCTTAATTGTCCAAACATTAATTCCAACAATTTTTCTTCTTTCTGTAACCAAACCCTCTAGATGTTGGAGTGTCAGGTAGTCTGAAAACAGAAACACATGAGCAGATTCAGTCATAGTTTGCCAAACTGTCTGGAAGCACAATATTATTCAGAAGTAGTCCTTATTCGTGTTAAAATAACTTACTCCAAAGAGGGTGAACACAGGCTTATTAGTAAGTGTGAATCAGATTGTGCCATTAAGCTAATGCCCGCTGGTCTACTTTAAAAATTAACTGGGAGCAAAAATACATGATTTTTTAGGTTGACCATTTGGATTCAGAAGGACATGAATTGCATTTATTAATGACAGCATTATTAATATTTAGACTGATCATTAGATGATACAATCATTTTTTCCAACCACTTCAACAGCATTTCCTCTTCAATTTCCAGTCCATTTTCTATCAGCATTGCCCATCAAATTAATCTGTGAGCAAGGTTCAGAAAGTAGGTCTTTCCTGGATTCCATGGCCAAACCCCAGGTTTTCATGATATTATATGTTACCCTATCTTCACCTCTTTTGCAAACCTTTTGAGGTATAATGATCTATCAGTGATTCCACAAGTACTGGCATAAAGCACCTCAATGCTAAATCCATGGGGAAGCTAAAAATATATATATGGGGGAAAAAACTGCAGGCAGGAAGCTAGCAAGACATCAAAGCATTTTTTTTCCAGAGAGTATTTGAGAAAAAGACACAAAGTTGTCTGGACAGTTTCATGATTCATCTTCTTTGCCATCTGTTAGGAGAAATGAACCATCTTGGCTCATTAACACATAAACGATCCCCTTTTATACATTTGTGTTGACCCACTGACCTGTACCCTACCACTCAGATAAAGACAGTGTAGTGATGATGAATGCTTTAATTCCACTTTCTGCCTAGTTTGACAAGCTCTACATAAATGTTCAAGAATGCTAGTGCCCTATTTTTTGTGCTATATTTAAGGCAACTAATACTTCATCCAATAAACCAGCATTTAAGAAAATGCCAGATCTCCATCTTCTAACACTCTGTGAGACAAGCAAGGATAGAACAACTAAAATTAATCTGGTGGGGAGAAATTTAAAATTTTCTTTTGTAATGTCTGTGCCAAAAGGTTGATTTCATATTTTCCTCATCTGGATAGTTCTCAGTATTTCCAATCAAAAGTGCCTGTTGATTTTGGTATGTGTCTAAAGGAGACAAAGCAGCATTAAAAGGATTGCATTTGATGAGCCAATAATTATTGCCTTAACAAGCACAAACACTTCTGGTTTAGTTTTTTGGAGTGACTTTTTAAAGTGTCCATCAAAGTCAAATCTCAAAAACAATATTTGGGCATTCCTTAACATCAAATGTCATGGGTTGACCTCTTGACACATTTCATTTGTGCAAAATTAATTTTCAACTCTAATGGATAACAGTTACTGAAATGTCTGATCTCCCATTTTCTTTTGCATATTATACCCAAAACAAGTACCGCTCTCTTTAGTATTAACATGCAAAAATCAGTTGGCATAACTTACTGTGTGCAGCCATAACAAAACAAGGAATTGAATGCAGTTAAGATTAGAATTTTTTACTGGATTTGTGCCTGTGTTTTTCTGATGAGTATTTTTTATTGTTTAAAAAATATGTAAGCAGGTAATTGAAAACGTACACACTTAGGCTCACATTATCCATTTAAAAAAAAACTGTTTTATCATTGCATGCATTTTTAGTAAACTATCTTATCAGAACCTCCACTCTGGATCTACCCTTCTTCCATTAAGTCTTGATAGGCAAAGGTGCTTTATCAAGTTCTATCTTTTGCCTTACTTTCTCTTTAAGCTCTGAGTAACTCGTCCTTATCACTGATCAGATGGCACCCACCCACAGTGAATGGGCAGAATGTATGCATGGATTGAGATCCTCTGGGGGAAGAACCAAGGTTACAGTTAAAGATTGCACTGCAATTTGCAGTCCTGTTCTACTATAATTTAAATAGTCCTATCTGGAGTCAGTTCTACTGCTCCACAATGGAAAAGAAGACAAACCTAGAGCAAGTCCCATCTATACCTAAAGTTATAAACTCCTACAACTAGAAAAGATCATCAAAAGTAAGGAGGTTTCACTGGAGACCAAGGGCAAGTACATTTATACCACTGTATTCCCAATCACTATGTATGGGTGTGAAAGCTGGAGGTGAAATTTAAAAAAAAAATTACAGGAAGAAAATTGATGCATTCAAAACATGATACTGAAGGAAAACTTTATGTACATGCAGGACTGACAGAGAACCAAACAAGTGCCTCATAGATCAAATAAAGCCAAAACTTTTCCTAGAAGCAAAAATGACAAAACTGAGGCTGTTATACCTTGGACACATTATGAGAAGGCAAAACTCAGTGGAAAGGCCAATCATGCTAGGGAAAGTCAAAGGCAGAAGACAAGGAAGACCAAATAGGAGATGGATTAACTCCATAAAGGAAGCCACTGCCTTGAATTTAGAACAGATAAGCAGATTAGGACATTTTGGAAGGCTTGCATTCATATGGGCAGCATTACTCAAAAAGGACTTGATACACATAACAATATTTATAACATGCCTTTTTCCTTCCCAGAAGCTCAAGGTGGCTTACATAATTCGCTTCTTCCTCTCAATCTTATCCTCACAACAACAGCCCTGTGAGGTAGGTTCAGCTGAGAGCCTGAGACTGCTCAAAGTCACCCAGAGAGCTCTATGGCTGAGTAGGGACCAGAACCTAGATCTCCTGAGTCCCAGTGCCACACTCTTAACCATTGAACCACTCTGGTTTAATCACAAGGTTGTGTATTCTTTTTAAATTAGCCTTGTTTCGGAATGCATAAAGGTAAAAGAATGCAATGCAGCCCAAAGGCTTATTTTGGTTCCTAAGACAAATTACCCTTAAATTCACAGAAATAGCCATTTCCAATCTCATTCTCCTTCTATAGCCACGCAAGCCCATGTAACAGGTGTGCAAATATTGCTTGCAAAATCTTGTGCAGATGTCATGTTATCCACCAGTGCTTGGGGGGATGTTCTTGCTTGCACACTTATTGCTTGAAGGATTTGCACAAATGCTGCACCACTGCACAAGGGGGAGTTCAATTGCACACATAATTGTTTTCAGCATTTGCCCAGTTCTTGCTCCATTGTACAATGGGTTGTGGGAAGCTGTGAAACAATCATTCCTGTATTCCTCTGACCCAACTGCAGAATAGATGTGAATAGAAATATAGTACCTCTTTCCTTAGTAACCTGGAAAACTATGAACAGGTTACTTGTGTTCCTGAACATTCAGTGTGCTCTTCACATGTTAATTGTTGAAGGACAACAGTTCTTATGGATTAAAAAAAAGTTTAAACCAAAATTGAACAGACAGTCCTTCCAGATGGTATCTTCAAACAAAGGACATTCTTCTGGCAGCTTCAAATAAAAGACCGACCTCTTCAAAAGAAGGCACATGGCCACCCTGAAACTGGGAAAGGGAAGAAATTGGGCTGTATAAGGGAAGAGAGGATATGAAATGTTTCTTTCATGAACTTCCTTACCTTGGTGTAGCATTCAGTCCAAGGAGTCTTAAGGGATGCATAGGATGGTGCCCTGCCAGATTTTTCCATGGTATGTGCTGTCATAGGCTAGAGGGCACTTCTATCAGGTGCAGGAACTGTTGTCCTCAGCTTAGAGGGCAATGCATGCAAAGGTACAGGGTGAAAAGATGCCAGCAGGGGCAAGGAAGAGTACAGTTCATGACACTTCTATGCAAAGCTCAACTGCATACAAAAATAAGTACAGAGACAAGAGTAGTAATTGGCGATAACCCAGCCTCCCTAGCTAAGGAAGGCGACAGAGTGTTAATTAAACACATCCAGCTTCTTCTTGGTAACCATGGGCCTTTGAAGTATGTGGTAAACAACTGTCATCAACTTGCTTGCTCTTCTTTCAACACAGCTTAATAGCACCTGAGATGAAGAACTTCAAACATTTAATAGAGGAATTAAATAACTTTAGGTCATAGAAAATTGCATAATTATACAACATTGCAAAACCTGAATAATCACAGTTATTTGTTTTCTGCTAGAAATGTTCTCCACATTCCCCAACCTGGTGCCATTTATAAATCACCAAAAAAGAAGACAGAGAATTGATTTACATAAAATGTGCTTATACTGAATTCTGTGTATAGATGCACATGGAGAAATATTTAATTAGTTATGATCTTCCTTACCACTCAATGGCTGAAATTACTCTGGGCAGACCAAGTATTATACTTTAAATAGAAACTCAGTGTCTCTCCCCATAAACTGTGCCCAGGTGACCTGTGTGCGACCCAGGTGTTCTCCACATACAGTTGTTGGGCACCTTCAGGACCCAGTTCTTCCCTGGGAATGGATATCCCTTCAGGTACAAAACCAGAGGACAAAATCAGGTATCCCTTCAAAACCAAAATCAGGTATCCCTTCAGAAAGAGGCCTGTGCTCTGTAAAAGAGGGCGTATGGCCACCCAACCTTAAGTTACCATTGGCTATGCTGTCTGGAAGAGATGGAAGTTGTGGTGTGTTTGCACTCCCACATCTAGCTGTATATATTCTAATTCAGGCGACTGGCTGAGGCTATCACTAAAAGGTTTATGTCTCTGAGTGCAGCCCAAATGAAATTTTTCAGGTGCTTCATGTTCATAATAGATCAGACAAGCCACCCCAACTGGGCAACTTCCAAAAATATTGGACTGCAATCGCCATCATTTCCTAGCAAGCGTGGCTATTGTCCATACTGACTGGGGAGTGATGACAGTTCTGATCCAACACTTCAGAATGGTGCCTGGTTGGGGTCATTTGGTTTAGACTTGAACTGGCTTTTCAATTCTTTCAAGACAGGGTGTTCTTCTGAGCAACTTATTCATTGCATGAGTTTATATCCCATTACATTTTCTAGAGAAAGCTTACATTTATGAACAGTATAATTGTGCATCAGTACTGCTTTATAAATTATAGCTCATTTAATATAATACTGCTGAATTAAAACACTTCAGATAGATGGATAAATAAATGGCATTTTGAACCAACAAGCTGAATCCCAACTATAGATGATTGATATAATAATACATAGCCTGTGTCCTACTTCTCCATGAATTTAGGCAGTCAGGTATAGGTGTGGGTGAGAATTTCTTTTATAAGAATTTACCAAAATTTCCAAATTTCTCTATACACTAGATGACTAGAATTTGAGATTCTTTAAAAAATAACATCAAAAGGAAATTGGCAAATGTATTCATCCCTATTCAAAGCAGACTTCAGTTTCTAAAAAGGACCATCATAACTTCATAACAAATTACTTCTGATATTTAAAAGTGAAAGATAAATAAGTGAAACAGCATAGTATAATTAGTAATAGTGTCAAGTAAAATCTGTAGCACAACATAAAAGTCTTAGCAGTGAGGTTTGCCCTAGGTAATGATGGATGAATCCCTGGTTTAATTAATAGCAGGGGCTGATTATTTCTGAACGCAGTCATGAGAACTCTGAGCTCCTGATGACATAATCAGGAGTGCCAGTGGGTTGAAATCCCTCCTCCATGAACCTTGTGCCTCTTCGCTAAATTGCTTGATGTAATTGTTACAGCAGTAATGGAAGCAAGTACTTTTCCAGTCTTTCCATTCTTTCTTGCATGTGAGTCAAGGAACAAAGTAGGAGGACCTACCTGTAAGGTTTATATCAAGGCCCACACCTCACCAGAGACCCACTGAGAGGAGTAGCCAAAAAATTGAATTTGTCACCATAGAGGGAAAAGTGATTTGTATAAAATTGGCTTATGCTGATTTATATATATAGGTGCAAATTTGGGAAAATATGTAAATTAAATAGAAATACAATACATTTCACCACACTGTGAAAGATGGTGACAGGTGATCTATAAGCCTGCTCAGATGCTTTTTCATGGGGAACTTCAAGGCCCAGTTATCCCTCATGGTGGTGTTTTCCCTTTATACTGGACTTGGACTGGACATGTCTTCCAACAGAGGGCACCTTCAAAGTTGAGCACAATCCTCTGGCAGTTCTTTAAACAGAGGACTGGCATTTGAAGAACATATGGCCACCCTGAACCTCCTAGAATAGCTTCTCTTCTTCACCACTACAACCTGCTTATTCACCTGGCTCCCACTCTGTATTGGGCATAGTGCTGGTGGCAAGGAAGAAGACAGATGGTTCTGCCTGGTTGCTCATGGCTCTCTGCTGGACAAGCCATAGCAAGGATGACAAAGTGGATGAAGAAGGAAAATGAGGGTGAGAAGGCAGACTCAGTGAAGTCGGGGGCCATCAAAACTCCACAGCATATCATATCTTCTCTTGACAAGTAAAGTTTACATAAAAACAACAGCAGGGCATGATTAAAGACTTAGCTGACTGGATACACCTTAGGCTGTTGAATAGGATGAGAAGGTAAAGCACAAGAAGTGAATGAGCATGCAAAATGGAGATTACAGGGTACGCTTATGTTCAGATCTTGATTATTGCTTGGCAGGAATGTGTACAAGTGGCGAGCAAAGAAGAGTCAAAGCCCAGCACACACGTTTTGTTGCAGAGAAAATATGTACTTTATACACATGCATGCCATTCATCAATGAAGCTCTTTGCTTGTATTTTATAGTCAGGAATCAGTTCCTGTCTGCTAAATGTAACCCATGAAGAAGTCTTTAGTGTAGTATGCAATCTCATGCAATTTATCAAAGAGAGTTTGGCTGACAACCCATTTCAACCAAATTGTGGTTGTCTCATAGGATGTGAACAGGTTTTCAATATTTTTGATTTCTAGGATCTGACCTCATCTAACTATAGAAGGGGAGATTTTTAAAGTCTGAGGCCATTTGAGGGGGATTTGTTTGCTTTATCATTTGTTGTTGTTGTTGTTAATGTGCTTTGATCAGCTGAGTTCAAATCTTTCTGTACCTAAGCAATACATTTTCACTTTGATCCTACTTAAAACCAAGAGTGGGAGCCAAGATGGATGATGCCAATTTCTTCCAGTATAAACTTGCAGTTGTATCTGATTTATCTTGTACAATAATATAACATCCGTACAAAAGGCATTAAACCAACACTATTAATCCTCAGGTATTAAATGATGATATGGAGCCTGGTATATAAACTGGCCTTCTGTGATATGGTGATATGTGAAACATGAAAAGGAAAATCTAGAATGGTTGCTAAAATCATGACATCCCAGTTCAAACTGAATCATATGCATCATTTTGTGATCAGGATCAGAATTAAAGATTTAGTGCTATGAAAGTAGCATCTGAAATAATCTTTCAATGACAGTTTTATCAATTCTACTTGTTCTATATCTATTTATATCGATATGTTCAATATTTCTATTTAATGTATGGTACTTTTACAGAAAAGTATGAACTTTTACAGAAAAAAAGGTCCAATGGTTGTTTATTTCACAGATGACAGCCGTAAGAAGCAGCAATAAGAAAAACAAGCAGTATGTTACAGAAGCACAAAAACTGAGCACCAAATAGATGGGAACTAGTCTTTGACAGAAAATAAGCTGTTATAACTCAACCGTTTCATATCTTCTTGGCCATCTTATAGCTCTTATCATTTGGATGCTCCATGCAAAATATCAAGAAATCTCTCTAAATGCATAGGATTATATATTGTAGCAGGGATAACCTGATCAGAATCTCAGGAGAGGAATAGCTTAAACCAAGCACCTTACAAGTAGCTTACCAGATCAGGACAAAGGCATCCCAGAAAATAAAAAATAATCAGGACATCCCCTGCACAGTCAAACAAATTCAATGCCTGATTCCAGCTGCAAACTGACACAGAAGGAGGCAGAAAGGGCAGGACTAGTGAACAGGCCTTCCTCAGTAAAAACCTTGAATATTTTAGGATAAGAAGGAGTAGTCAGAACATTTATAAAGCCAAAAGGATATTGCTGGAATGGCTTTTCAATGACATAGTTCATTGCATTGCTCCCCCACTCCCATTTCCTGGGAAATGCTGCTATAGTAGATTCCCCCACCCCATTTGTTCTTCTTCACCTGGTAAGAACTTGAGCTGTGCAGAAACCAAGCCAGGAACTCCAGTTTCAAATACCACTGCATATCTTGCCAGGCCTCTTTGCTTAACTTCTGCAGCAGCACATGAACTGGTTGTGTCATGACTCCCCTGGGTGATTTGTCAATAGAAAGCTATGTATCTTTGCTGCCACTAGGAAGGCTCTGGCACTACTCAACATGGCCCTGGTTCTTCAGATGTCCTCGGATATGCCTCCCTGAGAGGCAGAGAGCTCAGCTTCTGAGGCAGAGTAGAATGATGAATGACCACCTACACCCCAACAGTGTGGTTGCCGCAAGAAGTAAAGAAATGCTAGATTACAAAGAAGAACATGAGGAACGAACGTGTAAGAAGCATGGCCCTACTACTGACTAGAATGATGGACAGATGGCCTGTAACAGACTGCCACTGAACCCCAGATTGCACTCAGGAAGCTTTGGCTGAAGCAACGTTGTTTTACGAGCTCCACTGCCTTTTCCAGCCTTGCCTTGTGACTGAACCTCTGTGCTGAATCCTTGGAGCCCTGCCTCTTGGACTGTGTTCTGTACCTGACTGCTTATTTGAGTTTGACCTTGGCTTCACTTCAGACCTCTCCTCTAAAAAACCCAACTTGCCTACTAATACTGTTCTTGCCCCCTAAATTGATTTGTCAATTGAATTTGCCCTTGTACTAGTCTCTCATTCCATCTGAACTAGATAGAGTAGTTCACTATTTTATTTCCCTTCATATTATGTTTTATTGAAAATAGAAAAGACATTACTCTACCAGAACATGGAAAAGCAACGGTCTTTCCCACTCCAGAGTTTGGGTGAAATCCCATGCAATCTTCACTCCCACAGTACAGTGGTACCTTGGCTCACAAACGCCTTGTTCATGACTAAATCGGGTCGCACACTAAAATTTCATGAAAATTTTGACATGGGTCACGAACTCCACATTGGGTGGCAACCAAGATCACAGTCATCTCCCCACCACCACCCCCCAAGTGGGGAGATGGCCACGATCGCAGTTGCGTTCATGCAGGGAAGATATGTGAGATCACGAGCGTGCTCCTGCAGGAAAGATGGGCACAATCTCGGCCATTCCCCCCAACCAGCAAGATCGCAGCCATCTCACCACCCCCTCAAGTGGGGAGATGGCCATGATCATGCTGTGGGTGGGGGGGGGGGGAGATAGCCGAGATCGTGGCCATCTTTCCCCCCCACCCTCCAGCGCGCCAGGATGACAGGATGACAGGCATGCGCTGGGATGACAGGTGCGATCTTGGTCATGCCGGGGGGGGGGGGGGGGGGGATAGCCGGGCTTGTGGTTGGGGGGGGGGATTGCTGCAATCTTTGTTATTCTTTGTCACTTTGCTTCACATTTTTCTGATTTAAAAAAATGGTTACAGCATGGATTAACCTTATTTACATTGAACCTTAATGGGGAAATTTAACTTGGCTTACAACCAATTTGGGTCACGACCAGAGTCCTGGAATGGATTAAGTTCAGAAGCCAAGGTACCACTGTATACCAGAAAGAGTGCCAGTGTCCTTTCAGGTCAATTGGCAGAATGCTCCACCTATCTGGAAAGGTTAATCGGTCTGCAACACACATCACCTGTGAACAACAAGAGTCTACTATTTACCTCTTGATAGCTGTGGCATTCTAGTATTTGTTTCCCAGTTACAAAATATATCCCAGTATTTTGTGCTGATAAATATTGTAAGAACAGAAGAAGAGACGTGCTGGATCCTCTGGCACTCTTCACACAGTGGTCAACCTGATGCCTGGGAAGCCCACAAGAAGACATGAATGCAATAGTAGCTCCCACTCATGTTCCCAGCAATAGGTATCCAGAGGCAATATGCAGTGATCCTGTCTAGCAACCACTGATCACCTTATGCATCATGAACCCGTCTGATCTGCTTCTAAAGAGATCCAGGTTGGTGACCATCACTAAGAGTTTACACATAGAAAACTAAGGCTTTTGAATTACTCATGAGATGAATTAACCTAATATGTTATTATTTTAATAGGGGAACTGTTGAAAACCACTCATTCTACTTAGGGCTCTCTTTTATTAAATTTGTTTTGTTTTTAATAGAAGGGTAAAAACATCTACCCTGAACTAATGATTATAGATGGCATCATTCCTCTTCATTAGCTGGGATAATGAGCAATTTTCATTCCTTGAAAACCAGCAGCATCTACCAATGAGCTTCAATAAGCAGCAAGGTGCTTAGCAGATACTAAGGCTACATTGATATTTCTCTTCACTTCAGGCAGTTTAAAGAAAAGAAAACAACCTCTCCCTCTCTCCCTCCCTCCCTCCCTCTTTCCCTGTGTGGGTGTGTGTGTGCAAACTATAACCCAGCAAGGATTCAGTTTCTTCAAAGAATGCAGTCTTTAATATATTATCAACATGGATGTCTAATTTTTAAAAATATATACAGGAAAGAATTCTTTTCAGTTAATTTAAAAGCTCCCCTCCCTGCCCCAGTATCACATGCTATGATGGATGTTGTTTTAATCAACAGTAGAAGCTCTTGCTTACTTCCTGATAAGAGGCATGCAGTCACTTTTAATAGAATGAGGTTATGGCAGTTTTCCAGACAAAAGGCAATGTGGCACCCTCTTTATTTAAAACATCTTTGCCCCACTTCTTTTTCTCTGTTCCTAGAGCAGCTTGCAGAGATCAATAACTCACTGCCCACAGGCTTGTAATCTAAAGGTATAGCACAAAAGGAAAAGGAATTGGGAGGGAGGAGAGGGGGAAAAGCAAATCAGGCACTAGATTCTTGAGAACAAAGTTAAGTACTGGGCCAGTCCTCCCATTAAGCACAGTGGGACAGGGAGAAGGGGTGAGGTGTTGGGAGGGCAGAGCTCTGTGTGAAGCTACGTTGCTTCCTTCAGGCGCAGTGACAAAAGACTGCCCTGCTGCCAATCTTGATTCAACTGTCAATCCAGTGGGCTTTTGTATACAAAATGAGGGAGGATGCAGGCAACAAAATGTCTTGGGCTGTCCCTGGTTCTGCAGGTTATGTTCCTGCTCATCACAGCATTTGATTTAATAAGTTGGATGGGCTGCAGCTTCCTCTCCTTCTAGTGACCTCAGTGATGGCAGTTACGAAAGTGATGAAGGCATTCCTAACTTGAAGTTGGCTTCATGATAGGCACTGCACCTTCCAACTGAAGCATCCCTGCCCATTGTACCATTGTCTTAGGACAGGAGTCCTGCTGAGGTGTCATTTGTATCTGCTTCTTTTGGGATCTCCTCCTTTCTGGTTGTTATTCAGTAAAGGCTGTGCCCTCATCACGTTTTGCAAATGGTATTAACAGGGAATGGTAGCTCAGGAACCTTTCTTCCACCAGTTTCAGCTGGCTTCAGGGTGTTCATGGAATCCAAGTCTGATCTGGAAGCTGAAAATACAAATGTCCCATGATGAACACCCCGCATCAAGTCAGACAAATCACCCACCAACAGCATCACATTTTTGTTTGGAGTGAGCTTCAGGTTGCAAACCCTCATCCAGTCTGTTGCTGCAATAAGGCATCAATTTGGCCTCACCTGCAGAAGATGAAAAGGAGAAATAAAGCTGCATACCTTCAATATACTAATGGCAACAGACTCTGAAACTCCCTGTGACTGCACTCAGTAGTTTCATGTAGACGTTGAATAAAATGGGGTAAAGCCTGACCCCTGAGGCACTCCATGCTAGAGAATCCACTGTGCCAAGCAATATTCCTCAAGCACCATCTTCTGCAACTGACAATCCAAGTAGGAGTGAAAGGACTGCAAAGCAGTACCTCACAGTACTATCCCAGACAGTCACTCCATACAGATATCATAGTATTGAAAGCTGCTGAGAAATCCAGGAGTATAAACAGGATCACACACACCCTGTCTCTCTCACAGCATGCGTCATCATACAGGGTAACCAACGCCAAAACACAACCAACATGGACCCAGTAGTCAGTATCATTCAAGAGTACTTGGAGCAGGTTGGTCTTCACCCACTCAAGAACCTTACCCAGGAAGGGTATGGCTTTCTCAGAAGTGGCCTCACTGCTGCCTTCATGACATGGGACCATTACCTCTCATAAGGAGGCATTGATCACCTCCCTGGCCCAGCCAGTGGTTCCCTCTCTGCTAGCTTTTATAAGCCACAGGAAGCAAGAATTCAGTATATATATGTTTGTGTGAACCTGTTCAAACCCTTTGTCAAGATATTTGAGCTGAACTAACTGAAACCCATCCAATGAAATTAGACCAGTTTGTACTATGGACACCTCACCTAATGCAAGTGCAACCACTACCACTCCTAATGAAATTGAAGTCTAATTCCTGATGGATGCAAGAAAATTTATCTGAGACATACCTAGCAAATACATTATGGCAGGCCTCAGAGGGGTCTAAGATGTCCATGAGGCTGCACTTAATAGATCCTGAATGACTCCAAAAAGCTCCATTGGGCAGCAAAGAGCAAAGTGGTCCAAACTTAGTAATTGTCTTTATTGTACCAATCTGATATTTGTGCTTCTTGGTAGTACATAAACTCATATAGTATTCTCCTTGTGCTTCCTTTATCCACTGGATTTTCCAAAATAGAATATGAGGCCAAGGATTGAGTCTGCTTCAATATGTAACAAGGTTAGAGTGCAAATAGTTTTATAATGGTGCTAGGGCTTGAAATGGAATTGTCATAACTAACAAGAACTTAGGAAGGATATTTTGGCATTTATTCTAATTATCACAGGCACAGAACCTACTTATTCATAAGTTGTATAAGTTTCCACAAGCAAGAGTTCTTTTACTTCAGTGGCATAAATTGAACTGGGAAGGTGGTAGGTGAATATAGGAAAATACTGGTGGAGCAATGCAATGGAAGACGAAAAGCCCCAAGTTAACAGGTTAAGAGCCACAGATAATGGAATCTAGGGATACATGGTGATATTGGGATTTGAAAGCATCACAGTATCTGATGGCTCATTGTAGTATGAATATTACTATAATTTAGTTTCAAAGGATAAAAAGGGGACTTAGGGCTTTTTTTTTTTGGTCTGGATAGCATTTTAAAATCCAAGAACCAAGGCTTTTAATTAGACATAGCCCTTCCCAGGCCTGGATGTCCATGGGGCAAAAATGATATTCAATGTCATTGTAGCTCAGTTTTCATCTAGCCCTATTTGCAGGATTTTTCAGAACCAAAATAGAAACAGTAAACTGAAGCAGACCCTATGGTACAGTTAGTAGATATGTTGCTTCCTAATGTAATGGTTCTTGGGTTCAACTATATCAGAACAGGGCAGACCTGAGCAGTGGTTTAGTTAGGTAACTGTAGTCTTTGAACTTAGTGATTTTATGGGGGGTACTTTTAAGGTGGCGATGTGCATTGCTTCCCTTCAAAAAGTGGTGAACCAGCCCTACTGCATTTGGGAATGCTCCTGCTCTAGGTAATGAGTGGGACCCTGGACTTTTTCCCCAGAGACCTTCCAATATGTACCATTAGTACTCTGAACCAAATGTGTACACAGATGAATCTACCTGAGATTGAAATTTCCCAACTTCCCAAACAGTGCCACTCTGCAGGAAATCTCTGCAACCTTTTGTAGCCGGCATTTTGTTTACAAAGGACTGCAACAATGTGAATCTATGGACGAATATATGAAGGGAATCTGGCAGTGCTGGGATATGTAAGAACTGTTCCTAAACAGAGTTATACAGAGGCCATGCAGGTAACGCAATTACATATTCTACTTGTATCTTGCCCTTCCTACAAGGACAGTATAATGCCATTTTACTGTCAGAACAATGTGGCAATATATCAAGGCAATTTCAATGTGACAATTTCAGAAGCAGAAAATGGCTCAGGCCACCTGCCCCCCACCCCAGGTTGGGACCCAACACTGGGTTCCCATATCCATCTCAAACACTCCAGCTCCTGCACTACTTTTGCTCTCAATAAACACATTTTGGGAATGAATGCTGAACATTTGGCTGTGATACAGCTTTCACATTCCATTTCATACAAAGACCTCATTCCTAAACAAACTTCCTAATGGGCAAATAAGGCCCATTCAACAGTGTAGAATTTGCTTCCAAGTAAACAGGTATAGTACTGTGCTGACTGTGCATTTACTTTGAAAATTCCACCAGAGATCATGAACTGCTGAGCCATGCAGCCAAACTCCAGTCCTCTGACAGTAGTTCAATGTAACATAAACTCTACTGACTGCACTTAAGCAACAAGCATGTAATAGCCAATGGAAGCATCTGATTGTGGGAATCATCATATCTGCTATAAAGCCTATATTCATTGCAGTCTTCTGGAAGCAGGTTGAATTTCACAGCTTTAATGTCTTTCCATGCCTTTGACTAGAGTTCTACAAAGTGTTACCTCTTCAGCACAAACCTGCAGCACCAAAAAAGTCAGTTTTATTGATGCACAGAGCTGACCTCACTCTTTCAGGCATTTTAAATGCTAGAGATTAAACCAAGGGCTCTGAAGATGTTAACATCTTCAGTGGGTGATGTTCCAGAGCAACATCACACATGTAGAGATAGTATTTGCTCCCTTCTTCCCTAATGCTGCTTGTTAAAACACTACTGTAGCAATTACCAAGCTGACGCCTATATTTTTTCATAGGGTCTTTCTGGGACCAACCCAGGATATTTTGATGCTGTTAAACCAGGGAAAAACACATGGGCCCATGCTGCCCATCTGGGGCTAGCTCCCAGTGTTCAGTCATCTGATCCTGGATGTTATCCTCACATGCTCCTGGCTCTGCAGAAGAAAAGCCCTTGAAACCTGCAATACGTTTAGACCAGCAGTTTCCAAATGGGGCACTGATCACTTCAGGTCTGCTCAGAACTGGGTGCAGCAACACGTCCATCAAATCTTCTACGAACAGCTGTGCTCTCCGCAGTTTCCACCATTTTATAGTAGTGGGAAGGAAAAAGAGATCCCACACCTGTGGGATGAGGGCTGTGGGATGCATAGTTCACATGAGTTTTGGGTTAGACAGATTTGGAGGATCTGAGGCCATTAGAGGATAACAAGAGAAAGCCCCTTTTCTCACAGCTCCTATGCCATGCTTGTTGTGTCCAAGCACCTTTAGCTACCCAAGGAAGGATAGCAAGTACTCAAGGATAGCCACATTATTTTGTTACCTGTGGCAGAAAGTCCCCAAAGCTCTTCTTCCTAAGGGTAAAATTACAATAATAGAAATGTATCAATTTGCTGCCCTTTCATGGGGGAAAAAACCAGTTACATGAAGGAACTACTTCACACTGCCTCAGTGTGAAGCCATGATACCAGGACATGGAGGAAGAGCTTTCCCCTCACCCTGCAGCTCCTGTTAACCCACTCAAACATGCTCTGGGGTGGGGGAACTTCTGGAATATATATGGAGCCCTGTGGAAGTCCATTCACACAATGCTGCCGCCAAGCCATACATACATATGAATTTGCCTTCCCATGATGCATTGAATCAACTGTGGTACCATGGCCTGAACTGTCTACCCTGCCTGACATCAGCTTCCAATCACTCAGGCAGAGGTGAATGCTTTTGCTTTGCTTTTCCCCAGCTCTGCTTTCCAAGACTTTTTATCTGGGGCTGAACTCTCATACCAAGAATACAGTCTGCCACCCAGCTAGAGCCTTAATGGAAGGTTTCGCTCACATTCCCACCCAAGCAGGGGTCAGTTAAGATACTCCTATGTTTGTTGATCATTAAGCAACAGGGACACCCAGGAAATTCATCCAACTGGCTCTGTGTGTGTGTGTGTGTGTGTGTGTGTGTGTGAGAGAGAGAGAGAGAGAGAGAGAGAGAGTGGGAGAGAGAGTGCGAGTGAGTGAGTGAGCGAGCGAGCATGTGTGTACACACACACGCACACCAAGAAAAAAGTAGGAACACAAGAAACATTCTTAGGCTAGTTCAGGATAGTGGTACATCCAGCCCAGTATGGTGTACACTCCAGTAAGCACCACATTCCTTGGGAAAAATCTGTTGATAGCCACACGATGGCAGTAGATAAGGCTAAAGCCGGGGGGGGGGGGTGACATCAGAGCCAACATGGGTATCACCCCTTTTTGGTCTTTCTGCCATCCCTTTCTTTTGCCTTCTCTCTCTTTCTCTTTCTATGCTACTGCTAAATGCTACCAACAGTATGTTTCAACTCCTGACAGTCTTCTCCAGCTGGCAGCAGTTTTCCAGGACTTCAGGCAGGGACTGCTGAGATGCTGGGCTCTGAGTCTGAGGTCATCCATATGCTGATAGTCTCAGGCTCAGAGCCCAGCATAAGCAAAAGGAGTCATGGGCATATTAATTGATTAATTAATTATATTCACATTCCACCTTTTTTTTTTCCTAAGAACTCAAAGCAGCTTATATATTTCTCATCTTCATCACAACAGATGGGTAGATAGGACTGAGAGTCTGTAATCAGCCCAGTCATCCAGTAAGCTCCATGGCTTAATGGACATAGAACACAGATCCCCTGATCCCCAGTGCACCCCCCCTTAACCACTTCCCCACACCAACTGTCCTAGTTACCCAGTGATTCTAAAGTGCAGTTGCATATGGGCCCACACTAAAAGTGCAGCAATGGCTGACCAAAGGGTGGGGTGGTCTGACCTCCAAAACCCAACATTTGTCTCCTGTCATCTTAGAGAATGAGTGTTGGTTTGAGATGGCTGCATAGGGTGGGCATTGGTCCTATTTCAGAGAGTATGTTTGAATGGTTGCCAGATGATTATTTGTTTGGGAAGATCCTCTATTAGGGCTGTTAAAACCAAGTCCCATTTAAAAATAAAGAACCATCAGAAGGAAGAACAGAGGCCTTGAGTTCACACTTCAGCCTCACTGATCACAGCTTTGAGCAGGCATACAAGTCAGATAGTCACAATCTTGCACAGTCTTGCTCAGAGTCGGGAGAGGAAGGGGAAGGGAAAGGGATGGTATTTGCAAGACAAAGATCCAACCTGAGGGATATGCCTTATGTGAAGCCCAGCAGGATTCCCTGTTGCTTAGTCTACAGATGCAACAGCTTATATCCTGTTCAGTTTGCAAAATCCAAAATAGAACAAAAACAAAACTAGGCTAAAGAACTTGATAGCTGTGCACTTTGAAACAACAATTTCCTCCAGTGATATAAAGCATAGTAAACAAAGTTCTAAAGCTCCTGTAGCAAAATGCCACTGACATATAGTTATAAATAATCATGCCCATAAAATTTGTCATGTGTTACTGTGCAAAGCGGTAGGCTCCTTAAGAGCTGCCTATTTAGCCAGCTTGATGAAGAACATTAAATACGAAAATAAAAGGGAAAAACATTTAACATTGTTGAAAAGTAATTAAAAATATATTTCGCCATATGCTCCTCTGCCTTTACTTCACTTTGGAAAAACAAATGCCTACAGCATTTATTGTACCCCATCATTTTTTAAAGAGGCCTAATGTTCCCACTTGGCACAGAAGACACAAATAAAATAATCAGATCTGAAATGATATGTGTGAAATTCATTTATCTGCACCCAAGCAGATTCTTCTCTTTAGTCAATAAATGCAGAAGTCCTTACTCTGCTGAAAACAACACATTTTGAGCCTGGTACCTTAAGCAGATTCATCAATAAAGGACAGTATATCATTAAATTTATTAGAGAGCTATGATAGTCTGTCTCAGTAACTGTATAATATTAATAAGATCCCAAAGCAGCTTTGGTCTTAAAAAAGTACACACATATAAGAAACAAAACAGATGAAAGAAAACATGACCAACTAAGAGCTTTTGGAGCTGAATAATAAGTTTATTCTTGATGTAGATTTTCTGTGGCCACATTTACCCTACAAACTCTCCCCAAGGGAACTGCAGTTCTATAAAGGGAGGCTAGAATCCTTAACAGAGAATTCACTATTTTGTTTCTAAATTACAATTCCCAGGAAACTTTGGGGAAGCCACGGGAAAGTGAAACTGGAGTAAAGCCAAAATACGATTGTAGAGCAGATATTCTTTCAGGTTTCCATGTCTTGAAATAAATTTGCCAGTTAGATTTTAAAGACAGGTCTTACATCATTATGAGTGCAAGGCTGCAAAAACAGCATATTTTTCATAGTGGTTTTGACGGGGTTATTTCAAGCTCATGTAATAAGCTTTTTAAAAAAATCAACCCATTCCTCTCCACCAAAGAGTTCACAGAGGATGAAATCGTGTAGGACATCATCCTACTGTAAATGTAGCCTAATGGAAGCAACTTCATCAATGATTATGTGTACCAATAACACATACTATGTTATGTTCAACATGTGCACCAACAATTGGTACTAATCATACATGGACACATCTGGAAAAGAATATTCATGAGGGCAGCATAATTTATGTGATGGTTTTATTTTCATGTTATGTCATGCATCAAAGCCTTTGAGGTAGAGCATCAGATTTCAAGCAGCAACACCTGGAGAAAAAGTTATAGCAGGGCACAACACTTCATCCTGTGCCTGTCATCTCCACATTTTCAGCTGTGGAATCTGATAGCATTCAATAGTAGGGATTGCATGCAGGAAGAGCCATTTCCATCATTTCTTTAATGCTGTAACTGCTTATACTTGAAACCAAGACACAATCAGGATCTTCACTTAACAAAACCCAATCTGCCAATGGCAGAAGTGGTAGCCAGGTATCTGATCACACTGACTTAGAGGCAGGGGAAGACAGCATCCAGTTTGAATTAGGGATGTGAGATAGTTTTATTCAGTTCACATATTGATGCAAACATGCCTAATTTCCCATTTTTGAAAAATATGTGAGCTAAAACTCCTCATCCTTCAAAATTCACAGTTCAATTTTTGCGAAGGAGCTCTGCATTCAGAAATGTATACAAAATATGTATGTTAAGAGAGCATACGCACAAAAATAGTACATTTGTGTCAACAGGATGCAAAATTTATTATATTAGAAGAAATCACCACAAAAATGTCTTCTGAGAAATTCTGGCTCAACTTTCATTGTCAACCTTTAATGTTAAGCATGTTCTCCAAATGCTAAAACATTAATAGGTGATTACAGATACATCTTTTGTCTCATGTGCATTCCTCTGCTTCCCTGAAAGCCAAGGAACAGGTATGAGGGGGGCAAAGTTTTGCATGTCTCCAAGGAAAAGGTGGAGCTAGTGTTGAGCCAAAGAACAGTTTCCTGAAATTTTCTTCCCCCATGTAAGAGTCTTCTATCCTTCTGCCACATTCTCTGAGTATCTTACAATTTAGATCTAATTTCTATCGATGTTAATGAGCATGCCTAAGCACTGTAAGGTAGCCAAGATTAATCTTTCTTTCTTTCTTCCCTCCCTCATCTGTCCATTGCACTTGAGTTTCTCTCTCCCTGTGCACTCTGATCTGTGCAGGTTGCCTATGCCTTTGGGAGGAATTATTTCATGATGTCTTTCCTTCAGCTTTAATCAGAATACCTGAAGTTGAAGTGGCTTCAGGGTTCCAAAGAGGAAATTGTACAAGGAAAGACAGGACATTTGCACAAATTCTTCATAGGAGAGTAAGCTCAAAGTGAGCCCAAGATAATTCCGAGAAATTTTCTTCTTGATTTAATTTCTTTACAAAAGCCATTTCTTCTCCTTCTCCTTCTAAAATTGCATGAAATCAATTTAAAACAAAACAAACCCCCACGGGACAACTTTTCTGATCAAACTAGAATTGATTACATAACTGAAGTGGGCAAAGATTTAGGAATTTTGTCAAATAATATGTATTTATTTAAAAGTTGCTTACCCCATATTTTCCCAAAACAGGTCTCAAGATGGCTCAAAAATCCATACTATCACCTCAAAAGTATAACCTGATTTCAGGAATGAAATTCCTTCATGGGTTACTCATATGAATGAGCTGTAGATGATTACACAAAGGTAGACTGCAACACTGGTTATGTCCCTGTGGATCTGCCTGTCCTCCTGACTCCATTTCCCACTTCTGTGTGTTGAGTGATGATCTAAAGGGGATTATTTGTGCTCATGGAAGCTCATCCATGAGATCTGAAGTCTTGATTGAACAGGATTTCTCATTATAGAGGAGCCCTCTTTTCAGGTAACTGTTGTAGCATGGTTCTTCCTGAAAATCAAAGAAGATAGGCTGCTCAGACAAGGAAGCTTGGTCCATGAGATTCTGCAAGCATCATCTATGGTTTCAGATGTCCCTTCTCTTTTACTTTCTTGTCTTTGCTAAGTTTTATGTGTTTGCTTTAGTGTGTTTGTTTGCTTTGATTTTTTATTTAATAGCAAACTTTCTTGAATGCTTTGGCAGGAAAGTGGTGCATATAAATACAATTAAGACATACAAGATCGGTCAGTAAAATAATGCATGAATCAGCAGTGTGCTTTTCTCTATGGAGCTTGCCACTTGTCCACAGCAATTAGCTAAGACTTTCCTCAAATCCTGTATATACACTTGCTTATTTATTTATTTATATGTTGCCCAGTAGCCCAAGGCTAGGATACTAGACCCAAGTGAGCAGCCCTAGACTTTGCTGTGACCCTAATGCCTCTACAACTTCTTCTCAAAGACAGTGAATAAATAAATAAATTCTAGCAAAATATCTCAACTACATCTGACATCATTTGTTCATTTTCAAATGGATGTAATTCTCTTACATGCAAGATGTTAGAAGATTAATTGATGCTTCTAAAAAGATGTGAAATCCTCTAAGTGCTGTAAGACAAGATCTAACAGATTTTATTCCAGTTATCCATTTGTTAATCAGAGTAGCCCTTGAGAGTCTTCTAAAGTCAGTTTGGTTCTCAAGACACTCATTATATGGGGCTAGAGGTAGCACAGAGCTACAAAAATCAGGAGAAAGAGAGAAAATTTCAGCTGGAGCTGAGGGTTGCTTCAGGGCCAGTTTTTCAAAGACAAATACACAGGGCCAAATAAACCTTTCAGAATACATCTGTGCAATGACAGGACATGTTTTCTTAGGAAATTAGTGGCATAAGCAGAAAGACAAAGCAGGATTTTTTTTTTTTACATTCTAGCAAAAAAATCTTCATTTAACTTTAAATGTAACTGCATTTTAGGCACAGATGAATCAGACTCTTGGTTTGTGTCAGTTCTGCAGGTGTAAAATAAAAATTATAAATGCCAAATGCCCCTTTCTGACTTTATTCCTGCATGTGTGCTTGGAAAGTTGCAGTTTTTGAAGAAGAAATATGGTCATATGCTATAGTTAAGAAGATTGACTACAGTTAAAGGCTCTAGACCAGAACTGTGTTTTATATGTAAATAAATAGTACTAGTCATTCTTTAGATTATTGTCATTGCCATGTGCTGTCAAGTCATCTCCAATTTATGGTGACCCTATGAATAAAAGACCTCCAAAATGTCCTACCTATGACATTCCTGTCCAGCTTTTGTAAATTCAGGGCTGTAGCTTTCTTTATGGAGTCAGTCCACCTTATTTTTGGTCTTCCATTTTCTTCTCTGCCTTCAATTTTCCCTAGCACATTCCTTTGATGTGGTGTCTACAATTAGAGCAGCCTCTGCTACAACAGTGTCTAGTGTGAAGGGGGAAGGTCGCTAGAAAGTGGCAGTCAGTTATGCTTTTGGCTTCACAGCCCATGACTAGCATCTCTTTCCACTCCCATCCCCACTAAATACTACGTATGTGGACATTGAAGACAAGGAAGCCTATCTGCTGGAAGCCCAGGCAGGAGGGCTTTCCTGGCGTCACACTTTGCTGCTAGTATGTGGGTGGCAGCAGTGTGGCTAGGAGTATCCTCACGTCACCAGACTGAGCTCAACACATGGTCCCATAGCCCCTCTCACATGTAATGGAGAGGACTCACATTTCTAGGTACCAGCCTATGGACAGAATCAATCTCTCTCTCTCTTTCACTCTTGTTCTCACTCTCTCTTAATGGGGTAAATGCTTCTTATTTCAGATCAGCTGTACAAACTTTAATTATATTTAAATATCTATGTTAAAAACATTTCTATTTACAGATTACATTTTAATTAATGTTATCAAATACCACATTTCCAAACTGCATTGGCAAGCTAAAATAATTAATTGTTTATATTGCAGCACTAGCCACTCATCCTGCTTTCTTCCAGGAGGAACCATTCTCTTTCTCCCCACTCTTAGCTTTCCATTTCCCTCTCCTTCCTGAACATACGGGCAGCTTTCCATGGCCACAGAGAATCCCCAGTCTTCACTTATATGTGTGTGGGAGGTACCTGCTTAATCTTCTTCCCCCTTTGCAACTTTAGCATTCCCTTGAACTTCTTGCTAAATTTTGTGGTTCTCTGGAGCCTGGTGGGCTTGAGTGGTACCATGTTGGCTATATAAGAATCCTCATTTGAGAATGAGTCTACTCTTTGCTGTAGCCATCCCCATTCATTTTTCTCAGCATGTCGTATCCATAAGAATACAGCCTAGATGCCCTACTCTTACCTACTAGATCTATCGTGGTGACTAAATGACTGATTGATAGAGTTTCCAAAGGGCATCCAAGGGACAGTGTGCATCAGGGACCTTCCAGATATGGTTGGACTGGAACCCCATCGTACCTAACCATTAGTCATGCTGGTTGGAACAGCTGGGCATTCAAGCCCAACAATTGCTGGAGGGCCATAGGTTTTGTATCCCTAGTATACAGGATCCCTCTCCCTTTCTTCTTTTCACAACAACAGTATGAGGTAGATCAGGTTGAGAAAGGATGACTGGCCAAGATCATACAATGATCTTCATGAGATGCTCTGGTTCAGATCCCCACTCAGACATACAGGCATGAGCAAGTTGCCATCTTTCCACCTTAATGATCCTCACAGGTTTGTTGTAAGGATTAAAAATAAAAATAAAAAGAAGAATCAGGAAGTCAGCTCTGAGTTTCTATCCCTATGAATGTGTCTATTGCTTTTATGAAAGCTGCTTGCGTTGGTGGACTCTTTATTTAACATAATAGAAAGCTTTGTGGGGATCCTGTGTAAAATAATATTTTCATGTCATGAATGTGAACTAAGATTATAGGACTGTATCCAAACATTTCAGAGAAGATCTCTAAGTTTCCACTGAAACTGTTTCAGCATGATAGGTAATTGAGTTGCTAAATGATTAACTAACTGATTATAGTTGAATTCAGTTCAGTTCCACTTAGACAGCAAATTAATGATGTACTAGAACAAAGACCTCTGTTTCACTCATCCTAAGCGGTCACTCTGAAGTGGGAATAAACATTGATAGGAACTGGAGATGAGTCAGACACTATAAATAAGGTGAGTCAGGTATCTTCTTCAATCTGCAAAGGTTTTCAATATCATTATACAGTGCTTTGGAAGCTCTTTTGAGGGGAAAGGGCATCATTAGAATTGGTTGATAGAGTTATCTGAGAGTAATGCTACTCTGCCTACCAGACTTAACTTGCAAAATTATGTATGGATGATTGCATGTTTCAGGAATTCAGCAAGGGGATTTCAGTGTTATTTATGTATCCTTTCTTCTTGTTGCTCCTTTTCAACTATTTGGCTACCTAAAAGAAATAAATTCAAGGACTGGAACTTCTCAAGATTTCTGTCTAAACTATAACTCATGTTTTTCTTTAGAAACTTTCATAATATCAAGATATATCCATTAAAGAAATGTAAAACAGATATTTAAAATACCAGCTGTGGAGAAAAAGGTATACACACATTTAAAACATCCAATTTCATCTTAGTGCCTTTAGATATTTGTTTATTAATTGGTGCCAAGGTAAACAACCTGTCTGTAAGTCCTTATTACACCAGTTTTATACCATCTGCACTGGCTGCCAGTGGAAGTCTGGGCCCATTTTAAGGTGCTTATAATTACATATCAAGCCCTAAATGACTTGGGGCCAGGGTACCTGACAGACTGCCTTCTCCTGTGTGTTCCTACCCATCCATTAAATTCAAGAGAGGAGGTCCTTCTTCAAGAGGTCCTTCAGTGAAGTGAGGAGATGAGGGCAAGAAGAAGGGCCTTCTTGGTGGTTGTGCCCCATCTCTGAAATAGATTCCACAGAAAAGTGCACCTGGCACTATCATTGTTATCATTTGGTGCTAGGTGAAGATGTTTCTCTTCTCCAGCTATTTTAACAAATGATTTAATGATACTCTTTTTTAACATGATCCTGGTTTGTAATTTTATTTTAATTTATATTATTTATTCATAGTTTGCTTATTTATTTTTATGCAATGCTCTTAATTATGTTTTTGTATTATTGATGTTTTGTTAATGTTTTTAGCGTTAATGATTTTAGAATGTTGTTTTAATTGCTGCAAGCCAGACAGGGAGCCTAATCATGAGCTATGATAGTGGCATATAAATTGAAATAACAAATAAATACATAAAGAAATAAATTCCTATGTACTCATCTGCTGAAAGCTGAAGATTCATAGCCAAAATGGTCTGCTAAAATTGAAATTGAACCACAATGGCAAAAGGTGATACTCACATCAGGCCTGCACAAAATACACCCCCAAGCCATATAGAGCATCTGTCAGACTGCAATATATAGCTGTATCCTGTCACATAAGGTTCAAGGACTTCATGTTTGACAGGCCTAGTTCAACAAACATTTATTACCATTTATGAACTGACTTGCCTCCAAGGTCATTTGGGACTCAGAATCTGATTTTGAAGGAGCATGAATTTTGAGATCAATCTCATCTCAACAACCTGGTGTTCTCTGGGTCTTTTGCACTACAACTCACAACTGCTCTAGCCAGCATGACCAATGGTCAGGAACACAGGAACTGTGCTTCACCAAATTTCATTAGGTTGTAGAAGGCTTGGCTACAGTGGCCTTCAGTTTCACACAGAGCTATTTTTAAGAAGTTGCTTACAGCCTTACTGACTTACTGCCAAGATGCTACATGCACATGCTCTGCAGGGTTCAGTTCAAATCAGAATAGTTTTTATATTCATAGGATCATAGAATGGAATTGGAAGAGGCAAGGAAGTCTATAAGGCCCAACCCCTTGCTGAATGCAGAACTCCAAGTCAAACCATCCCTCTCAGATGGTGGTCCAGCTGCTTCAGTGGCTCTAGTGTGGGAACACCCATGACATCCCTAGGTAATTCGTTCCATTGTCATATTGCTCTAACTGTCAAGGAGTTCTGGCTCATATCCAGCTGGTGCTCTACAAAACTTCCAAGATCCTTCTCACTTTCAATATTGCTGAATATTGAACTCAATTATTATCTTTCATCTTGTAACAATGTATTTGTTTTTTTCTAGGTGCATAACTTGGCATTTGTCCCTGATGAATTTCATTCTGCAGCTTTCAGTCCAGCATTCCAACCTATCAAGATTGCTCTGGATTTTATTTCTATCTTCCAGGGAATTAGCAATCATCTGCAAATTTGATAGGCATTTCCTGCACTTCCTCATCCAAATCATTCATTAAAATGTTGAAATGTTGATCACTGGGCCCAGTACTGAACCCCATGGCAGCCCACTCATTGCATCTCTCCAGGTGCCATTAATGAGCACGCTTTGAGTCTGCTTCTGCAGCTGACTGATCCACCTGATAGCTGTTTGGTGTAGTCTACTTTTAGCTAGTTTGCTAATCATGGGGCACTATGTCAAAAGCTTTACTTAAGTCAAGGTATATTATGTTCACAGCATTCCCACCAGGAAAGTTAACCAATCCAAAAAATAAGATTAGATCAGTCTGTCAGGATTTATTCTTGACAAATCCATGTTGGCTTCTAGTAATCACTGCATTTTTTTCCAAGAATTTCCTTCTTTAAAAAACCCCACCCTCTTGGACTCCTTTTCTTGTCCAAGTCACTTGCCATGGGACTTTGCTTATCATTGTTCTGAATAAATTAAAATCAGATTTCCTAAAATCCAGCATATGTGGCTTCACTCTTCTTCCTTTTAGGATAAAGAATTCAAGTATGACATAGTCCCTTTTCCCGAGAGTTCCCATAATTGCCATTTCGTCCACTAGGTCTTCCTTATTGGTGAGAATCAAGTCAAGGATAGCCATTCCTCTAGTTCAGGGGTCCTCAAACTTTTTAACCAGGGGGCCAGTTGAAAGGTGCCGGTGCTGGGCATGGGATGGAAAGGCGGTGCCAGCGGTGAGCGCAGGCCGGCTCGGGGGCTGGGGCGGCACATGCGGGCATGTGTGCTGAGGCCGGGGCAGGGCAGGTGGCAAGGGGAGGCGAGGCAAGGTGGAGGCGGGCACGTGCCATGAGGTAGGCACACGAGGCAGCAGCTTGCTTGCTTGCTTGCTCGCTTGCTTGCTTGCTTGCTTGCTTGCTTGCTTCCTTGGAGATAACTTTCTCTGAATGAGCAAACTGCTGCCTACCTGCATGCAGGGTGAGGTGGGCAGTGGTGGCAGGTCCAAAAGGGCATGGAGAGCTGGATCTGGCCCCCGGGCTGTAGTTTAAGGACCCATGCTCTAGTTCCTTCCTCCATTTTCTGCAGGAAGGTGTTATCATCAACACATGTTATCAACAACACATGTAAAATATTTCTTGGAGTGGACATGTTTGGCAGAATTTGCCTCTCAGCAGATAACAGGGAAATGGAAGACTCCCATAACTACTACATCAGCCTCCTTGAAACACTGAAGCTGTCACACAAAACCAAGTACAAGCGCATGGTATTGGCATGCACATGGCTCTGAGAGAATGATCTGGCTTGATAGCAGTACAGACAGGCTGAAGAATATGGGCATATCCATTCTGCCTTTAAGGCCAAAATATTTCTGAAAACACCAATCAACAACTTTTGTGTTATTAAGAAAATTTTAAACTGGGAGAAATAAATAAATGTACCTTTTGGTCAGGTTATGCCCATAGTTATAATTTGAAGGCCAGTGTGGTGTAGTGATTAAGAACATGGGTCTGGGACTCAGACAATCTGGGTTTATCCTGGTTAAAATCCTTCACTTTGTGGGCTTAGGCAAACTGCCATTTTTTTTAGCCTCAAATCAGAATGTCAGAGCGATGGCACAAAGCTGCTACAAAGATGAAAATCAATGTAAGGGATATTTAGAGAATCTATGTGAACACTCCAAAATGCTTGCAAAGTCAGTGTGCTTATTTTCATTTTAGGGCCTCATTAAGCCTTTCCCAACCTCATGTGCATCTGATGTGTTGAACTGCAACTTGTCCCACACCTGAACAACACATTTGGATGGCATTAGGATGGGGAAGACTATCCTGGTTCTAAACTAAATAGGCTCCACTGGAAGGCTCTACTTAGTGGATGGAATTAAACCTAAATAGACGGCAGAGCAGAAGGATTTGCTGCTGTTGACTGCAAACACTGGTATGCAACCAACAAACTAGTATGGGAATACAATAGACTCTGTGTACTTTGCACAAGTGGATTTTCTGCCTTGGACACAGGGATGTTCTTTTGGGAAAGAACCTACCTTTCCTAGGAAAATTTTCACACCTCTAGTTCCATGTCACAGAAAGAAATCAAAAGTGTGCTGCATGTTGTGACAGATATAAAATGTGATACAGCTGATTCAAGCTCTTTGCAGTTGAAGAGACAGAAAGCTTTGACTTACACAGAACTCTTCCTCAGATGGAGAATTACATTTCAGGCTGACAATTTTAATTTCCCATCCCTCCCTGAAATATCAGTTAAGTCCTAACACACTTCCTTTCCTTGTTTACAACCAAGTGTCTGCATTAACATCCTAACAGATGGCATCATCCTTAAAACTCATTCTGTTTTTTTGCCATCAAGCTTTTGACTCCCCTCTACTTTGCATGATTGCATTTGAGATACTTCAAAGAGCTCCTTTGAAGGATGATAGTGTCAAGAGTCTTTGTTATCATTTCAAAGGACATTCCCACTTTGTAGGGCCTAGGTAAACATCCTTTTTTTCCTTTTGAGGCAAACCTTTCAGCATGCAGACTGACTCTTTTCATTGGAGCCATCTCATTCCTTTTCTGCCCAGCCTTTCTGACTCTGGATGCTTCTAGCAAGGTCATTGCACACATTTTAATGTGCTGTTGCAATAATATCACATAATGGATGAGAACATGAAAGATGGCCATTGACAAATCAGTTTTCATAGAACAGATAATTCACTTTATAATTCACTAAACCCGGGTGAACTTTTTGCAGGTTAAGATAAATGAGTGATCACAATAAGGTGCATGTGAATGACAAAGGAGATGGAGTTCATATAAAATCAACAGTTAGGGATACTGAAAAAATGGTGATGTGGATTGAGATGAGAAGTGAGCAAAGTATAGATAGTATACTGATATTTGGCCATCTCTCTCTCCCATTGGTGTTGGTTGATTTTTAATTTTAAAAAAGGTTGTGTCATTCTTCTAGGCTGACAGATTAGAGGTTAGAGTTCAGCCACTACAAGAAGTAAGGGATGTTTTCTGAATGACATTACGGCAGCATGGTTTCCCAGATATGGACACCCTTCAAGCAACCTGATCATAATCATATAAAATGCAGATACATATAGGTTTTTTTTACTATGATTTCATTATATATTTGATATGTCCAATCTCTCCCAATGGTGGTAGTCTTCTTAGGCAATTTTGCTCCAGCTGACTAGGTTCATATGACATAAAAGCCCATCATGGGTTTTTAAGTCCAGTCTGCTTCCTTCAAAGCAGTTTGGGTTTGGGGAGGGGGCAAGCATTCCTGGCAAGGCATGTTATTTTCCAGGGCTTGCTTGACCCATGATGGATTGTTATAAGAGACCAATTCCATGGGGGGTTGCAGGAGGTGGCTAGTAGAGAGACTGAAAGGAAGTGTTCAGCAAAAGCAGCAAAACCTCCTTGCTACTCTTCACAATCTTTCCTGTACTTCCATCAGCAACAGCCCCTCCAGTGATGTCCAAGCAGTACTTTGGGGCAGCCATCATTGGTTTGCCACTTTTTCTAGTTCCAGAAGTGTACACAAATTCCTTGTAATGTTTAGGAAGCTGCTGCTGCCAGTCTTACACCGGTGTGAAAGTGCACACTGAAGGCCTTCCTGAATATGTAGTCTTGTCTGGTTGAATTCCTTGTAAGTCTCATCTGTCAGAGGCAGCAAAATACATGGATAACATGGATGGAAACTTGTTGAGAGTGCACATCATTAATTTGCATGCAGTTGCCAGGCTGTCTTCTGTAAATGACCATGTAAAAGTGAAAAAAGCAGGGAGGGGAAAGGTGAAAAGATCTTCCCGTTACCAATGTAATCCTCTCAACTTCAAGTGCTGAATTGACTGTTCTTAGTAACCTCTAAATTTTCAACAATTCCATGAGGGCTTCTCTGTACAAGGTATTTCTTATGCATTCATGATCCCTCACTCATGGAAATCTATAGGGCCTTTAGGCAGCATTCCTCATTCTGCAGGACTTCTCCCATATTTTGCAGCCATTTTCCCTGTGTGTTTTTAGAGCATTGAAAGTCAGCTACTAAAATCCAAATCACAACAGACTAGAACAAAAACCTCATGAAAAGGGGCAAATCTGCTCCATTGCAGCTATACCAGTGCCACCTTGAGTTTGGTTGATGCAATATACAGAGAGAGCACGCATGAGAGAGAGAGTAGGCAGAGAAATACAGTTTTCCTCCAGCAATGATAAAAGAAGCCTTAGTTAAGCAGCAAGTTAAATCCCCTCATGAACAGAAATGTTGATCCTCCAGCTACTCCATAAAAGGGAGATATCTCCCCTCACCCCGTTTAATTAGTTTACTGTATTAGTTAGTTTTCAGATCACTTACTGTTAATGTGGTTTCCTGACAATTCTTAAACAAAACCCCAAGAAGGCAGCTGAATTGAATGGAGTGAAAAGGGCCACACTGAGGGGCCCTTTTGATGCATCCTACCCTAAGCAGTATTGATTTAATTACTGCAAAGTTTATAGGGTGGAAGAAGAATATAACACAAGCTTCATTACCCATTCTTTCCAAAGCAACTTCTTTTTCATCAGATTGAATAAAAATGGTTTGGAAAAGGTGAGGGAAATATTTGGCCCAGCACTAATACAGATGTCTTCCTATATTATTATCTTGAAAACTAGAATATTATTTAGATATAACTGGATTTGGGCATAATCTTTTAAGTAGGACTAAATGCCCCTCATAAATCAGAAGACCTTTAATTAAATAATTTTCAATGCAATATTATCTCCACCTCAATTCAGTATAATACTTTCAGGGATTCCACTTGAATCAGTCTGGGGAAAGTAGCCTAAAAGGGAAGCATCCCAGAGGTAGATATATACCATCAGGGAGGGCAAAACAAACACAAGAACACATACTTGTTGTTCAGGGGCTCCCCACCACTACCCTTGCACTTTAATGGAGAGCATAATTTCACCTTGATAACTTCTGCTGCTTGTATTGAGGTCTTACTTGTTATTAGCTGGTTGGTGATTTCATCATTATGTACCAATGCATGAGGAGGGTTTTCACATTTATTCCAGTTAGTTTGTAATCATGTGCATCTGTCATCCTCTCTCTCTGAATGTACATCTTGAACTATTAGATGGCTGATTAAAACAATTTGCTGTGCACATGATACAATAATCAGTCCTTCCAGCTCATGTTCCCTAAATAACTGTGTGTTCTAATAAGTTGATAAGAAAACCATAGTCAAAGGCAGTTTATGGTAGGGTCTTCCTGCAGTACCTCCCCATGAGGTTCTATGCATTATGAGCTTTCTTTAAAAGTCTTTAAGCAAAGTCAACCAGGGTGACACAGTTTCAGATACTTCCACAAGATTTCTGCTTAACTAATTGCTTTCTATGTTTATCTACACATTTGTTTTTCTGATATGACTCATACTCCCCCCCACCACACACACATATATATCAAAGACAGCTGTGTTGGCTATAAGAATAATCCCAAATTCCATATTGTATAATGCCTTTATTAAGCCAACTCAAACAAATGTCTTAAAATATGTGCAACTGAAACTAGTAATTCAAATTTCTGCAGAGTCTTCGATCACAATCTAAAGCATGTTTAGACAGAAAAAAAAGTTCTACAAGGTTTGTTTGCTTGCTTGCTTTTTCTGTCTACACATACATAGAATTGGGCATTAAGATGATATGGAAGAGGTAGATTTGTAGACATTCAGACTGGGCTCTGCCTTGTGACACAATGGCTTCAGCTGAAGTGCATCAAGGATGCTACTAAAGGTGTTTCTCTATATGGATGTCAATATAATGATGAATTTGTGTTGCCTTTTCCATAGGACAAGTTGCAACCTGTGCAGACAGTCCCTCCTGTGTTTTTATCAGCCCCAGAGAAGAAGATTGCCCATCTATTCCTCATCTACTTCAATAAAGCAAAAGAAGAATTCCATAAACCCTACATCCCATGAATGCCATGTCACATACAGGTGTCTGCTGAGTTCAGAAGCAAAGTACTGGAGATTAAGACATGATGTGATTGTGTACTACTTTGTATTATTTTTGCTGGTTACTGTCATTTCTTTGTCTCTGTGTGACCCCTTCTCTATCAGAAAGGCTGTTCCACTTTTAAACTAACAAATGCTTAAGGACCAGCTAGGCATGGTTTGTGACATCTACTTTTTGCTCAGAACATGTGCATTTAATAAAGAATGTTATAGTCTGTAGGGCTCATTTCTAATACTTAAACACTAGAACTACACCTTTGCTACACCCTGAGAAGAGATTCTTATTAGTTGAATGTTGTTGCGCCAAAGTGGGCGCTCTTCTAAATCTACAGTTAGCAACTATGCCTTGGTCATTCTTTCTCACTATCTGCCTTCATTTTCACACTAGTGTAAGTAATTGTGCTAGTATAAATAATAGGGAGCTGTAATAAGCACTATTTGGCAATATAAATGGCAAACGTGAGGTTGCTATTGGGAGCAGAACCATAGTTTGGGGAAGGTTTAAAAGCCACCTACTCCATACACTAGTATCAGGGGCAGTTAGGTAAGCGTAAACATGTAGACAAAAGAAAATAGAAAAGAAAAGATCATGGGCAGTTACTAAACATCATTTATCATGCTTTCTGAAGCCAGTTGCACTAACAAGCCATGGCTTGTTAGCCACAGATATCCAATGAAGAGAACCCATGGTTTGTGCTTGAGTTGTGAACTATGGTCTGTTCACAATCATTTGTAATCACAGATGAGTTCAGATCATACCCAGGCTTCAACAACAACCCACTATTTAATGACAACCCACACTCAAACCAGACTTGACCCATAAAAGCCGGTTAATCTGTTTTCTGAACCCAGTCAATGTGTACTTTGACCTTGAGATTTCCCTCAAAGGAGTTTTATTTTATTTTTAGTGTAGTTGGAAGACAAGTCCTTGGGAAAACAAACAAATGAACAAACCTCTCCCACAGAACTACCACTCTAGAAATCCTAGGAGAAAGACAGCTACAACTGCAACGGGCCCTACATTTCTCAAAGGAATTTTTCAGAGAACATTTCTGATATTTTTTTTCTAAAGAAATAAGGAAATATGCTGGACTATTACCTCTGCTAATGGTGAGCCATAGCCATGATAAACTATTGCCTAATTTCTCCTATCAATAGAGCAATTTGGTGAAATAGTATCCTACTCTCAATTGACCTGACCACAATTGAGCATTTCAAGAGACTGTCTGCATGTTGCTCTAGCCACAACACTGAGATTCTTGAATTTTCAAGGGTAATTATGCCCAATATTTTAAAAGTTACTAACTGACTTGCTTTGTGTTGTCTACATTTTGAAACTAAAAAAGATGACTAGTGCTAGTCATTCTGTAGACCCCTGGAATAGCCTTTCCATTGTTCATTACAGTAGGCTATGCTGTCGATGTAAGATAACATTCCTTACAGTCCCCAGCTGACTATACACACACACACACACACACACACACACACACACACACACACACACACATATATATATATATATAGAGAGAGAGAGAGAGAGAGAGTTCTTGCTGTTCAAACAGATGTCTGCCATCAGATGATGTAAGTGCTGCAAAAGGAGACAAATTCCTCTCTGTCAAAAGAGACAAATTGCTTTTTTTCCTGCTGTTTCCTGCCCACACCTGGGCTGGTAGAAATGACACAGCACCACATCATTGGCTTCTTCTCTCATTGGCTGCACTCACAATTACACCTGATTATCCTTGACCTGCTCTTAATGGAGGACGCCCTGCCTGTAGCAGAGGTTAGATAGGCTGCTTCACCCTTTCCTTTCCTACCAAAAACACTTTGTCGGTGTCCATATATTTTGTCAAGGTTCCTATTCTCTCACAGCTGAGAGACCTTGCTTATGGGGGAGGGGGATTCTATCCTCACAGAAATCATTTTGCCAGTAAAATTGCTGCCTCTAACTCCCTTCATTCAGAAGGGACAAAAGCAGATATTAAAGGGGGAATAGCATTTGGCTGAAGAAGAAAAAAAAGTGCAGTTATGTGCCTTACTAGCCTTGAAAAATTACTGCATGCCCTTAGGATGCATGTGAACATCCTAAATTGTGTGAATGTGTCCTTGCCCTTCTTGCTGATAAGCATGGAGTTAAATTTAGAGTAAGAAAGAATTTCAGAATGAACCCCCAATTCAAAATTTGCACCTTTCATTATGAAAAAGGCCCAAATTGCTCCCAAGGGTTCAGGTACAACTCATAAGAATTTAGTTAGGGATGCCAGAAAACTGCAACAGATTTAAATGAGTTGGGATTTCTATAAAGTCTACCCATAGATTCCACACATTGTAGACTTGGAAACTTTCTGGAATTTTGCACTAGTTTAGTTGTAGAAAAATATGAAAAATAAAAAACTGAAAATGTGCCTTTCCACCCATAAACTAATGTGCCAAAATGCACATTTGGAAGGAATGTGCACATCTTGGGGGAGGAATTTGCATATTTTCAAAATGCAAATTGCACAAGTGCATGTGAAAACAAGTTCAGGTAATTTCCAAAAAGTGATTTTGTCATTGAGCAGATGACAGAAAAATCCAGGAAACACAGCATTCATTCAACACCAAAGCGATGTCTCTGCCATTTTCTCCTTCTTTTCAAAAAGCCTAAATGTATGCAGGAATGAGAATCAAACAGGAGAGAGAGCACTCGGGGGGGGGGGGGGCGCTGCATGTAGTCCACGGGCCACATGTTCCATGCTCCTACTGTAGACAGATAGCTCAGAGATTTACTACTGGACGTTTATGTGGAAGGAATCCAGTGGTTTATAACCAACTTAGTATTCCTTTGCTGTCTACCACTTGGCAACTTAAAATGTTTAGTGATGGCATACACAGATATGAAAAGCTGTATGTTCCTATATCCTGCTTCCTTGTTTTCCTAGATTTTGGGGTGACTGCAAGAGTATGGTAATACTTTGCTTTCTGAATGCCTGCAACATTATCACTTCTCCATGTGAGCTTGTTCTTCATGTGACACTTGGAGGGATATTTTGAATCACAATAGCCATCAGTCAACAGCACTGTGGGATCTACCATTAGTGGGATCTGTGGTAGCCTAGTAGCTAAGAGAGTAAGCAAGGAATCAGGAAGCCCCTGGTTGATCTTAACACTGCTATGAACTCTTTCAGTTTCCTTAGGCAAGCCCCAGACCTCCTTCCCCATCTGCAATATTATAATTCATAATACCAACTTACCTTATAGGGTTGCTGTAAGTATTACAGTTAAAAGAGGCATATTAATTTCCTGGGATGCTTCAAAGTATTGGGGTTAAGCATTCTTTTTCTTGAATCAACCATGAGGATGGAGCTAATGTGCAGTAGATCTATTTGTAAGATAAAATGTTGTAGGCTTCCAGAGCAATTTGCTGCCATTGTTGTGATTCCTTTAAATGATTCAGAAGTATGTTAAAGGTACTTTTTTCATTGGCATTTTTATTGTTGTTCTTAAGAACTCACTTACATGTTCCCTTTCATTCTTTATTATTTTTCCGGATGAAGATGTGCCTGGAGCATTTTATGCACTGATAGAATTTATGCTCTTTTTCTTTAGACATGGTCTATTCTTCATCTTCTTCCTCCCCCCCCCCCCATGGGGGGAGGAAAGGACTTGATAAACTGGGTTATATAAGGACAATGCAGATGCAGATTTCTATAGAAAGAAATGGGACTGCTGCCTGATAAAGAGGCTTGAATTTGTTCAGCTGCAAACAAATGCTACTATAAATGTATATACTGACACTCTGAGATTTCACTTCAGCACTTTGTTTCTGATTTGATTGCCTCAATATCATTCTTCATTGTATCCATCCACACTACCTTTCTCTTTGTATCTATTCTTCTATGCTAAAATACCCTCCTTGTTTCTTTCTGTCCTTTCATTCAATGGTCATTATTTCTCACCTTGCAAGGAAAAGAGAAGAAAAGGTGATCTGGGTTAGTGCACAAATAGGCAAACAAACATTTCCAGCATATCTGAAATGTAAGACGAGGACCATCAAGGTACTATAACAGACTCAAAGAAAGATAAAGAAAGGTTTTATAGCATTGTTGATGGAGTTCAAAATGACTGGAGCAAATTGATGCTGGTCAAGGCTAGGAACTGGGTCATAGCCAAAGAGTTTTATGTTAGTCAGTGGCCTACACTAAGTAGAAATAACACTGTATGAAATCCACAGAAGCTGCCTCATGCCAAGACAAACCATTGGCCCATTTATCTCAGTACAGTGTATACTGTCCACTGATAGACAATGTCAGAATCAAAAGAGACATTATTTCACATGTGTGTCTAGCACCTAAGTTTTTCTTCATTTCTACACTTTCTGGAAGATGGACTGCTGCCAAGGGATGGGTGGCACCTTACAAGGACTGGAAATAGTGTGCTTGGGCACAGCAGGGCTTTAAAGTAAATCCTACAAGGGAGGGAGAGGTACACTTGGGCATAACAACAAAGATTTATGTACCACAACATGGCACAAAGAGCTGTTCGAACAAGGCACAAAAATGTAGGAATAAAGCTATAGTATAAAGCACTCATTCTTTGATGTCTACATACTAATGGCCAGAGTATGGGAAACAAACAGCATGATCAGGAAGATGAATATAACCTGATAGGCATAACAGAAACTTGGTGGGATGATTCCCATGAATGAAATTGAACAGATGAGGATATAACCTGTTCAAGAAGAACAGAAAGAGAGGTAGAGTTGCACTATATGTTAACATACATATCTCTGTGCAGAAATACAGGAGGGTGAGCTTAGCAGCCCCATCAAGAGCATCTGGATTAATATACATGGAGCAAGGAGTAAAGGAACACAGTGGTTGGAGTCTGTTAATGACCACCCAGTCAGGGAGAAGACAAGGATCAAGTTTTTGAAAAGTGAATTGCCAATGTTTCAAGGTGGCATGATGTTGTATTTGTGGGGAACTTCAGTTTCCCCAATATCTGTTGGGAGACAAACTCTGCCAAACACAGACCCTCCAAGAAATTCCTAAATGTGTTGCTGATAACTTCCTCCAATAGAAATTGAGGAACTGCTATCCTTGACCTGATATTAACCAGCAGGGAAGAACTAGTGAAAGTGGCAATTCCAGAACCTCTGGGGGAAAGTGATGATGCCATACATGAATTCTTGATTCTAAAAGAAGCAAAAGACAAATGTAGGCAAACATGTACCTTGGATTTTAGGAAATCCCATTTTAATAAACTCAGAACAATGATAAATGAAGTCCCATGGCAAGTGACTCTGATGAGAAAAGGGGTCCAATATGGGTGGAAGTTTTTTTAAAAAGAATGTCTAAAAGCACAATTACAAACAATTCCATCAAGAAACAAGGATAGAAGACAATAAAAGATGCCCATATGGCTTCAAAAACTTGAAAACAAAAAAGTATAGAAAGTGGAAGGATGGCTAGGCTTCAAAGGAAGAGTACAGGCAGGTAGCACGGAATTGCAGAAATGGCATTAGGTAGGATAAAGCTAGGAATAAACTGAGGCTCATGAGGGATGCTAAAAACAAAGTCTTCTTCAGATATACAAAGTAAAAGTCAGAGGAAAGAATGGGGGTTCAACTACTCAGTGTGGATGGCAAAATAACAGATGGCAAAGAAAAAGCAATAGTGCTCAATTCCTACTTTGACTCAGTCTTCCTCCAAAAGAAGGTTTATGACCTTCCTGAAGAAGGGGAAGTACAAGCTGATGGAGAGGGTGGCAGTTCAAGATTAATAGGTAAATAGTCAAGGATCATCTTACTCGGCTGGAGGAGTTCACATCTCAAGAGCCTGATGAACTCCATCCTAGAGTCATAAAGGAACTGATGGAATAATTCTCAAAATCACTATATATTATCTTTGAGAAATCATGAAGGACAGAAGAGGTGCCAGATGACAGGAAGAGAGCTAATGTTGTTCTTATCTTTGAGAAAGAAGAAGAAGCTGAGAACCACAGACTAGTCAGTTTGATGTCAAGCCCTGGAAAAATTCTGGAGCAAATTATACAGCAGTCAGTCTGTAAACACCTTGAAAATAATGCAGTGATTACTGGAAGCCAACATGGATTTCTCAAGAATAAGTCCTGCCAGATTGATCTGATTCCATTTTTTGATTAACTACCCTGATGGACAGAATGCTGTGCACATAATCTATCTTGATCTCAGCAAAGCTTTTGACAAAGTGCTCCATGATATCCTGATTAGCAAACTAGCTTAAAGTGAGCTAGATGACACACAATCAGGTGAATCCACAGTTACAGAATTGGACTCAAAGAGTGCTCATCAATGGCACCTTCTGAAACTGGGGAGAGGTAACAAGTGGGATACAATAGGGTTCAGTCCTGAGCCCAGTGCTCTTCAACATTTTTATGAATGATTTGGATAAGGAAGTGCAGGGAACAAATATCAGAGTTTCAGATGATACAAAAATGGATGGGATTGCTAATACCCTGGAAGGCAGAAATAAGATTTGACGTGAACTTGATAGGTTGGAGCACTGGGTTGAAAACAACAGAATGAATCTAATAGGAACTATTGCTAAATTCTCCTAGGAAAAGAGCACCAAAAGCCTTGTTGCAAGATGGAGAATACTTTGCTCAACAATAATGCAAGTGAGAAGAATCATGGAATTATGTAGATCACAAGCTGAATATTAGTCAACAATGTGATGTGGCTACAAATAGAGCAAATTCTATTTTGGCCTTCATTAACAGAAGTATCATGTCCAAATCCTGTGAGGTAACTTCTACTCAGTACTGGTTAGGTCTCATATAAAGTACTCTTTCCAGTTCTGTGCAACACAGTTGAAGAAAGGTGCAAAAAAACTGGAAAGGATTCAGGGAGAAGCAACAATGACAATCCAAGAAATGGAAATTAAGCCCTGTGAGGTGAGATTGAAAGTACTGGGCATGTTTAGCCTCAAGAAGAGAAAACTGAGGGGAGATGTGATAGCACTCTACAACTACAGTATACCCCCGTGAAGTCACAGTTCAGCATTCACAGCCTCAGTCTTCCATGGAATTTTCCTCAGAACCGAACTAATATTGTTCACGGAAGCCCCCGCAATTTCACAGAAACCACTGACTGGCTGCTGCCCTGTGACACATCTCTGGTGTTTGCTGAGTGTTCTCCATTTTGTTCTTGAAGCCCTAAAAAGCCACCCAAATTTCCTGCACCTTCTAAGGCTTCTGGCAATGAACCTAAGTGTCAGAAGAGGTTCAAAACACTCCAGCAGAAAGTTGAACTATGGATTTGCTCTGGGAACTAAAAAGTTATGCCACAGTAGTGCGCCATTATGGCATCAATGAAAGCACTGTACGCTACATAAAGAAGAATGAGGCAGTAACATATTTAGGGTATAAGCTGATATCGATGTTCAGTCTTGTCATCTCTTGTTTGACCACATCCAACTTGCCTTGATTCATGGATCTTACATTCCAGATTCCTATGAAGTATAGATCTTTGCAGCGTCGGACTCTCCTTTCACCACCAGATACATCAGCAACTGAGTGTCCTTTCAGCTTTGACCCAGTCGCTTCATTCTTTCTGGCGCTACTAGTACTAGCCCTCTGCTCTTCCTCAGTAGCATATTGGACACCTTCCGATCTGAGGGGCTCATCTTCTGGTGTCATATCTTTTTGCCTTTTGGTACTGTCCATGGGGTTTTCATGGCAAAGATACTGGAGTGGGTTGCCATTTCCTTCTCCAGTGGATCACATTTTGTCAGAGCTCTCTGCTATGACCTGTCTGCCTTGGGCGACCCTGCATGGCATAGCTCATAGCTTCATTGAGCTATGCAAGCCCCTTTGCCACGACAAGGCAGTGATCCATGAAGGAGAGATTCTTGCTAGACATCATGAAAAATGTCTTGACTGTTAGAGCAGGATGACAATGGAACCAATGACCTAGGATGATTGTGGGCTCTCCCACACCAGAGGCATTCAACATGCAACTAGACAGTCATTTGAGACTTGGTGTCCTGCACTGAGCAGCGGGTTGAACCTGATGGCCACCTGGCCCCTTCCAAATCTACTATTCTATGACTCTATTGTTTTTACTCTAGAGGAGATGCTGGGACCCAACTCTTTTCAACTCCCCCACACAAGTCTTTATCCAGTTCAAAACATATACACCTACTATAATGTAGAAATGAAGAAAAAAGTAATTGTTGAGACACATTTAAAGTAATGTTCTGTTCTTGCTCTCTGTGAGCATCTCTCCAGGTATCAGGCAGAGATAATTTCTGGCCCAACCAGAGATGCCAGAAATTGAACTCGGAAGTTCCTGCCTGCAAAGCATGCACTGAGATGTCAACTGAGATATTCTGAAGATATTTTTTCTTGAAAGAAAGAAAGAAAGAAAGAAAGAAAGAAAGAAAGAAAGAAAGAACAAACCTGCCCCACCCTAGCCAATGAAACTGAGTTAGACTATGAGGACCTATCTCCAATAGCTGGGTATTTTGACTCAGATCCCTTGCATTTCGGCAGAATGTGCAAATGAAACATAAGCATTTACTCAGACAAGTGCAGAGGCACTTATGCCAAGGTAATGTGCATAAGACTGCAGCCTTAAGCAAAAATGAGTATGTGCTGAATTGCACCCTAAATTACTGCTAAAAAAATATCATAGAGCTGTTGTGAATAGTTTAAAGTGTCAGCTCAGTGTGTTGCAGTTGTAAAACAGGCAAAACTCTGAAAAGAAAATAATACAGAAACCATCATAATGTCTTTATAAATAATTGATGCAACTACCCCTTGAGTACTATTAACAGCTGTGTTCCCATTTCAAAAAAGATAACAGGAGAAAGTGTGTGTGTGTGTGTGTGTGTGTGTGTGTGTGTGTGTGAGTGAGAGAGAGAGAGAGAGAGAGAGAGAGAGAGAGAGAGAGAGAGAGAGAGAGAGAGAGAGAGAGGAAATGTTCTGTGGCTTTCCTAAGAGAAGACACTAAAAAGATTAAGTTTCTCTTCCATTAGGGGGAAAAAGGATGAGCTCTTATCTTATGCAAAGTTACTGGTTAGCTGCAAATTTATAGTGAGATGGGATGTGATCACTACCATTAGCATGTGGGGCTATTCACACTTCCATACTTTTTGTGTATTCACAGTGGTCTGCTCTGCTTCTTTTCCCACCCGCATAAACATATTTAGTTTTTCCTCATAGCCCTCTTTATTGCGGACACCATTAATTAGGGGTTCAATAGCATGAATTTGTTGTATTAGGTTACTGTAGAGTATAACTTCAGTCTGTCTTTTGCTTGCATTGCACTAGGTACCACAAATAACAGCATTGGGTTGTTAATTTGTGTGTTGATGCATGAAGCCAGGAAGGATAAATTTAATTCGGAATGAATGCAAAGAACACCCTCCAGAACTAGCTCAGGCACAGAGAATTTGATCTTATACATCAGATGAATAATATATTGTGATAAAGATGCCCAGGTTTCTAAGAGCTATCAAAAATTAAAAATTAGTGGGTAGCCAAATCTATGATGGCACTATAGAAATAATTTTGGACAGGGAAGTTGGCTACTCAAGAAGAATGTTGAACATTACTCCCACTTTAAAATCATGTAGATAAAAATGAATTAATTTCAGCTGGAAAAAGACTGTAGCTTGGATTCAAGATAGACATAATCTTCTAAGAATATTGTAAAAAGTACGAGGAGGAAGGAAGAAGGAGAAGAAGATGGGGTGTGAACTAGACAAAGGTAAATACTTTTTAAAAGTCCCATTGATTTAAGCAAGTACTTAACCTTACCATTGAAATCGGTAGAATTTAAAAGAGCCTTCACTTTGGCTGGAGTGTGCCATTATTCATTTAAGCATGGAGCCAAACATATTTAAGAAACACATTTTAATATGCACTTTAATCAGGTGGTTGAGTAATGATGCACAGAGGTCAAGACCTCCTTACACTTTTGTTCCTGTCCTGGAGTAGGAGGCGTTTTTCACAATCAAGAAGCTGAACACTTGTATGATTTACGAAGTGAAATTAGCAAAAACAGTTTGGATAATTTGCATTAAAAATGTGCTAATGGTGTTACTGCTGGAATTATACAATAAGAAACCCATCTCATAGCATCTCTATGATGCTCTTGTGTAGGCTTCTGGGAATTTAAACCACTGCCTATTTCAGTTCTTTCTGATTTATGTTGAGTTAAACTGCAGTACAAATTTCAAATAATGTTAAACTATAGTTTAAAAATTATCTGGACTGACCCTTTTCTTCCTCCTAGAATAGACTTTGAGTAACAATTCAATTCAATTGTTATCCTAAGAATAACAATTATTTGTGCAATAGGCTTGTTCCCCCTTTAGAGCTTAAATTAGGCTTTTCTGAAGTATTTTCTAACTGAGAATATTGCTCACCAAAAGGTTTCGGAGTGACTGACTGACATATCATTACAGATGGAGAGAGCAACGATATCAGCTGCTAAAACCATGTCACCATATAAGAATTTCCTTACTCTCCTTCTGCTTTGCTATTTAAAGAATTTGCAGAGACATAGAAATAAGATGGGATTTATTAAGCTTGGTTAAAACTCTTGCCTTCAGCTGTGTTAGAAGGTAGATACAGATATCTTCTTGAAATTCTCCACCTTATTTGAGGGCTGAGAAACTGGGAAGAATGGTTCACCAAGTTTCTCCAGTAGGAGGAGAAATTCTCCAAGCCTTTTTCATAGATACATTGTGGGACTGTAGCACAACATCTTTTATTTTTCCCAAAGGTTATTGCTTATTCACTGCCCCTGTAAAGGACACAAATAACAACTGTGTTGGGACTCTGGCCCCCATTTTACATCCATACATTGTCCCATTCTTGGTGTTATTCCAAAGCATTGGGTGGGTAGGAAGGGTTACGATACTGCTCTTTACCTAAAAACAATACTGCTCTTTACCTAAATACTGCTCTTTACCTAAAAACCTTGTAGAGGGTGCAGAAGGGGAAATGTTGTCTGCATTCAGTCCTGGGGTCCAATGAATTCAGTCGTTAGGTATATCGCTAATTTCCTTCAAGTCAGCCTTCTAGACAGACCTTTATATTTGCAACATGGGAAGTCCAAAGTGATGATGAGAGCAGGGGCAGTGATAAGCAAGTTATTTTGCTGGATCAAGGCCATTTAACACTTTAAAAATCACAGTATAGTTTTCATTTGGACCCAAAATCCAACTGAAATCCAAGACAGTTCTTTCAAAATTGGCATAATGTGCTTTCTGTGCACCATATTCATTAAGAGATGAGCAGCTGCATTTTAACCCAGCTGAGGTTTCTGTGATATGAATAAGACATAAATTACTACAGCTAGATCAGACACATACCAAAAGTACATTGCTGGATTGCCAATCCAAACTGGCAGAAGGCGTTCATTACCAGAACTGTCTCGTGTCCATCTGGGAGCAGCAGTAGATCCAAGCCATGAACTTAAGGGCACAATCCCATGAAAGCTTAGGCAGGAAAAAAACACACACCAGTTCACAGCTTTCTTCTCCTAGCCATGGTTTAAGTGTTTCAAAGTGAGTACAATCCCACTGAATATAGTCTCATCCTTATTCCAAGATGAACCATGTTTGATTCAACATCTTTGAATCTCATCTAGATTAAGCTTCAGTTTATTTGCCCTCACCAAGTACCTTCCTGATTTACTCAGAAGAACCTATGCTCTCTTTGATGGCAGTGCATGCACATGTGTGAATATTCTGTAATCTGAAACAAACTGATTCTCATTTTTGAGCTTCATTAGCAGATGGCAACCTGTTAAAACATATTACTTTTTAAAAGATAAGGAACTGGAGATGTGTTGAATCATTTTTGAAGCTTCATGATGGAGTAGTATTGTGATGGAGAGAGAGAACCTCATTACTGAAAGCTATATGATGTGTTATTTTAACGTAACTGTCAGAGTAATTATCCATCTATCAAGCATTCTGTTCTGTCTGCAGAAGCCACCATTTCAGAGCATCTCAAAGAAGTGCACAAATTCAGGGGTGGCATTGAAAAGTCAGTTGTGAAGAGTGGGAAGGTCAAAGATTGGAGGGGAGTTAATATAACCATGGAAGAATCTGGGACTTTGGTATACAGTCTCTCTACTATCAGATGCTATACACCTATGTACATCAGTTGCTGGGGAACTTGGCAAGAGTGTGCTGTTACACTGATGCCCTGCTTGCGGGTTCCTGTGGGCAGCAGGTTGGCCAGTGTATGAAGAGAATGCTGAACTAGATGGACCCTTGGTCTAAGGTTAGAATTTGGAAGGAGGGCAAATGACATTGTTTCAGCATGCTTTGGCTAGAATGAGTGCTTTAGAGATTTTCAAATTATGCCAGTAACCTGGACATGGAAATTTTCATTAACATCTGTCTTTGCCCATATGTATGCACTTTTAGGCTTTCCTCTAAAGTCCTGCTCCATGTTCCTCCACTGAGTCTGATGCTCAGTAGAAAATTACGTGAAAAAGGGCCTTCAACAGCAACAATTAGACATGGAAATCTGTACCAGATGAGCATTAGGTCCACAGGCAAAAAGACCTCCATCTCTGAGGTGATACCCCTAAATGTATATGCATATATGTGCAACTAAACTCTGTGACAAAGCTTTGCTAGGGTCCCTTCAAGTCAGGTGGTCCTTCTCCATAATCAAGTCCCTAGTTCTTAGATAACAAAGGACTGCAGCTCACCAAATAATGCTGCAAAGCTAGGTCCTTTGGACTCTTTCCCTGCCTCTTCCCTTTTCAATCAGCTTAAGCATTTTTTGCCCACCCAAACCACCAGGAGCTCACTCCTTCAGCTGTTAATGCTGAGAGGCAAATGTACAACCACTGGATCAACCTTCTCCAAACAAATGTATTGAAGTAAAACTCCCATCATTTCCAGTATGGTCATGTGGGAATTGAAGTGGAACTCCAACACATCTGGAGGACATTCATTTGGGAAAGACTACACTCAATCCAAGGCCAGAAAAGTCATGTCCACATGGAGAGGAGTCCTGCTTTTTGCAAAGTCCTGCATGAGACAACTGTGCTAAAAACATGGAAAGCAGACATGGCAGTGAATGCACTGACAATCCTGATTCATACTCAATTCTTTTGTAAAGTGCTTGTCTGTAGGCATCTGGGGCAACATCCTAATTTATGTCATTCAATCCAAGTGTTTTTTCTCATGGATCTTTTTCTTATGCTCATGTTGGGTTACATATCCCATCAGTGCAGTAAAATTCATGCTTTCATCAGTTCATGCTTCATTGTGGCAATATTTTCACAGCACATTGTGAAAGAAGTGAAGGAGGGAATAAGACTGCACTATGCAAATTGAATAAGAATGTAAGAAAGACTTCCTGATAACTTCAAGAAGGCATAAGAACAACTTGATAGAAAAATCTACTGACACCTTTTCATGGTTCCCTAGAGAAATAGCTCAAAGAGTCTCATGTGCTGGGATCTTATTTATGTTTTATTCTATCGCAATTTTAGAACAGAATTATTCTGAGGGAGCATGTGGGCTTGTACATCTGTGAAATTGTCAACTGGGTATTCCCTGTGATTGTGCTATGATACCAAGGTGGCTCATTGTTTAGTAAGATTTGGCATGTGAAAGATCAATAACGGCTGTAGACAATGTGGGGGCAGGGCTTTAACATTCTGAGTGGTAATATTAATATGTGTTTGGTATGTCTGTCATTCAGAGCAATCATGTTTAAAGGGACTCTTTTGCTGAGACTGAAAAAAACTAGAACGGGATGGGGAATTTTCTGTTTTTAAAGGATACAACCATAAGGAGGTATTCACCATCCACAGATATGAACATAGTGGCTGGTTAATACACATGGAAACCCCAAAGATGTGAAGGAACATTAGCATCCTATACAGCTCAAGCTCCACCCTTGTGATTACAGTTAACATGTGCCAGCTTCATGCTACAAAATTCCACATGTAACAAAAATAAATTTGCAAATAACATGGGGAAGGCCCTCAGTTCAGTGATGGAACATGTTTCACATGATCTAATTAAAAGGATCAGGTAGACATCAGCATGAAATACTACACAGTTGTTGCCACTCAAAGTAGACAAAATCTTCCTTGTATCTACTGGGCCTGATTCAAATCAGGCCATGTGCAGTCACATTAAAGTAAAGGGATCAATTAGGCTCACATGTTACATGATTAAGGGAGCATGTACTTTCACTCCCAGTAGGTTGCCCTGGCAGAGTTAGAAGCTTGGATAGCAACTCATCTTGAAGTGCCAGAACCCTTGATCTTTTCAGCCACTGTATCTGTGTAGTCACAGTGGCCCAATGAGATTGGCCTAAAAATCAAATCCTCTTTGGCTTTCAAACATTTCCATTTTGGGTGAGGGACTCAAAACAAAACCAATGTGACCTTGGCAAGGTGCCTCTTTATGGAAAAAAGAAACACTGCATCAGCAACAGCTTGTGCTTTTCTAGAAGTTCTGAAGTTCTTCTCATAAGAAAAGATTTATAAAAATTCTATTAACCGTGATCTTCATGAAGGATGCTTGCTATCAAGTGGATTAAAAATATAATACATACATATACATGTACACCAAATTAACAATACAACAAACTTTAATGCCAAACCATTTTCTGATTTTGCTGCATTTTGAGTACCACAGATTTCAGACACATCTCAGAACCTTCTAGCCATTTAAAACTGCAATCATGAATACACTTACAGTAGATTAAGGGCCAAAACATTCATTGTTTTAATCATGTGTCTAGCAGTTATGTCTTGTTCTTCATTCATTCCTTTCACTGTATAATAGTTACAGGGGCTCCAATCAAGATTTTAAGAATCTTTCTGTTCTCCATAGTAGTGTCTCAGTCCAGACTGGGGCCCCTGCATGTGCTGCAGGATATAAATGGGTTGACAAAGCCATGTAGCTGCTAGGCACACAATGGGCTACTTTGCACATAACAGCAAATTGTGGGACAATGAAGAAGAAGATTTGTGGATTCCTTTCCATAATGTCCACTAGCTGAAACTCTCAGAGCAGTTTACAGCAGTTCACAGCAGTTCATTAAAAAGAACATAATACTATATCAGGAAAAAACTTTTCCAAACAAAAAGTTAAAAATTTTATGTATATAAAGCAAGGTGCGATATAAATTAGACCCCTTAAAACATCTAATATGAGTACTCCCCTCAAGCAAGTCAAAATCCTGTTGTTGTTAGTCACGAAGTCATATGCAACCCATTGCCACCCCATGGACAACATTCCTCCAGGCCTTCCTGTCCTCCACCATCCCCCGGAGTCTACCTCACACCAACTACTTCAGTGACTCCATCTAGCCACCTCATTCTCTGCCATCCCCTTCTTCTTTTGCCATCTTTTGTTCCCAGCATTAGGCTCTTCTCCAGGAAGTCCTTCCTTCTCATTAGGTGGCCACAGTATTTGAGTTTCATCTTCAGTACCTGGCCTTCTAAAGAGCAGTCAGGGTCAATCTCCTCTAGGACTGACCGGTTTGATCGCCTTGCAGTCCAAGGGACTTGCAGGAGTCTCGTCCAGCACCACAATTCAAAGGCCTCAATCCTTTTGCACTCAGCCTTCCTTATGGTCCAGCTTTCACAGCCATACATTGCAACTGGGAAAACCATAGCCTTGACTATACACACTTTTGTTGGCAGGGTGATGTCTCTGCTTTTTAGTGTGCTGTCTAGATTTGCCATAGCTTTCCTCCCCAGGAGCAAGCGTCTTTTACTTTCTTGGCTGCAGTCCCCATCTGTGGTGATCTTGGAGCCCAGGAAAATAAAATCTGTCACTACCTCCATTTCTTCCCCATCTATTTGCCAGGAAGTGGGAGGACCAGATGCCATGATCTTTGTTTTGCGCTCTCTTCCTTCACTTTTGCGCTCTCTTCCTTCACCCGCATCAAGAGGCTCTTTAGTTCCTCTTCACTTTCTGCCATGAGAGTGGTATCATCTGCATATCTGAGGTTGTTGATATTTCTCCCAGCAATCTTAATTCCAACTGGTGATTTATCTAGGCCTGCCTTTCTCATGATGTGCTCTGCATATAAGTTAAATAGGCAGGGTGACAGTATACAGCCTTGCCGAAATCCTTTCTCAATTTTGAACCAATCAGTGGTTCCGTGTCCAGTTCTAACTGTTGCTTCTTGTCCTGCATATAGGTTTCTGAAAAGACAAATAAGATGGTCTGGTACTCCCATCTCTTTAAGAACTTGCCACAATCTGTTGTGATCCAAAAAATCAAAGGCTTTAGCATAGTCAATGAAGCAGAAGTAGATGTTTTTCTGGAACTCACTGGTGTGGTAGTTTGAACATTCTTTGGCATTGCCCTTCTTTGGGATGGGAATATAAACTGACCTTTTCCAATCTTGTGGCCACTGTTGAGCTTTCCAAATTTGCTGGCTTATTGAGTGTAGCACTTTTACTGCATCTTCTTTTAAGATTTTGAATAGCTCAGCTGGAATACTGACTCCTCCACTAGCTTTGTTGTTGCCCAGACTTCCTAAGGCCCATTTGACTTCACATTCCAGGATGTCTGGCTCGAGGTCAGTGACCACCCCATCGTGGTTATCAGGGATGTTAAGCTCTTTCTTGTATAGTTCCTCTGTGTAATCTTACCACCTCTTCTTAATCTCTTCTGCCTCTGTTAGGTCATTTTGGTCCTTTATCATGTCCATCTTTGCATGAAATGTTCCCTTCATATCTCCAATTTTCTTGAAGAGATCTCTGGTCCTTCCTATTCTATTGTTTTCTTTTGTATCTTTCTCTTTCTCCCTTGCCTTTCGCTTCCCTTCTTTCCTCAGCTATTTTTAAAGCTTCCTCAGACAGCCATTTTGCTTTCTTGCATTTCTTTTTCTTTGGGATGGTTCGAAGTTGCTACCTCTTGTACAATGTTGCGAACCTTCATCCATAGTTCTTCAGGCACAGCTCCTGGTCTAGTTTTTACTGACTGTATAGAGCTTCTCCATCTTTGGCTGAAGAGCACATAGTCAATCTGATTTCTGTGTTGACCGTCTGGTGATGTCCATGTGTAGTGTCGACTTGAGATTTTGGAACAGAGTGTTTGCTATGACCATCATGTTCTCTTGACAAAATTCTACCAGCCTGTGCCCTGCTTCATTTTGTACTCCAAGGCCACACTTGCCTGTTATTCCAGTTATCTTTTGGCTTCCTGCTTTAGCATTCCAATGCCCCATGGTCATAAGGACATCATTTGTTGGTGTTAATTCTAGAAGGTGTTGTAGGCCTTCATAGAAGCAGTCAGCTTCAGCCTCTTCAGCACAAGTGGTTGGGGCATAGATTTGGACTACTGTGATGTTGAATGGTTTGCCTTGGATTTGAACTGAGACCATTCTGTCATTTTGGAGATTGTATCCCAGTACTGTTATTCCTGCTCTTTTATTTACTCTGAAGGCTACTCCATTTCTTTTGAGGGATTCTTGCCCACAGTAGTATACCTGATGGTCATCTGAATTAAATTCCCCCACTCCTGTCCATTTTAGTTCACTGATTCCTAAGTTGTCGACGTTCAGTCATGTCATCTCTTGTTTGACCACATCCAGCTTGCCTTGATTCATGGATCTTACGTTCCAGGTTCCTATGGAGTATAGATCTTTGCAGCATCAGACTTTCCTTTCACCACCAGATATATCTGCAACTGAGTGTCCTTTCGGCTTTGACCTAGTCGCTTCATTCTTTCTGGCGCTACTAGTACTAGTCCACTACTCTTCCCCAGTAGCATTTTGGACACTTTCCGACCTGAGGGGCTCATCTTCCGGCATCATACCTTTTTGCCTTTTTGTTCTGTCCATGGGGTTTTCATGGCAAAGATACTGGAGTGGGTTGCCATTTCCTTCTCCAGTGGATCATGTTTGTCAGATCTCTCTGCTATGACTTGTCCGTCTTGGGTGGCCCTGCACAGCATAGCTCATAGCTTCATTGAGCTACGCAAGCCCCTTCACCACGACAAGGCAGTGATCCATGAAGGAGTCAAAATCCTGGGATGCCTTAAATGCTTTCCCATAAAGGGCTTTCTTAATCTGGCGCTGAAATGATGACAAGGTTGGTGCAGGTGATTCGCAGGGAGCAGATTAGTCCACAAATGAGGAACCACCACTGGAAAGGGTCTCACCCTTGCTGCTGCTCTTTGAGCCTCCCTCAGAGTTAGCACTCCCAGAGGGTTGCCAGATGTTGATGGCCATACCTGGGTAGAATGCATTTGAAAGAGGCGCTCTGCTAAGGATTGCAATCCCAAGATTTGTTGGGGAAATTCATGCTTTGCTGTTCGGTTATCTGCTTGGTGCTCTAACACCTAAACAAACCAGCACTCTTGATTATTACATCATACAACTTACAAAAGTTCTGATCATTGATTGTTCACAGAAAGTGTAAGTGAAGCATACACCAGAGGCAGTACAATTCCAGACTCCTGCTTGTACAAAACAAATTGTGGGTGAATTAACCCACTGATTGCCATTATATGGCAACTGGGTCATGGTCTGTTTTGACCCTAAGCCCCACTGGACTTTCTTCTCAAAAAGCACGCTCACTGTTCATTTTGCTTGTCCTTTTGTTGGACAAAAGACTGTATCTTCTTCCTGCCTGCCCACCCCCTTAGAAAGGCTTTTATCAATGATCAGACAGACAGACAGACTGCTCCTCCTGCTCCAAGGATGATCATGTGGGATTTACAGTTTAATTGTAAGAGCTTGTGGCACCTTCAGCAGATAAGTGACAGAGGGGAAACTCTTGCTGGCAGCCAGGGAAAAGTGTTGTAATGAGGCAAAACTCCCAACCTGATCTAATTTAGAGCCAAGCAGTGCTTCAAGAATGTGTGAGAATTAATCTTTTTATTTATCCACTGTGAACAAAGGAAATTAAGGGCTAGAGAAATAAGATTAAAATGGGCAGACTTGTATTTCTTCTTAAGGACCCTTGCAACTATGTTCTTGACAGCTGAAGTTCAGAAAGACAGCCAGATTTAAAGGAGAAAATATCTTCAGCCTTCTTTTATGGAGGATAGTGAGATGATCCTGAGTGTAATTGCTGAAAAAAGCCCTCTGATCTGAATAAATATCTGAATCACACATTTCTCAGGGGACAGAGGAAACAGCTGCAAACACCTTCCTGGAGCACCTGTAGATAGTTAGCTATGGGGGGAAAAACCACTCTCCCTATCACTGCCACAGGCCATCACCTATTTTCCATGGAGACAGCGGGAGGTCAGTTGCCCTTTTCCAAAGAAAGAAATAATTGCAGTTTACTCACTGACCCAGTTTGCATGACATGCCAAGTTCACTGGAGTTGTTTAACCCATGATGAGCCATGGAGCATGTTACGTGATGCTTTAAATGTGCAAATCCCTGCTGATGCACTGGGGCGGGAAGGCTGCTGTATCATACAGTTATGGCTGACATGCAACCATTATGGCATACTTGAAGTTTTAAAAAGCCTTGCATACTCCATTACAAAGACAGGATTATGTGAGGGTTGTTTAACTGTCAAATAACCCATGGTGGCCAGGCTCACATGATATGGAAATCACCACAGATCACTCTGATTTAGGGGTGCATGTTCAAATGTACATAGCATGGATCTCCTATGCCATTCTGAGATGAACACGGATGATAGATGGGTGGTGTAGTTACCAGCAGAAATATCCAGCAGAAAGATAGAGTATGCTGGTATTTTGGTTTTGCCCTTTTTGTTTTGGGCCACACACCCCAGTGGAATGATGGGTGCTCCAGGGAGCAATTTGGATAAGGAGATTTTCTGTACCACCACCACAGGCTAGAATACAATGTCCAGAACGGAGTTGGCTAATCCCGAGGTCCCAGAAAAGAAGAGAAAAATCCAGTGACAGGCAAGCATCAAAAATTGGAAAAGGAGAAAACACTGGAGAACTTCTCATGCTAATCAAGCAATCCATCCCCGTGCCTACAACTTGGCTGAAAGCTCACAGATTTGTCCCACAACTAGCCCATTGATAATGGAGCACAGTGACCCACCCCCATGCAGTTTGAAAAATAACCTTCACCAAGGAGAGGGGCAAGTCCTAGGAGATGAGCTACACAGGTGTTTAGCCTGGCCTATCTTCTCACAGCCCATTGACCAAGCATAAAGGGTTGGGGCTGACAGTGAATCACTGGACCATGATAGGCATCTGGGTGGTATTCCCAGAAGCCTTAGGCTTGAGAGAGATGAGAACACCTGGAATAGTGCCCATGAGAGAAAAGAGTCTTCTCTTTCTCCCTGCAGGAGCATGGCAAGTGACATCCATGGAGCGAACACAATAAACTGGTTAGCATAGCGACCATAAAACACGTCTTAATTGCATTTCTTCTTGGGTATCAGGGTGAGCAGAAACACACCACCCACTGCAGAGGAGTCCAAACCACCATTTGAACTCCAGCCATCCAAAAAGCCATGTTAATATCACCATGGTCTAGTCCTTGTAAAAACAGCAAGGATATATGTCACTACGAGTACTGATTGTATCTTTATATATAGCAAAGATATTTACTTGCTTTTTCTTTCTTTCACAAGTTCTTCTCCATCCTGAAAGGCTGTTTCCTATTCCCATCAGGTTTTGTGAGAAAAACAGCATTCTGCTTTTCTTTTTTGCTTTTTTTCATATGCATTTACTAGAATTGTTCAGTGATGGTAATTCCTCTAACAGATACTATAACTTCCATACATGCATGCACTCTGGTCCTGGCTTTCAAACAGTTTGGCACTTTTCATTCACAAGTGCTTTTGTGGATTCATGTTATTTTGGTCCCCACTTTGCCCTTGTTCCGTCCATCTTGGCACCATGACAATGCAAATTCCCTGCTACGCAACAATTAAATCCATTTTGATGAATGTGAAGCATTGGCAATATATTCCACACAGCACAGAACTGAATTACATGGGGAAAACTGAGCATAAATAGGGCAGAGGTCAGACATGAATAAAGCCTTTATTGTTTCACACTAGATGTCTATTTGTCATTTCAATAAAAGCAGCAAATGCCGTCCCGCCTTCTATGGCAGCATATTTTGTCATGTCTGTAAGAAAAACCTGTTGTCTTCCTGCCCCACTGAAAAGTAATGTTAATAGGAGAGGCTATGAGATTAGTGTAATTATTGTATACTAGAAAGCAGGCAATTACACTTTATTCCTATATATCTTGAGAAGAGGGAGAGTTAAAGGTTTTTCATTTTAGTTGCAATTAAAACTATAAGTTATGATTAGCCTATGATTAACACACGTTTGTCCATATTATGCAATGGCATAATTGGCACCACACATTCTGAAAAGAAACAAAAGATAATAATGAGGAATGGCAGACTGGTTTCCATATGTGAGCCATCAGGCCATCATTTATCAAACACCAGCAAGTAGATACATTGCCATAAGCTTGAAGTTCTGCAGTAATCTAGAAATAGGCAGAGACGCTAACATGTTGGTGCTATAGTTGGAGCAGCACTGGGCTCATGCTGCACTGATCCTGATTCCAACAAAGGGGGAGCCCGGAAGCCCAAGATGCCTGAATCTGAGAGCCCCATATGTGGATCTCCAGACATTGCCCGCTTCACACATAATGAGAAACCATCATAGCAAAATTTCCTCATGCGGACTGCTGCCAATAAGGGAGTCATGAATGGGGTGTACCAAAACTTCTCCTTACATCTGGACTCGGTGAGGGGGTGTTGCTGGAATGGTGAAGAAGCCACCTGCAGCCCTGAAATAGGCCATGAGCTCATCAACCACCTCAACAAACTGCCTTAACTAGGTTGACACATAACAACAAGGCACCCTCCATGCAACTTGCATTCACGCTTTGCATATTTCTCCACCTTGATAACCTCTGTGGGGAAATTCACAGTAGGTCACTGCAATATTTGAACCTGGTTTCCTCTATTTCTGGATCTAAGGATGACAGTATGTACATTATACAGATTATGTGTACATGATGGCCCCTTTAGACAGAACATCTGCATGACTAGGCTTCCGTGGGAATAGATCCAGAAGTCACGGCAAAGTGCTAGATCAAAACTGGCACAGAGACTTTCATTTTCCTTGCTTGTTGCAAATGCTAACTGAAATGTTTTAGATTAAATCCTTGGACAAAGATCATTGTACTCTGACACACAGCTACGTTTGTTAAATTTAGAACATAGATTCCTCTCAGGGTACGTAAGTTGTCCTCTGGGAATGCTCCCCAACACAAGCATATTCTCTCTATTTTTAGAAATAATTATGCTATAGTGTGAGGAACCGTTAGACTAAACAGCAATCTAAGCCCCAATAGCAAAATAGCTGACATTCCAATATTATGCTCTTGGTACCAAGTCACACATTATTCCTTTCAGCTCCATTAAAAATCAAATTAGATTCAATGGAAATTTAAAAGGTAGGCCTTTGTAATGCATGGGAGCAAAGGTGTTTGGCAGGATTAAGAAATAAGTACTATTTACATTTGGTTGTTTAAAAATATAAATCCTTCCTGGCACATTGATTTTCAAAGTGAAACCATTCAGTACTTAAGCATAGCTCAAGCTTATCAAGAGAATCAACAGTTATAAAGTAAATTTTGAATGTAATAGGGCATATAATATGAAATCTGGTTTGCCACTGATAGTAATAAAGAGCAAATGAAGTACAAAAACAGAAGGAAATCAGCTACTGTTCTAACATTAGTTACCTGGAAGCTAGGTTAACCACTGAATGTATATCTTCTTTGAAATAAATCCATTGCACAGCTTCCTATCCGTTGCAACTCCTTCTAAAGGTGTTGTAAAAACTGAGCAACCAAGGAATCCTAAAACATATTTATACAGATTAAATGGTTTCTAATACTCCAAAGGGCACTTAATCTGCATGAATGTGCTTCATGTTGCTACGTGCCTCTAAAACTTGAATAAGGAGCTACAATGCTTTTGAAAGGCTGCAGTATATTTTTACTTAAGCGCATAAACCAAAGGAAAAAAACAAAGACACCGTAATTGGCCTGCCAAACAATCCAAGGCACATCTGCGCAAAAGCACCACAGTTAACTTCCTTGCTTTCCATCAACTCTGTTGTTAAGAAAGTAGTCCTTAAGAAGACACTTATTTCCTGTCTTTTTTTACTAAGTTTCTAGAAGGGCAGGGGAAAGCTAGAGCATTGACACAGCTTTTTGTTGATTTTGGATCTATCTGCAGATTCATACATGGCCATGCTACCCTTAGACCAACTAGGCGACCGCCTGGGGCACAGATCACAGAGGGATGCAGAACAATCCTGACAGGCACAGTTGTCTACAAATTATAGATTATTTAAAATGCAACTGACCAGTTATATATTTTAACTTAAGATAAATATCACAGCAGTGCAATGGAATATAGTTTATACAGTTTTATAAAATGTTTCTATATACTGCACCTCCTATCACTTGGTAAAGTCTCATTGACACCGGCCACAGGATTATTCAAAATGATGTGTGTGCTAAAACGTTTTTGCATTTGAGAAAGAAAATCAAATATTGTTGAATTACTTATTCTGACATTTGTGTTTGTTTTTTAGAATTAGCAATTTCAAGTTATGTGCCTTTCATTTTCCCTACAATTCATCTGTTTTTTGAAAATTGATTAGCAGTGGGAGGTGGGCAAGTAGCTAGCCTTGCCTGGGGTGTAAAAAAGCCATGCATCCATCCTGCATTCACAAGACCTTTCTGAAGCATGATTGAAGAAATGAACCAATACCACTTTTGGAATAGTCTACCAATCAAGTAACACAACACAAACATGCATTTTTCTTACTCTAAAGAAGCCCCAGATCTGGCTTGGAAATATTGCATAGCAAATTTACATCTCCTTTCTCTCCTGCCATTTATTTTACAAAATGTGTTCTTACCCTCCAATGCAGGTACTGGGCAGGGTCTCCATTGCCCCCAGTGAGCACTTTTGATCTTCCTCCTTCATGCAGATTTGGAAAACAAGAGGCTGAGGGCTGGATTTGCTGGTTTTAACTAAATATTTTTTTTAAGAATTGAGGAAAGGGGATATTTTAGTCCTTCCTCCAGACCAAGAAATACCCCAGAAATGGTACTAGCCTCATTTCTGGGGAAAGATTGTTATTTGTATTATGTCTGTCTCTCCCGCTTCCCCATGTAGTGGGGCTAATCAAAGAATGCACTGGACAGAGCAGTCATGACAAGATTTCCAAAGTCTGCTGTTCCATGGGAAATAAAGTTATTTTGGGGGATCTACTGGCAGCAGCTCCCAAAATAATTTCATTTCCCATCAGCCCTTGGATTCTCTTCCCCAAAGTTCTTGTTCTTATAAAGAATGGATAGGGGACTATTCTTTTCCATCAACATGATGTTATATCTTTACAGCCCATACATTGGCCCCATCACAATGTCTCCATCCTTCCACTTGGACCTTTCTGTATTAAATAAGAAGATCTGAAGCGGCTGTCCACACACATTTGCTTGAGTGGGAACAGGAGCCTCCGCACAATGAAGAGCTGCTTAATAAGGATTTCTGATTGTGCAAAGACTTCTACTATATGTCCTCTTATAACCTTCCATTAGTGATTGAAGAGTAACACTGGAGACACTGATAATGCACATGAGGATGTTTGCATGTAGTTCCTGCATATGACTCTCCATTGCTTAAACATGCATAATACATGCCCCTTCCCTTTCATGCGTAATGTCTGATGTTCATTTTACAATTCTTTTCTGAATCCTTGTCAATCAAATATTTTAGTGGGGAGGGTAGAATAAGAATATGAGATGCAGGAGACCCAAGAAACATACCATCATTTCAGAGCTGCTAAAAGTCAACAAAAAGCCAGGAAGGAAATGAAGCAGTGCAGAATAGAGTGTCTAATACCAGTCTTTAAGAAAGAGTCTTAAACTGTGTGCAATGTATACAAACCCTCTATAGGTGATTTGTGTTGCTATGGCAGAAGTACTTGAAAGCCTAATGAAATATGGCAGAACCTATTCTGCAAATCTGCATGTAAAATTCAAAACAGGCTAAAATACAAACACAGCACTCAGTTGCTGCTGTGCTCAGGCAAGCTTAAGGGTGTGTGGAAACTTGATGAAGGGAACAAGTAGCAAATATTGAGTACAAAGTAGTTTTCCATAGCTGGATCCCAGAGCTGAATAAATCTTTCTAGTAAGCAGTGCCCAAGGCTAAACAGCATCTGAAATGAAAAAGATACATCTGTCAACTGGTATGTAGAAGAGAAGGCAAATGGCAGACTAAATAAGTGTAAACATGAGCAGTCCAATGGCAAGGAAGCTAATAATTAGGTAAAAAATGCTGAGGACACCAGAACAGATAAAAGTTAACCATCATCCGAAAAAGGCATTTGTCCTAATTTTTTGTTCCTTACACCAGTTTGTTATAGCTAATAGGCAAAAATGGAAACACAATATATGCCATTCATATAACTTCATGAACCTAAGGTAAAAGTGCTACCTACAGGGAATAGACTAGATTCATTTAATGTTTTGCATTGGGTCCACCCTTGGAAGATGGTCTTTCTATACCCTGATCCATTTTAAGATACTCCCTTGAAATTACCTATGCAGGTGTCTTGCATTAAAGATAAGACCCATGTGTTTACCAGTATGTGCATTATATTTAGGGCCAGGGTTTTGAAGGCCCCTGGGAGTTACCTGCAATGCTCCCCTTCTTCAGTGGGTTTCAGGGAGTCTACCCTCTTACTGACACAAGATGTTACATGATCTCATCTTCTTTATTATCAAAACCACCACTTGCTTAATTGACTGGCAGGGATGAAGTAGGAAGCAGCAGCAGCTGCTGCTGCTTCTCACCGCTACCATTGTCTGGTCCAGAACAAGACGCAGGTGAACAATTGGTCTGCAATGCTTTCAGAGCTGGGTCCACTTCAGGTGGTTCTTGTCAGTGGGCTCCTGCTGAGGTGGGAGCCAGGTATGCCTACCTTTGACAGCAACTTGATTATATACACAAACATGCCAGACAACATGCTAGTAACTTCCTGAGGAAGCAGTAACTTTCATCTATATTAGGAGATACCTCTTCTGGTTCTACTTCCTTTTAGTGAAACTCCTACTGAAAGTGCCCTTATTTTGCCAGCAAATCAGTGGTTAGGATAGATTAATACTTTACAAAACAGCCAGGACATTACTCCTGTTTTTATTTAAGTACAGTGTTTAGGACCAAGATTCTAGGTTGACAAAGCAGCTATCCAAACAACCATGCATCAGATCAGAACAATTGGACCTGATGGGCTTTTTATGCCCTCCCAACTCTACTATTTTATGCTTCTAAATATATAACTGCCTCAAAATTCGTATCTCACAGAAATGGCAAGTGCATACAAGAATCTCTATCTTCACTGTTTTATCTTTTACCAGTTATCTGATTAATTCTACATATTGCAACCACAAGTGAGACAGCCTTTAAGATTTTGTTGGATTTCTGACAGAAAGCAACTTCAAGGAATTTGTTTTTCATTCATTGGCATTTATTGGCATGCATTTACTTATTGCCTTCTCTTCTGCCTTTCTTTTGTATGGGAGTTTTCTACTTCTATCTCTGCTTCTTTTCAACATTCTTTTTGCCTTTCTAAAGTCTGAATCTATAAAACCATCAACTTTGTTCCTACTTCTTCTTCTCCTCCCATGTAATGATAAATTACTGCAAAATGATTAGCAATTTCTTCAATACCTTCTGTATTCGTTAATTTGTTTTTCTACTCTATCTTCAACCACTTTCTTGCTTTTGGAACTAGTCATCACACAACAGACATAAACCATGCCTTCACTGCAGATGCAGGGACATCTTGTCTCTCTGGATTCTGCCCAAAATCCTTTAATCTTTCTATGTACTCAGCCAGACTTTTACCTTTCTGTCCAGATGCCATAATGTTAAAAAAAATGCTAATCTTGTCTTCTAGACCTTGCTTAAGTTAAAGGGGCATAAACAGTCATGAAGGAATCTGCCTTTACAGACACAAATGTTATAGCATAGACATAACACTAGCAGAACTCTGCTTGGGATTTATTAGCCAATTTCCCATTTTTTCTTGGTTTTCTTACACTAGGAAAAGCTTTTCCTGTCTTTCTTAAATTTCTCTTCTTTTTCTTCAGCTGTTGTTTGAATTCCTCTGAAAAGTCCTTGAGCTTCTTGTATGAAATTCTCAGTGCTCCTTTTTCTCCCCCTCCTTCCAGCAAAGATAACCTGGCCATCTCTGTTTGTCTTCTTTTCTTTTTTAAAATTTGCAAATGCAATAATTGTCTCATTTTTTCTCAGCCATTGTCCAAGTAAATTGACTTTAGTAAATTGACATTAGACTCTTAAAAATAATTCTAGACCCTAAGGGATCAGTACATGCCTTCACTCACTTTTTCATTCATTTCATTGCACATGTAGACTTTTTTCCCTTTCTTGGGTCTGCTGGGACGCTCTCTGCCAATGTCCTTCTTCACCACAGTAATGACAACCTACATTTTTAAATTATTTTCTTTTCCCTTGCTGTACTAACTTCTTTCCATGTCTTATTTTCAACCAACCTCTTTGATATCTTCTAAATCCTCTTCCTTTGGTCATCATTCCTGCCATACGTGAAACATGTTCCTTCATGTCTATCTGTTTTTCCTTTTCTCTTCTTTCCTATTGTATATTCCAGTTGCTATACTGACAGCTTCACCCAAATGCTGGGGGGAAAGGAAAACATACACTGCTTCTACACCATTCTATTCTCCATTGGATTGTAATTGTACCAAACAAACGGTCCATGTACCCAAGTTGGAGATTGCTCAGAATGTCTCTCATGGTGTTCTTTCTATCAGTCAAAATGTTCCATATTCTGGCCCGTTTCTTGACAGAAGTAAAAGGTGGGCACTGGGCTCTGCACAAATTCTTCATCTTAGATCTGGGCAAACTGGCAGTGCCAGGTACCTCTTTCCAGTCTCACAAGACAAAAGCCAGTGGGGCATTCCCAGGGCATTTGATTCTGCCTTGTCCAGTACTGATTTCTTTTCCTTTTTAATTGTCTCTCTCTCATTCTTTCCCTAGTTTTGGAAAGAAGAACCTGCTTTTATTTCTTTCCCTGAAGAATCAGCTTGTGTCTTGACCCTCTAACCAGATAATGCCTGACAGGCATGACAATTTGGCCAGCATTGTGTAGGCAGGACTTCAACCTGCCACACCTATGACCTGCACTTTCATTCTCATTCCCTTTTCAGTCCAAAGCACAGACAATCAGTCACAAGATTAAGATATTGTAATCAATCTCCTTCTAGTGTTTAAACTTCATTGTAGGTGCACACTTACCAAATAGAGCAAGCCCATCTCCACTCTCCAGTCAGGACCAGCTGCCATAGTCATTATGCACAGCCAATTTATACATTTAGCTTTTTGCAATGATTAGTGACAGAAACCATCATAGCAGGAAATATTCAGTTACATTTTGTACATGGTTATCTTGAGCTATACTTCCTTTTAGGACATTTGGTGTCAGAACATCTGTCTCAGACTTATCTTCCTAATACATAGGATGTGTGCTGCATTGCTTCACAGCCAAATCCATGGCCAAACACATCCCCCTTTACAAATTTTGTCCTTCTTGCCATGGGTTTATTTTATAGTTTCGACCTTCTTGTGTCTCTCTGATAGAGCCCTAAGTCAGTACATAGAACCTTTGTTGTTTGGTCATCAGGAAAAAATTATATTCTTCACTCTCAAGCAGACATTTGATTGTACTGTCAAATTAACCAGATGGTAGGTGCTGGTAGGAAAAGTGAGATAAGTGGTTTGGCACTTTGGGTGAAAATGTTACATTTTTCTAAATTACTAAATAATATAGGTTAAGGTTTTGCCAATGTTCTAAACTTAAATTTTGTCATTGTTACATTTTATTGTATTTTAATTAATAATTTTAACCAATTGTAATCATTTCTTCAAGCTGTCTTAAGTGCCACCCTTTTGGTTAAAAAGTGGTGGTACAAATAAATACAAATTACATCATCATCCCCATTTATTTTTGTGAATGAAAATAATAGGAAACAGAGTGACAAACAAAACTCTTGAGGAAAGCCAAGTGTGTGGAGTTCTGTCTTTCAGATCATCAATGGTATGTGACCCAATAAATTATATTCTCTGGGTTTAATCAACTTATTGTTGTAACATTGCATTTATATGCCCTCCCCCTCATCTTGGAAGTAACCCAAGCTCTCTTGGTACCTGCCATGGACAAAATGTGCCCCAATAAAAGGCAGCAATCACAACCTACTTCCCAGGGATCTTATTAGAACAGACTGAAATATGAATTTACTGTTACCTGTCCAGTATCCACTGGTCAAGGCTGGAAAGAAATCTACATGGGTAATGATTCCTAGTGCCTCACCATTGTTCATTTATCATGTACTACCTTTGCCTCTTATAGTTGTCTGGTTTGAGAAATAGGATTGTCTTCGACTTAGCGAAATAAATAAATAAACAATGCATGCCCCCAAACTCCCTGAGCCAGGATTCTTGACAGTTATCTTCCCAAGGCTCTGTCACTTGACCTTCTTTTTCCTGTAGAGATGAAATCTTATGGGAATCTTCTTCTTTGACCCAAAGTTTAATCTTTTCTGCCTGCTCCTTGTGTGCCCTTTTAATATTTTTCAGCAGATGCTTATTTGTTATCTATGTAACAGTGTCTAAAAGGTTGCTAACCCATTTTCACCTTATCATCATACCAACAATTCATTGATTCTGAGGTCTCAAAGGAATGTTGAGATCATGTAGTTTGACCTTCCGCACACACAGGCCATTCAGTTTCTTTCATTATTACTCTATCAAGTGCACTTACTTGTCTGGCAAAATATCCCCCACTCTTTTTTTTTAAACAGTGGCATTCAGTTTCAATCTGTCTCAATGGAAAGAGTTGGATTAGATGACCATCAGCTCTTTTCTGAGCTCAGTTCTACAATTCTGTCATTCATCACTGCAATACACAGAGACACCAAGCCTTATGCAAGCACTTATATAGCCCAACCCTGAGCATATTTACTCAGAAAGAAATAAAGGTTCAAAGAGGCTTATTTCCCAGTAAGAATGATCAAGATTGTAGCTAGGCTTAAAAGTACTTAATTTTAGTTGGTTGTTTCGACAGAGAAGTTTTGCATTTGGACAATTACTTGATGCAGGTTGATTATTAAACTAAAGTAAAGGTTCAGTCCAGTCTCTATTGACTACCAGTGATACTAAACCACTATCTGCTGATTACTGATGCTTGTCTCAAGGCAGAATACAAGGTGTGCTACACCTTTAACTAACATGTCTTTCTGCCATCCCAGAAAGAAATCCTGCACATTAAGAGGATGCAAGTGATTCCCACTTCCTTTATACAGGTGAACAATGCGGCCCTCCAGAGGATTTGGTCTACTAATCCCATCAATCCTCAGCCAGCATAGTCACTGCCAGGGGACGATGGGACTTGGATGCCAAAATGATGGGAGGACAGCAAGTTTCCCATTCCTGATCTAATACTTTAGGTCACTCTTACTTGCACACATCATGAATTTAAAAGAGTTGCTCCTTTTGCAAGATCAGGTTATTTTCTGTTGAGTTTTAGACAGGCTGTAACTACAAGATTTGATGATAGCCATCAGTTTGGATGAATGTACAAGGGGATTAGACACATCAATGGAACATAAAGCTGTCAGGCTTCTAGTCTTGATAGCCATATGCTAACTAGTATGAGATGCTGTGTATGTATGTACATGTCTGAGGAAAATGGCTAGGACGCTGCTGCAGCAGATAGATTTTGCACAGGCCACTGTGGAAATGCATCCTCTCAACTTTGTTTAGTGGATTATTTCTGAGTATTTCATGGCCTTTTTGCATTCTGCCCAGTGGGAGTCTTAACTGAAACCTCAGTAACATATTGTGCCATGTTTGCTAGACATTTTGAGGGCAAAATCGCTGTCATCTATCACAACTTAGATTCCAGAGAAATTACAGTTTAAATACTAGAAGTGTACAGGACTGGATAAGATGCCATTCAGTTTTTTGGTGTTGTTTTTGTTTGTTTGTTTTTTGTTTTTTTTTTAATCTGAGGGTATGGACAAGGTGCTTGGTCAAGTTCAGTTACCCATTGTTGCTTGACCCTTGCTTTCACTTTGTGTCACCTTTGCTACATCTTATAGGAAGGAGAATTTTAGAGGGTTCAGAAGGTCTAGATGCATAAACTGGCAAAAATGTGTAAAAATAAAACTGCATACCTTATGTAAAAGTTAGTCTAGAGGCCTAGAAAAATCCAGAAGTCATCTACACCTTGAGGGACAGGAAGAATGCAACCCTGTTTATCCTTTGGGAACTGCAAGCACCTTTTGAGGCCAACAACCATGCCATCCTTCCGCAGAAGTTATCTAAGTTGAAAGTGGATGGTATAGGCTTTCCACTTGTTCAACCCATACCAGTATTACTACTTCCAGATGGTGGTCCTGAGGATAAAAGTTTGATCTCATGTGTTTAAGACCCTACAAGGTTTGTTCTTAATCCTCATCCTTGTTAACCTCTGCATGAAACTGCTGGGTGAGGTCATCTGGTGATTTAGTGCCATCATTATGCTGATGACATGCAGCTGAATCTCTGCTTCTCATTAGATCCAGGTGAGGTAGTAGAAGTGTTTAATCAGTGCCTGGCCATAGTAATAGACTAGACAAATGCCAGTAAACTGAAACTTAATCCAGATAAGATGGTGGTACTGTTGGAGGGATGGTAGTATTCAATCATTTCTCTTTTAAAAGATGGTTGGAAGTTTGGGAGTGCTTGTGAGTATGTCTTTGTTACTACTGGCACAGATATCTTCTGTGGACTTTCACCATCCCTGTAACATGTGTACCTGATACTCTTTCAACCTTACAAAGATGTATTTGTTTGCATCCTTTCCTCCAGTATTTTTCACACACAAAGTTTCAAGATATCAGTAAGAAGCAATGGGTGAATCTATCACTTCTAATTTGCTCAGTATCTCATTAACTTAATTTCAGACCAATTCTACAGTACTGTACAAGTATTTTATAGTATCATTCAGCATTTTCCACAATTCATGCATTTTTCTACAATTTTTACATGTTTAAAATTTTTGCAAGCTATTTTCAGTATAATACTGCATTTCTGTAGATAATGTTCATTATAACATAACTGCATAATTTCCCTGAATGTGCTTATTTTCACTTTTGAAAGTGGAGAGCTGCATTAAAACATTTGGAAAAGCATTAATGTTGGTGTACAATTCTGTGACAGTAAACATCTTCCTTTGAGAGGTACAGGTTGGGCAAATCCCCATAAATATTCAGGCAAAAAAATTTCTCACTAGGCCCTATCAGAAAGGAAGTATGAAAATGTTCCACAGCCACAACAGCACAGAGCAATATTGGTGCAAAAAAGGACTAAAAAGTGTTCATATTTTAAATGGGGTCATTTTAATAAACTGTTTCAGGGGTAATACTTGTGATGGCTATATGTTCCCTCCAGTATTGAAGGCAATATACTAATTGCTGAAGAACATGGTCAGGAAGGTGCTAATTCACTCATGTCCTATGGGCTTCCCACTATTCATTATTCCACCTTTTAGGCTTCTCTTTTGCTTTCCCTTCTGTTTTCTTCTCCAAGACATCCTTGTAGGCCATGGTCAACTCCAATGTGCCCCATAGTTTTTATGTCAGACTATATTTCTGAACCATGATACCAATAAAATCCATATTTATTTCAGTCATTGGCTTTATTTCCAGCTTAGACTTTTTGATCTCAATACTAAATAGATACTATCCAAAACAGAAAGTACTACTGCAAGACTTCATACCTAAATCTGTCAGGTAGAATCAATAGTGCCATCATAAACTTCCCAAAGGGAGTTTAAACATTGCATTGAAATGAAAATGAGCACTTGGGTATGACCATGCTTTCTAGCACTGTCCTGTTTACACTATGTCTGCCCTTGAAATAAATGGGTTAAAGAATGTCTGAATAAGATATACATTTTCCTAGCATATCAAATACTTAGTTAAACTCCAGACAATTAGCAAGTTTCTTCTAAATAACAGCAGCACTGAAATGTGGCAAATTGGGATCAGGTGACATTTCTTAATAGCCCCTTCAGTCCGTAATTCAGAATGCATCTACTCCCAAGTATTGATGTGTCACAAGCCAAGTTATTGATTTCCCTTAACAATTTATTTCAGCCATCTGGTGTCTTTTATACAGATTTATTCTTGTAAATTCATAAGACAAGCTGAATTAATGAAGCATACTTTTAAAAAAAATACACAATACTATTTTTATTTAAAGTGATATGTAAACAATAATATGCAGCACATGTGTATTATATATGCTTAGAATAAACAAACTGGTTATTTTTTTCCAGAAAAGGTCACCCTTCTTTTTTGAGAAAGAATAATTTGTACCAGTCAGTCAACCATCAGGATTGCATGGAAACAAGAGAACGCAACTAAACACAAACCCAATGTCATATCTTGTAATTATGTCTATGACCTAAGCCAGACTTTCCCAACCTGGAGCCATCAAAGGTTTATGGCTATGTTGTCTGGGGATGATGGGAGTTGTACTCCAACACACCAGTAGAGTCCTAGATTGGGAAAGGCTGGTCTATGCTCACATGCACAATTTCTGGAAAATGGTTTTGCAATGGAGACTTTGATCCCATTGTCCCTAGACATAGTTTCAGATCCTGAGCTCCAAGGCAGAACTATGAACTTGAAACTTGGAAAAGAAGCCCTGATTATTCCCCCTCACGGCTTCCTCACATCTGGCTCAGAAAGGACCTTTCTTATTGTTCTTCATGGTCAGGAAAGGGGACCTCAGAGGGAGTAAAAGAGGGTGGGCAAGGGAGGATGCTAGGATGGCCGGGATGTGAGATCTCCTGATGCCATTCCAACCACTAACATGTCCCAGTGAAGGTCATTTGGGGGTTCCCTGTAATGTGTCTTTGCTATGAAAACGTTATTCACAGGAGTAGCAAGCACAAATCCAGTCATGTGCTTTGCCTAAATTATCACCTAAAGACATTTTCCTTCCTCATGTTCAGCTGAGTAATTTTAGAGCATTTTTAATCTTGTTTTGTTCTGTTGGGACACTCATGAAAAAAGTGGGGGGAAAGAAGGTCATTCTCAACTGTGCAGACAGTGAGGCTCTTGGGGCACAAGAAGGGAAAAGGTTGGGGGGAGCTCCGTAGAATAAGGTATTTTTATCTCAAACATTATATGCAAGTTTGCTTCTTTGCTTTTTTAAAATTGGTAGGAGATGGGTGTCCAGATGAACTTTAAATTAAGACTGCCAGTCCAGTCCGCTCCAAATGTAAGACTCTCCCATCTCTCAAAGGAATGTGTTTAGCATCAATGAATGACATTCTTTACTTTTGCCTGCTCAGACTCAGGCTGTGTTTTCAAAGCTCCTGCAGAAGCAAGCCCAGGAACATGGGAAGTTGCCTCTAATGGGGTCAATACTGACTGGCAACAGTTCCCCTGGGTTCCACCCTGGTTCTCTCCCCACCTAATTCTACAATCCTACTTGGAGATGCCAGAAATCAAATCTGAGAACTTATTTATAGAAAGCACTTATCATAGTGCAGAGGTGTGGCCCTTCCACATATAACCTGGTCCAAAAGTCACATAAATAGAGAGCCAGTGCACTATAGTGGTTAAGAGCATGGTCTGGGACTCAGGCGATCAGGGTTCTGGTGCCCACTCAGCCATGGAGCCAACTGGAGGACTTCAGGCCAGTCACAGACTCTCAGCCCAACCTACTTCACAGGGTTGTTGTTCTGAAGATAAAATTGAGAACAGGAGGAACAGAATTATGTAAGTCACTTTGTGTTCTTTAAAAAAGAAAAAGGCTGGATAGTAATCTAACTAATAATTAATAAGAGTAAGAATAAATAAATATGTAATCCAGCACTTCTAGGTATTTTAAAGGAATGTGCAGTTCTGCTATTTGGGGAGCAGAAGCAGTATATACATTTAATAAGTAAATAAATACAAACATATTCAAGTTTGACAAGTTTGGGGTTGGGGTTTTTTTGGTATGTGCAACTGCCCATACCCAAATACACAATGTACCTATCTGATACTTATCTGATACCTATCTTAGTTCATTGTAGCAAAATGAACAAAGAATCATGTAGCAAGAAATGAAAACCATTGTCTTTGTTGTTGTTTAGTTGTAAAGTCATGGACAACCTTCTGCAACCCCATGGAGCACAGCATGCCAGGCTGTCCTCTCCTCCACCATCCCCCAGAGTCCACCCAACCCCACATCCGCTGCACCAGTGACTCCATCCAGCCACCTCATCTTCTGCTGTCCCCTTCTCCTTTTGTCTTCAATTGTTCCCATCATCAGAGTCTTGTCCAATAAACCCTTCCTTCTCAATAGGTGGCTAAAGTATTTGAACTTTAGCTTCAGTATCTGTCCTTCTAGAGAGCAGTCAGGGTTGATTTCTTTTAGGATGGACTGATTTGATCTCTTCAGAGTCCAAGCAACTCCCAGGAGTCTTCTCCAACACCACAATTCAAAAGCGTCAATTCTTCAGTGCTTGGCCTACCCTATGGTGCGACCGGCACAGCCATACATTACAACTGGGAAAACCGTAGCTTTGACTATACAAACTTTTGTTGGCAAGGCAATGTCTCTGCTTTTTAGTATGCTGTCTAGATTTGGCATAGCTTTCCCCTCAAGTAGCAAGCGTCTTTTAATTTCTTGGCTGCAGTCATCATCTGTGGTGATCCTGGAGCCCAAGAAAATAAAATCTGTCATTAGTTCCATTTCTTCCCCTTCTATTTGGCTGGAAGTGATAGAACTGGATGCCATGATCTTACTTTACCATTGTCTTTATTCAGACCCAAACAAATAGAGCTGAACTTCATTGTTATTTCCAGTTCTGCTACTTCACAGTGGAATAACCCTTTGAAATTCCTTTCTTGGATAATGGCAATCTTCCAAGTTCGCTAAGGTAGGCCTGCTTCATATTTTACTGTTCATTGCCTCTGCAGATGTGGACCAATCATCATATATTCCAATGGAGCTTGTACTAGTAAGTTTCCTAGTAAGTTTTTTGCTAGAGCTGTGCTGAGGGAGAGAAAAGAAGGCCATGTGAAATAACTATCCCTGTGAAAAATTGATCAGATGCTCACTGAAAAACCTTAGTTATGAAGTAAGACAGTAAAGGGTCTTCTTAATAGCTGTCAGCTGTTAAAAGTGTGAACCAGGTGAATAAACCTCATTACATTTAATAGAAGGCTCACACAATGTTCTTCAGTCACTAATTCGTCATGCATTGTCCTCTGCAGCCCAATCTGGAACAGAAAAATATCACAGAACAAACACTTGAGTAGCTTTCATTGTCACTGCTGGTATATTTAGTCCATGAAATTAGGTCAATGTACTTTTATTTTGTTCCTATTCTGCTAGCCAGCAGAAACACTGGCAAATTACCAGCCCTGCTGGGTCCCAATTCTGACTTTCCCGCAGTTGCAAACACTCATGTACATGCAAAAATGGAGCATGTGGATGGCTCAGCTGACATAGCCACAGGCAGGAGATGGCTGGTGCTGCTGCATGTTATCCACACAACTAGTCAGACTGTAGATTTTGTTACATTATATTTCTCACTGCTGGCCAAGTCAATCAGCCATTGCAATCAGTGCTGGTGCTTCAGGGTAAAGAAAAAAAAATAGGACACAACAAGAGAAACCAAACTGAAACCACTGAAGCACCTTCTGATGTTGTAAATACACGCAGAGCGACAGCAGAAGTCATTCCTGCCGGAAGCAAGACTAATCAATCCCTGGAACCCTTTCTTCACCCCCATGTTCTTTTGTGTGAGTACCAGATTGTGGCCAGTAGAATTAGTCATTTGCAGAGCGGAATGTACCATGAAATGGATTCGCTCATGAAAGGGATTCAGTGTGGAACATTATCTCACTTTGTTACAGGGGGGAGGATGGGTATGAAGAGGTAATGCTTTAGATTGCTAGGCTGATGGCTCCTCAAGTGTTCAGAACATTCTCCTGGGACTACGGGGTGCTGAAAAGTGATTTCTTTCCACATTTGCCTGATAGATATGGTTTTATAAACCACAAGTATCTTACCACGGGTGAAAGATGAAGAAATTCTCTTTCAACCTATTCCTGGTTGAAAGAGAATATACAAAAGAAAGGGCTGCAACAAAAAAAGAAGCTCTTTTGGCTGCTTTGTATTACATTCAAATTAAACCAAATGCCACTTGGCACTCTTAGTACATCAGAGCAATCAGTGAAGATAATAAGTTTTCAAGAAAGAAAGAAAGAAAGAAAGAAAGAAAGAAAGAAAGAAAGAAAGACAGACAGACTATTCTTTTCCTCCCAAATGAGTCAGTTTCCCCAGAATGGAGGGTTACAGATGAGATGATGTCAGATTTAATAGCACTTAAATTAGGGATGGCAACAGATCAAAGGGTTGGAAGCTCCATCCATATACAGGGTGATTAATCCTCCATGAGACTTGTTATGCCAAATAATGATTCCCAAGGGAGGGATTTTATTGGTATCAGTATTGCCAGTGATCAACCCAAAAGGAACTTCCATGGGGTGAGGGATCAACTATGACTTGTCATTCATTTTCAAGCATTAGTAAATTCTAGAAGTAACTTTCTATTCTCCCAAGTTGGCATTCCAATTCAGAGGTGTGAGATGTATTCTTGGAATAATATGCATGAATGCAAATCTAGTTTGAATGACATTCCTTTCTCCAGGTAAAATTTTCCAATTCTTCTATTTATGCATTTTGTAAAATAGCCTAAAACAGCTAATATATCTCATATTGCACCATGGGATTCTCTGCAGCTGATGGGTGAGCACAGCCAGACCCAGAGCTGGTGCAGGTTCTGCAGGATGCTGCATGGATGGTGGGGAATCACACAGTGGCATCCAAAACCTGTTCTCCAGGGGAGAAGAAAAACAGCAAGTTCTTGACTGATGTCATGTCTGTGCTTGCAAGTTATTTTGTTGCTTCTAGGAGATGTTGATTGCATCTTAGTATGTGGGCAGCTGCTTCTTCCAGTGCTGTCCTGTTCAAAGGTTCACATTCTGGGTTGATTGCAGTTGATTTACTCAGTGGGATTTTCCCTAGCTTCTTTCTATCTCCAATCATATCTATTCCTCCACTGATCATGAGGCATTAGCAATAGGCCCAATGACCAAAACCATTTCAGACTGCAGTGCTTCAGAGAAAACGCCTTGCTTCGGTTGCCCACAACTGTTTCAGCCTGTGGTGAAGCAGCTGTGTATGCCTCACCGCAGGATTCAGTCTGGATTGAGCTATTGGTGTGCTGTTGCAAACATTTAAATAGTAATGTTTTTACAATGGTGTGGTAAAGCCAAAGCTTAACTATTAGAGAAGATATGCGTGACTGGTTCCAAGAACCATGCATCCACTTTAATAGAGAATTATTCTTTATCGAAGGGCCACCAGGGACTGATGTCTACCTGAAGGCATACACCTAACCCTAAACTTTTGCAAGAGTGCCCTGTTCAATTCCATTTTAACAATAGGTAAATATCAACAATAAGCACATAGGTCACCTGGACACAGTCTTCCACACTATGGTGAGATGTATTTCTATTTACATTATTATTATTATTAGTTATCGTAACTTTAGTGTAAAGTTACACTGATACATACAAATTAGCATATACATATTTTATACAAAATTCTACTATCATTTTCTTCTTTTTGTGATACATGTACTCTTATTGTTCCCTCATTCATAAGTGACAGTGCAAATGGCAATCCATATGGACAGGTCTGTTCCTGTAACCACCACACACTGTACTGGTTGTAAGCACAGGCTCAGCAAAGGGTATTCAGGGCATGACCAGATGGTTTTGATAGTGAAGACCAGAATCTGTTTCAACACACAAAATCCTATAAATCTAAGCCAATAGTCTTCCCCAACATGATACCCTCCAAATGTTGTGGACTGCAACTCATATCAGTTCCATCACCATAGGCAGTACTGAAGAATGCTGAAAGATAAAGTTCAAAATCTCTGTAGGGCACCTGTTGCGGGAGGCTGACTTAGGCATGCTGGGCAAATTTTCATTCCATGCTGCTAATGTTCACACTGCTAATTTCAAACAAAAGCCAAGATTGTACCACTGTTGAATGTCACCACATGATTATATGTTTGAACAAATTCTCCCTCATTTATGAATTAATTCTGGAACAGGTGTGTATAATAATATCTGGATGAGAGAACTTGGAGGAGTTAATATCAAGCAACTCTGCCGCACAAGGTACTCCATGCAGCATCAGCACCAATCTACGAATTGGGAAGGTGAGGGTTGTGGTCTATAGGGAGACTTTTTCCCTTTCTAGGCTTCTTGTCTTGTCAAGTACTGATACTATACACTTGTGGTAGATATTCAAGACTGTGTACTGACCACTGTCCTACCCTTCAGTATCCCTTCTTGAGCTGATAGCGGTAGTCTTGGATTTCATATGTAAGACCTCTAGAATGATGTTTCTGGGAAATTTTCACCTCCATACTGCAGATACCAGATCCAGGTGGCTGAAGATGACTTGGTGGCCATGACAGCTATGGGACTGCCTCAACATATCATCAGCCCAACACATGTAAGAGGGTTCTCTGTCCATTTAGAGATTTAGTTCTCTAAACTGGACAGAAGGATGGTGATCTGAAAATCGAGGAATTGATGTCTGCTCCATTATCATGGTTTAGATTGTCATCAGCCTTTCTTTTCTGCAAGCATGAGGGGGACTAGTAAAATGGTCCACCTATTGAGGGTTGGGGATTCTAATAGATTTCAGAGGGCTTGGAGAGATTTTTCTGCTGCTATGGCTGGTGTGGCTGCAGAATGCAAAATGATTTGGGCAGGAGACAAGATCACGCTCAAGTGACCTCTGCCTCGAAGCATCAGTGAGCTTGGGACACACTTGAGCTGAAGGTAATGAAAGAAGGGGGTGGCTAGAAAACAAGTGGAGGAAACACATAAAATATCTGAACAAAATTAGGTTTCAGATAATTACTGAGCTTATTCCATAGGTGGCAAAAAAGGAGCGCTTGTTCACAACAATTACATCTTCTTAGTCATCCAGTAGACTTTTCCAAGTGCTTCTTGGCCTGCTACAATCTGGGACAGAAGAGAAATGGCAAAAATCCCAATAGCAAGCTGTGACAAGTTGGCATAGCATTTTGAAGACAAAGTCACTCAGATCCATCACAAATGAGTGTCATTCCACTGGAAGATTTCTCCAGTGTTGACTGGTGCTGGCTTTCTGAGGTCTCAAGCAGGGTCTCTTTCTCTTCATCTGATACCTGCTTGTTTCAACAGAAGAGGTCTTCAGGCAAAGCAGGTGCCCAGTCATTCATTTATGATTCCTCCATGGAATTCAAAATAAATCAAGAAATGCTGCTGTACATACAAAGTTAATAAATCAGGGGGAAAGGGTTTCAGTCCAGATGCTTGCTTGCTTGGTAGCTTTTTCTATCCTTTCCTATTACAAAAAGTCTCAGGACTGTTGTACAATACAATAAAAATAATAGCTGATGTGCTTTTGACCAAGCACAGGGAGTTCTTAATGTGGGTAAGTGTTCCTTTTCAAAGACATGATTCCCCATGTCCCATCTATAAGCTGAAGACAAATAATTCTGCTAAGAGTGTTCCATATGACTTTTTGACATGCTTGAAACAGAACTAATAGGAACAAATGGATGCTATGAAGTCTGGGTGACCAGTTCTTGCCTGTTTTGGACAATACAACAATCCATCATGAATTAATTTACCCTTGGGAAGCTGCAGTGTGTTGTGGCTGGGGACTGCCATGGCTGTGGCTTTTCATGCCCTGTAAACCTGCGTAGTGGGGGTTATTTGAGGTTTAAACAACCCTTGAATAACCCATGGTTCACTGTAGAGTTATTCAAGGGTTGTTTAACCTTCAAATGGTTCAAATAATGATTGCTGGCTGGATTCACAAGACACAAACACCTCTGATAACCGAGGGTTGCATATTTATAGTGGTGGTTGACATATGCTCAAGGCATAATCTCTTCTATCATGCTAATTGGACCACTGAGTACAGGGGCATCCTTGGAGGAAAAAAAGGAAAGTATCTGTCTTTCCCTGGGATGCTTGCAACACTTCTCTGACAGTGTGGCGCAGTGCTCAAAATAAGCCACTAAAATCAATCATCAGGAACATCCTAGAGAATCCCTTAAATTTATTTAATCTGAGCTGTGCTTAGAACAAAACTGAAGCATCTTTTACCAGTGAAGTATTATAATCAGGGTCACAGTAGCAGCAATCAAACATGACTAATAATGTGATGAGGGTGGGATGCTTGGAAAAGTCACACAAGATTGGATCAGATTGGGGACGTATTAAAAGATAAAGAGGCGTCATTGAATAAAATGCACACATAAGATACCTGACCTATTTATGCCAATTTGATTAAGGAGGTGAGAAGTAACTAGCACAGTCAGAAGAAAATAGCTAACAACTGATTATCAAGGGGCAGATGTTGATACTAGTCTGTCTCTCAAGTGGTACATGTTCAGTGGAACATGGCTCTATTTTTAAAAATACATTTTTCTCCCATGAGCCATTTGAAGAGAGTGATAGCTAAGTACACTGCCTGAAAAAAGTGCACTGGGATGAAGCATTGGCCCTGGAAGCAAACCAAAGTGCTAGAAGAGGCAGGTGCAGGGTTTTTAGCTCAACACCTTCTGCAGAAGGGTTGCCAGGTTCAACAACACCTTCAGCATTTTTGGTCAGCCAAAAAGGCAATGCGCTGGGTGACTCACCTGCCTGGAGCTGAGCAATTAGTGCAAAGTGAACTGGGATTCACCCCATTACTTGCTGTTCATACAGCACAAGACAGATGTCATCAGAAGGGTGTTATAAGGCTTAATGCTCACAGAATGAACAACTGACTTGCAAAGTTTCTGGATTGCCTGACCATAGAGAGTGTTGTGCTCCTTCTTTCCTTTCTTTTTTAAGTCCATCTTTCAGGGAACATTAAAAAAAATATCAACCAGTGGTGGTAATAGTAGTGGTGGCAGTAGTCAAACATAAGGAAAGTCCTGCAGGAACAGATCCAAGGACTAAACCAAAATCTGGCATCCTGTCTAGTAGTCATGTTTAGGATTGTGGCATAAGTTTTCATAGACCAGGATACATTTTTTTGAGATGCCCAGGTGACAGTTGATAACATGATATTTGTAGTGCATTGAAATAAGATAACACCATCTCTTAGCTGATTATGTTAGCCAACACATTGTTTATATATTCCAAATTCCATATTAGCACAATATATTTAATAAGACAAGTCAAAGATCACAAAAATGTACAAGCTTTCAAGAGCTGTTCTTCAGGCAGGTCTTTGCAAAAGCAGTGGGGGTAGGAAACTATTTGGAAAGGTATCTTCAGTGCATGGCTGGAATCAAGATTTGTATTGACTATTCAGTTTCTTCCCCTTCTCCTGGGTCTGAATTCAGAAGCATCTAGGCAGGCTCTATATTCTTCACCCATTGGCACCCAAGGACGCCTTCAAAATCCCCTTGTCTTAGGCTATGGGAAAGTTGTAAGAAGCCAAATGGAGAGAAGAATGGGAAGTACTAGGCCTGACAGACTTCTGGTCTCTTTGCTCTGTTATTCTTCTTCTCAAGCAAATCAAAGTGACTAAAGTCAAAGCATGAGCAAAACTTCAAATTTCAGATGATTGTGTGCTTATCATTAACAAACAGAGAGCTGTTCAAATCACAGCTATCTGGAAAGGAATCAACACAGTGCTGTAAAATGTGACCTGAATCATAATTTTCAGCTGCAATGTGCCATGGGTCACTTTAATTCCAAACAGAGCTTATATTTAATAATCATGCTTAATTTGATATTTTCAGTGAAAGAAGATTCAGAGTGTCTATGAGACGAGAGATTTACATGCTGTCGATTACAACTATAAGTGGGAATTACCAAAAAATAGAGCTACCCAAAAAGGTGACAGGATCTCTGCAGTGAGTGTAAGCATTCCTATTATAGCCTTGACTTTGAACAGGACAGAATTGTGCAAAAGATTAGCATGATCCAGAATGGGGCCCTGTGTTTTTCCACAGTTTTATTACCACATTTCATCCAACACTGATGGAAATTTCAACAATGGGTACATAAAAAGATAGGAAGCAGCAAATACTGAGTCAGGCTATTGGACCAGCTTGCTTAGTATTGTTGACAGTGGCTAGCAACAGCTTTCCAGGATTTCTGGAAACTGGGACCTTCTGCATGCAGAGTCTGTGCTTTGTACTAAGCTATTCATCTCCCCATGTAAGTAGAGCCTTGCAGATGCTTTTGCTGTGGGCCAGAGCATACTTCACTGAGTTCCCTCTGTGTAAACCTGAATAAGATGGTATTGCTCTAGAACTTTTACAGCTAGGGTGGCTGTGTGTCCCATGTTACAGAAAGATGGTCAGAGGATGGTCCATTGTTGAAGGGTCATCCGGACCAAGTCCAGTTTGAAGCTAAAAAAATGTAAGATGGGAGTCCAGGGCCCTGATATTCTCCATTAACCATTAACTCCTGACAGCTAGGAGATGCAGGTACATAGGCCACCTGTTCATAGTTTTGCCCAGTAGGATGGATAACAATAACCTCTGTTGTACTATTTACTGCAGTGCATTACACATGGAGATGCCATGGAAAATGGTGCAGAAACTAGTCCAGCTAGTCCAAAATAAGGCAGTAAGACAATGGGGACTGCCAAGATGAACATATTACACCAGCATGAAATCTGCATTGCTTGCCAGCCTATTTCTGGTTCATATTTAGTATACTTAGAGCCAGGTTACTGAAACTTAATCACCTTCCATATGCACCTTCCTGGACCCAAAGTTCTTCTCCATGTGCCCACAATGAATGAAGTGAGGCAGGCAGCTACTAAAGAAGACCCTTTTCATTGGTAGCAACCCAGTAATAAACTGATCTCTCCAGATAGACTCACCTGGCACCTACACTGTGGTCCTTTTGATGTCAGATGAAAGGGGTTTTTTTAGCTATTCATATTTTTCAAAAATGGTGTTACTGCATTGCTAGACCTTGGCACTATTGCTGGCATTTAATTTGGTTGCTACTCTGGTTTTCTGTGCTGCTGTATTTTATGGTTTCTACCTCTGCCTTATAAACCATCCAGGGAGCATTTTGTAATAATTATTTTGAAAACTTCTTTCTCTTTCTTCTCTTTCTCTTTCTCTTTCCTTGTCTTTTTCTTTGTCTTCGTCTTCTTCATCTGCATCTAGTCCTCCTCCTCCTCCTCCTCCTCCTGGGTGAGAAGAGATTTTTGTTTGTTTATATGCTGTTGTTTGGGGGGCGTTTGGCTTTGCATGAGTTGCCTGTTTACAATGGGATGATGACGATGATGAGCTGGGTCACATCAATGTGCAAACATTCACTAGAGATAGAATTCAGGTTGAATGGGATGATTCTCAAAACTGAGAATCTTGCTTGCCCTATTTGTGTAATTAACTTTATTTTTATTGTGCAATGCAAAGAACAGTGTCTTTTAATAAGCCTCTGCACATATCGTAATAGATCACTTTTCACACTAAGATGTACTTTTTTTCAATCATATGTTCTGTTTCTACTTGGTGGCATCATACTTATTTTCATCATTGCCGATGCTTGCAATTCTTTCAAAGGTTTTATTTTTTCCCATTAAAACATTTGCTTCTGAAACCCTCTAAGCATTCAAGAAGATTCCTCCACCACCATTCTCTTCACTTCTGAATATGCTGAAATGGATCCAAGTGTAACTCAGCTGAAACCATGGCAACAAAATGCAAGATCCCAAATTTTAAAGATACCTCTGGATTTCTACTAGAATGTTAGCAGCTGTATTGTTCCCAGAATGTTGAAAACTATACTTTACAATACTTTTCAGACAATACATTTTAAAAGGGTTACCTTTTGAATAGGGACGCCTCCATATATGCATTGGAGCACCCATACATCACTTAACTGAAATGTTTGATTGCTTGAAAAATAAGTGGGTTGCTGTTGTGACAGAAAGATGGCTGAGCACTGACAAGTGCTTTAGATGGAATAGGTTATTTCATTGTTAATTTTGTGGCACAATTTTTTTGCTACATTTTGGATTTCACAATTGGTTGATACAAAGTTTTGGGCTCTTTCTGTAAAAGTTTAATCCATACAATAAATGCATCTCTTCCCCACCCGCCCCATCTCTCTCTCTCCCTCTCTCTCTCTCTGATTGTGTGTGTGCATGTGTGTGCTCTGTCCCAAAGAGATACAGTGCCTATGCTCCATTTTAGACCATGTTCCAATGCCTGACTCCAGGTACCTTCATACAGTTTTGGCATTACATCTGAAGGAATGATCATTGTTTCATCAGGCTAATTCGCTTTGCTAAAGTTTAATATGATGGGATTTACCATGACATGCAGCATAATAAGATGTTTTGTATTGTATTCTTTTTGGTAGACCTGGGCTATTGGATTCCATCAAACATTACATTGCTAGGATTTCGTTCTCCCATGGGCTTGAGTGTCAAATGCAAATATAACACTGAAGCAATGTTAATGGAACCCTAATGTTCTGACTTAAATCCACACAAGTCAGGAAAAGCAGAATTATAGCCCCCAGAGCAGCTTTAACTTTGCCCTTCTACAGGTATGTATTACAATTGAAAATTGCAGCTTTCAGAGAATGATCACATCACACTGGATAATGGGGCTTATGATTTGATTTATTTCAGCAGTGCAGGCTAACTGTGTGAGTTATGTGAACTGTAATGCATCGTGTTCTTAATACACAAAGTTATATTCCTCTGGAGGTTCAGGACAGAAATATGAGACAAGAGTGAAAAACTGTGAAGACTGAGGTTTATGGTAAATCCCATGTGTGGTGTTGTTTGGGAGTTAGTCAATGTAGTTGCAAAAGTAGCCCTCCCTCCTCAAAATAACTCCAATCATAAAGTATTATTTGGCCCATCTGCAGCATTTAGACATAACCAAACTGGCAACTCCAGTTTAAACATGTTCATGCTTGCAACCATCACATATTACAGTTTGCTTTTAAGATCTAATCATGTTCCTTTTGTCATTTATTATTCCAGATACTGAGCTGTTTATCCCTGAGAGACATCATGATTCTGGCATGCTGAAAGGGGTGGGGGAATGGCCATTTTATGCCTTAAAATAGTAGCTTCTCTCTGTGCTCACTGCTTTAGCCATTCCTTTCCAGTAATAAAGTACAACCTCATTTTTATAGCTCCAAACTTCTGTATGAACACAGGCCTCATCATCTGAGAAAGGCCCATAGCTTCTTGCACATATCAGACTCTTTGTTATTAATTATTGCTCCACTTGAATAGACTTCCAGTCTGTGCTTTTACTTTCATTTCCAAAATTGCTTCAGGAAAATTAGAAATGCCATCCACTTAAGATGACCTCACAAGGTTCTGATTGACATGGGACTTATAGCCTGTGTTGCAAACCAAAATGTAAGAGGATTATTCAAAACTTAATAACAAGAACAGTAAAGTTTTAATGTGATCATAAACTTGTTGTCCTCTCATTTTTCCTCTTTTCCAAGGGAGAGTGGCCAGTAAAGCTCGTGTATTAGGTTGTTACGTGTTGCTTGACAACCAGCTTTCATTATCCCCATATTGACAGCCACTGACAACTTCTTCACAAAATTGACAGCCATTGATAGGCTGTGCACATATACAGTTTGCAAAAAAGTACCCTTTAAAATTAGCTCAATTGCTCAATATGGTTGCTCAATATGAATTGTCACAGTTGTGCAAATGGGGGATTAGAAGCCTCAGCTGGGCTAACGCCCAGGCAACTGTATGGTACTGAGGCACTGGAGGTCCCCTGCTTAGGTTTTCCTTAACGGCTGTCAAGAAGAAAAAGAAAGCTTCAAAGGATCTTTGCACAGGAAAGGGGAGTATTTGGGATTTACATGCCCTTGGAAAGGTTATAAACTCTCCCCGCCACTCCAGCTAGTCCACATTTTGCTACATATATTGCATTTAATCCCTCCCCCCCAAAAAAACCTCTAGATGTTCATGCAGGTTAAATGCATTGCCCTTTTTCCTTAGGAGAAATGAGTTTTAACTTTAAGCTATCTAGCAAAACTCTAGGTCCCTTGACAAATGGGATTTGACTGGGATATATACCTGTACATGACCCAGTCCAAAAACGCCCGATGCCCAGTCAAATTCTGCTTTTAAAGGGACTCAGTTTTGACACATAGCTTTTCTTAGGAAAAGAGGATGCACTTTATCACCTTTCCAAGCACCTAGAGGCTTGGGGGGAAAGTGCAAACTGTGCACCAGCACAAGTACTAGTTGAGGGCAAGGGGGAAGGCAAAGATCTTGCCATGAAGGGGATATAAATCCCAGGCCATCCCCCTACATCCTGCCAGCTTTGGCTTCCTGTCTTTTGAGAGCTACCAAAAGAAACCAAAGGGGTGGGAAACAATTCAGAACTTTTTCTGGGCAATATCTAGCAATATCTGCTGAGCTTGGGAGCAGACACCTCTTGGACTTAAACCTCCACATCTGTGCAACTGCAAAGTTTAGCAGTTGTGCAAGCACAGCTCTGAAAAGATGCTGCTCCCTAACATCCATCCACTTCATCACCAGCAGCCACAGAAAGAGGTATATGTTGAAATTGCATTACACCTGACAATATTCCAGCAGCAGCATTTTACTCCTGCTGAAGTTTTTAAGGGCTTTGCAAGGGCAATATGCTTTTTAACAGGTAGAGGAGCATCCAGGCATGAAAGATAGTGTGATGATGACCACTGTAGACTTGGGAACAAGCGATGCTAATTAACTTCAGGTCAAGTTCCACAGACTGTCAAATATAAAAAACAAAGGGATAAATCTGGACCATATTCCTTTTACATGGTCTGAGGTTTTTTGGTTTTTATTTTTAAGAAGGAGTGTAAGGCGTAGCTATTAGTGATGTCTTAGTTCGTTGCATTGTTCAACATTCCGTAGCCTGGTGTCTCTCCCGAAAAAGGCCCTGAGTTATTCATAATAGTATGATCCACAGACCCAGGAATCTCATCACAGGTCATGATGAAGCAGACCTCTTCTGTAAATTTCTGGTTGTCATATAGCTCCTAAAAGCATAATTTCTCTGTCAGAAAAACAAGCACATCAACCCTAAATGCACAGATCTTGATCCAGACCAAGGTATACTGACAGCACAGCAGGTCAATACTCCAGACTCCATCCTTGCTGCTTTCCCTGCCCACATTCTTCCCACTGTTAAAGAGATAAAAGTCTTGCTCCAGCATGGAGCATATTAGATCCCCTTTAGGATCAGTGCTGATGTGAATGCAGAAGGAAGCCAATGGCATATGTGGCCATGTTTAAAACATTTGAATAATGTACTTCTAATGATTTCTTGGTATAATGACTGCTATGAGCCATATTGCAGGGGTTGTTCTGCAGCTTGGATAAGTAACATCCCATTCCCTTAACAATCTGACTAATAGAAGGACACATACACACAAAAGGAATGAACAAGAGAAACACTGCCAAGGAACTCAGGAAGGCTGGCATAAGTATTCCAACTCTCATATGCATGGACACTGGAATCCTCAAGAAAGTAACCCTGATCCTTCTCTATTTATGCACTTATTGGCATTTATTAAAACACAGAATATTGTTCTTTAATTTCATAGATGCTTCTGCTGCTGTTTCAGCAAGAGTGGACTAAATCTATTATTAGAGAATTGTCACTAATAGCAATACCCAGGTTAGAGGAATTGCATACTAACTTTTTAAAATACCTTTTTATTGATCTGCCTTTATCACATGTAATGTTGCAGTGGCACTTATTAAGCAGCTGAGATCCATTTCTAGCTGTACACAGGGAATTAAATGCCCAATTCCTATTAACACTAATCAGAGTTGTGTGCCTAATTCCCTGCACGCTGTTCTGAAAGTGTACCCTCCTAATTGCCTAATAGGCTGTAATAAGGAAGCAGATTGACTAGCTTTGTATTTTTTATTTTTTGCATTTTGTAAATATAATAGGGAATGGTTGATGCAACACGAAGAGCAGGCTTCTCAATTCATTTACTTTCAAACCAGAACAGTCACTGGGGCCTCATTGTGCAACTATTTGCTGTTGTTATGTGACATTTGGAAAGCCAGAGTATTTTAACATATGGAATGGCAAAGTGTGGAGAGGCCATGCTTTGCATATCAAGACTTCTTGAAATGGAAGCAATGTAATAGCCTATTTGAAAATAAAGTCACAAAGATGTGCTGTGCCTATGAAGAAGCCAAATTAAATTCTAGGATATATTTCAAGTAAGGCTCCAACGTGCTTAACAGACCAATCTAGTGCTGGCCTGAGACAAAATTCTGCCCAAAGGGAAGCATCAAATGGTACCAAGGCTTATGCAAATGGGGCGGCATACAAGTGTTCCAGATAGATAGATAGATAGATAGATAGATAGATAGATAGATAGATAGATAAAGTACCAGGGCCAATTCTTCAACTTTTCAAACAAGAGACTAGAGCTGGGACAAAGTGGGTGATGTCTTGCCTGTGGGCACGAATGGGAGCCTGGACAACTTTTTTGGTACCTACCTTAACCTTTACCAAACCATTAGCATATCTTCTTTGGGGGTAGGAAAACCAGGGATGTTCAATCTCATTAACATTATCTAAGCTCCACTCTGAACCACAGTTTGCCTCACTCCCATGTTGGTCTGCGGCCTGTTTTTATTTTAATAGAAAAAGTGCACATTTCAAATAGGAATAGTAGGGATTTCTCTGTGTATTTTTCAAAAGTATCCACTTTCCCCAGTTGAGTGCACTGTGAAATTTCTTTTTATGTCTATAAATGATTATGAATAACAGTTTTCTAATCAGAAGAGATAGTATACGGCATCTGCAAAAAAGGCAAGTTCCATGTTAAGGACCAGTAGGAAGGGGATTGAAAATTAAAGTGTAACTATCATTCTGCCCTTATTCATATTTATTGTGCAGTCACTTTGGAATACAATGCACAGCGCTTGTCAGCACAAAAAAACAAAAAACAAAACAACCCCACCCACACCCCCACCATAGAACAGAAAATGGAAGCCATTGCAATCAAGGAGCTGGAGAAACTCTTCTAGGATGAAAGTTTACAATTGGGGGTGGGAGGATTGGCTTCATAAAAAGGCAAACAGGGTGAGATATGCCAGGTGCATAAATTTGGCATGGTATGGAAAAAGTGGGCACACAGACAGTTTCCTCCATCAGAATACTAGAACCTGGTAGCATCCAACATAGCTGAATTATGGGAGATTCAGGACAGACAAAAGGAAGCATTTTTTCACACAGCATACAGTAAAAACATGGTCTCTGCTACCACAAGATGGGATGGTCATAAATTGCCCCTGGTATTAGTATTAGGCTTCATACATAGAGCCAGTTAGCTGGCCAGAATATAATACTGTGCTGTCTGAATAATGCAATATTCTGGATAGAGGGAATAAAGGACACCCTAAAATGTCACTCTTGATGAGTATCATAAGGCATTTGATTTCTTGTTCTTCTTTTCTGTTCACATGTTTTCAGGAGCCAAAGAGCCATCTGGTCCTAACTTGCAATATTTTGTCAGATCAAATGGTAATCTGCTGGAGTCCTTGCTATGGCCCAACACTATTATTTATGGCCTGTAAATCTTTTTTGTGCAAGCAATAGCAAATCACTTCACAGAGATTCTGTGTATTGTGTTATTCATTATGAGTAATGCTACTGGAATGCAGCCTTCCCCATCCATAGCTGTTTCAAAATGGGTGCGTTCAGGCTGTTCTTTATAAGCGCATGCCAATCAAAGAAAGATATTTGCATGACACTGCATCTGTGGATGTCTTTCTATTCCTTGTTGTTGTACCTCCATGGTTTACTATCACATGTTATAATTAGACTAACATTACCCAGTGCCATTTTATTCTTTATTAATTAGCTGCTTATAATTTCCTTTGCTTATTTCCTTTGGAGATACAGTAGCATTATCACCTGTGTAGTTTCCAGTACATTCAAAATGAGAGTTTACTGACAAAGTCAGTAAAACTGGCCAAAAATAAATGAGGCAATAGCTTTACTGGTTCTGGACATAAATTTATAGTCTTAAAAAAATTAAAAAGCAATTTGCAAAATGTACTGTAATGGTTTTTCCACACAAAGAGTGGAATACACAGAAAAACAGGGGGACTTTGGGCCAAAGCAGACAATGTTTTCTGGACTTTTTAAATTATAATATAAGCACAAGAATCTGACCCAGATTGGAATCCCAAATTTGAGGTAAGACTTTTTAAGCTTTTCCCCATCCAGTGTGCTCCCATTCCAGATAAGGAGAATTTTTTCCCGCTCCCACAGTTTATGTTGTCAAATAGAAATGAGTTTACATTGGTGAGTCAGTATTTGCCACTAAAGCAGCAAGCATAAGGCCCCTATCCTGATCTGCAGCAGGAGGAAGAGCTAAGGGCCTTGCCACCTGCCCATTCTAGGGTCTCAGTCTGGAACAGGCATCTTGTTGTATGCTAGCGTAGCTACTAAACCTAAGGCACAACACTAGACATTGTTGCAGGATAGACAAACTCTCCAGGCCTGTGGGTGCATGCATGCATATGCACATAAAATCCACAGGAACATTTGTCATTTTGGTCGGCAGATTCCCACTTTTCTTGCCCACCCCCTTGCCTATACTAACTTTCTTGCTCTCTTTTTCCCCACCTATGACTTCTCTGCCTTTCCCTTCAGTCTCCCCACCCCCAATCGACCCCCCCCCCCACCTTACCAACCCTACTTCTCCAGCCTTAGCCCACCCCACTCCTGACATCGTACCTCCCTAACTTCACCAAAGTCCTGAGGACAAGTGAAAAGTCCTCAGACTGGGCTCTGTTCTGCTGAAATCCTGTCTACTACTTAGGCAGTTTAGAAATGAGGAAGGCATGGAGAGGGGGTCATGGCTTGAGGCTGGGGCAGAGGCATGTGGGGAGTATTAAGGGGTCTAGGCTAGACTTCATGTTGTGTTGCCAAGCCCTGCTCTAGCATAAGCAAGTTCACCCATCCTGCAGCATTATCTACTGCTGTGTCCATGTGCATTCATAAGCACATCCCTGAACCCCCAAACCAGTGTCACATGTAGTTCTTGGGGCAAAAAAGCTGTGGGCATCTGATACAGACTACCCTAGATGGACCAGTGGCCAAAATAAGCAGGCTTCTTATGCTTCTGAAAACTCTGAAGATTCTGTGTTTCCTAGAATTTTGAAAGAGACTCATGGCTGCATAATTTCTGCCCATACATTTTAGTTTGATACCTGCTTTACTGATTTGTACTCTAAATGTTTACCACTATTCCACAGGGTGCTGTCTTTATAATTATATTGTTATAGTTAGTTGCCCTGAGGAGCCCGTTTGGGGGCAGAAAGTGGGATACAGCATTTTGTGAGTAACCATAATGCCTATTAGCTTCTGGGTCGTTTGTTGCTAGGGAACTAGTAAAATCCGCAGACACTAGTGATGAAAGAAGAACACATATCAGGATTCCAAGATGACATCAGCAGGATCCTTGCATCATTAGCAGCTTCATAAATCCATACCATTTTTGCTGCACTGCCTAACAAGGCCCAAATCTCTTCATGTATACCTTGTTTGTTTGCTCGCTTCATTTTCGACGGGATAGCATCAAGCTAAACAACAACATTCTCCTCTGTCCCTCTATCTGAGATTTCCTCATTAGCAACTGTAAATGCCAGTCAGCCAGAGTTTTCCCAGATGCTTCTTAGCATCAGTTAAGTCACATAATATTAATACCACAGATGTCTGCTGAGTCTCTATGGGATTTTTGTAGAGAGAAAATGTTATTAAAGAAGATAGTGTGGCTTCTCCTGCATTTGTTCTGATGCCACTTGTTAGACACGAAGTATTTCTCAAAGTCTTGTCAATCAAATATATCTTTCTGGGACTAGATAGATAGATAGATTTTTAAAAGTACATTGTAAATTTTTGGCACCTAAGAACTGCAATTGGATGTTTCAGGGGATTTGTAATGAGCTATATTGGGTTCAGTATCTACATTATTAGTTCAAAATCAGTCCTTGTTGGTAGCATACTGATGGGGGAGGGGGTGAGGTCACCGATAGGAAATGAGCTGGCATTTTCACCCTAATAACTGTTTAAAAAACAAAAACAAAAAAAAGCTTCCCGTTCTTAGCCATAATTGACTGTCTGACTTGAAGGATGAGAAGAGTGAGTGTGTTGGTAGCCAGAGAGCAGCAGGGAGGGAGGGCAGATGGCATGATGGAATGACATCAGTTTCATCAAATGCTCAGTGCCACAATTAATTTTTAAAAACCCTACTCTAAGGCCTTTTAAAATGTTATTTTTGTGTGTGAAAGAAGGAAAGTCTACGAGTTTGGAACTTTTGCTTTAAAAATAAATGAACAGGCCAAAACATCTACTAAAGGCTACCATCCCACAGATTTTCTGTTCAAATAAAATCAGTGTGCAGTATTCTCCTTTGCTTATTCTATAGCTCATGGCCATGTACACTTCTCCTCTTTGATCATTAGCTCTCCCAGAATTTCTTCTCCCTTCAGGTTTTTTCCCACAGGCTTCCATTTTCCCTTGTTCTTCCAGATGTCTTCATCATTCTAGTGCCCTTTTGTACTCCACCTTCAGCCTGGCAGGCCTCAGCCTACAGTTTCCTGAGGAACTTAATCTATGTTTCTTACTTTTCCTATGCATGTGTGCACAATCCACTTTTGGTGAGAGTGTTGTGGCTCCCTTTTGGGTTCCCCCACCCCAACCTATTTTCTGTCTTCCAGGCTGGAAGGGGCAAGGAGTTTCACTTCTTTCCCAGTTAGTAGTAGGAGAAGCAATCACTCCTTCCAGTGCCAGCAAAGTCCCTGGTATGTGGTAGCATATGCTCCTCACAGCTCCAGCTAAGTTGTCCACTGGTCACATCCCCACTCTTATCACTGACTGGAGATACATGCAAGGATTTCTCCAAAAGGTGGAGTTTGTATTCCAATCTCTGCCCCATGGAGAAACTCAAGAAAGATCTACCAGCCAATACAGAACCTCCAGAAAGTTGTAACCTCTGCCCTAGACTCTTCTGCTTGCGCTGCCTTTCTCTAGGACCATGGATGCTTGAACAATGGCAGGCAGAGACCCTTAATAAGAAATACCTTGGCCAACAGCTATGAGAGAGCAGCAAAACAGTCCAGCCAATGGAAGCCAGGGATCCTTCTGACCAGTAAGACCCTCTGTGAAAGGCAATTAGCTATACCAATAATCACAGGAGACTTCATCACTATCACCATTTTTTAAAAAGTCCTAAAGAAATTAGTTTGATTGTTGTGCTTTACTGCTGTGTAACTTTCAGATGTTCCAATGGGCCTTGGTTGTATGAGTTTTCTGGGTATGTTACACTGAAATGAAACAAGAGAAGCACCAGGGTATAATTATAGCTTGGGTTACAATTCTGTGTATGCCCCATATATCCATGGACCTGAATACACTCATACATTAAATTGCTTCCTAGGAGCAGACATGAATTAACAATGTGCACAAATAGGATGCAGACACACACACACACACACACACACACACACGAGACTTAACCATTCATTTGATTTTTAGCTAAAATCAGCACCTAATCATTATTATGTGCTCAAGGGCAATTGTATTCATGCACAGCAAGGCAATTGAAACCCATGACTAAGAAATTAAATTGGCCTAAAATTAATCATACACAGCAGCAATGATTTGATTCATCCAGATTGGTTACTAACATTCCTCTAGAGGGTTGGATTAGCAGAAGAAATACTCTTTTTGCTGAAGGTGCAGGGAACCAGACCTGCTACAGAATTAACCTGGAAACATGATTCTCTTTCTTGCTTCTGTTCGCTCGCCTGCCCAGATGAAACTGTAAACAAGGGAACACATGAATAGCATTTCAGAAATTCAGTGTTGGTTGGAAAGCAGATTTCTAATGGTTCAGACTGACAAGGAGCAAGATGACATACAACCATATTTTCTTGGTGATATTTAAGAGTATATTTCTGCATGGCTATATTTATATATAGATAAAATGCTTTGTTGCTGCTGCTGCTGCTGCTGCTGCTGCTGCTGCTGCTGCTGCTGCTGCTGCTATTTAACCCTGTTCTACTGTGGGGGGAAAGTGTAACCTCTAGTGCACTTTTCATTGGAGAACTGAAACAGAAGCAAGTCTCCAACAAGTAAGCCTTTGATAATATTGTCATATATATAATACGAAATCATACCCCAGCCACTTACCATTTAGTTTTCATTTCCTAAACAACACCAAAATACCTTGGAACATAAGCTATCTCAATAAATATAATGGCTTTTGCCAGTGTATTTTCCAAGACAAACAGATTCAGTGCCACCCTCTGGAACTGATCCTGCAGGTAGAAGTGGAACCAATTTTTGTATAACTAGTATTTCCTTCCTTCCTTCCTTCCTTCCTTCCTTCCTTCCTTCCTTCCTTCCTTCCTTTCTTTCTCTTTCTTTCTTTCTTTCTTTCTTTCTTTCTTTCTTTCTTTCTTTCTTTCTTTTTTGGCATTATTATTGTAAACTCTTCAAGCTGCGGTTTGCAAGTTTGCCATTTGTTGTGGTTACTAAATTGCTTTGTGACTAAAACTGTTTGCACAGAAGCAACTCTGAAATGTCCATCACATTGGTGGCTTACAGTAGTATATGGATCTGCTGACTGTAAAGTTTGCAACCAAGAATTATCTAACTTTCTCTTTGGATTGAATGCAACTAATGATTTCATTGCTCTTGTACAAACAACTTTTTAAATACATTCTGGTTTCTGTGGACAATGAACATGTTATTCTGTGTGACTGTAGTTCCAAATAAGAAATGCAGGTTTTTCTTTATAACTTGGCAAGCTGTAGTGAATACTGCTCCTAGTGAATACAACTGAGTCCTGGTTTGTGCTTGCAGTTGAATGTGGAGGCTGTGAAAGTGGCAAAGAAGCAATATCTGACTGCTTTCATTCAATTTTCTATTTGCTGCCCAGCAGAGTTCTCCAGGCTTGTTCAGGTCCTATTACATTTTGGCCCCAAAGACATCTTGATGCCCTCAGAGGCCCACTGTAATATGCTAGGCACTTTCAAGACAAAATCTCTTGTATTTGCCATTACTTGGACTCCAATGTTATAGCTGTGGAATCAGGTAAGATATCCAGAGCACAGTCTGGTCTAGTTATGTTGAATGTGTTCCAATTAGTACAGTTTGAGGATGCTGACAATGTGCTTGGACAGGTCTGTGTAACCACATCCACAGGGATTCTTGTCCCTCCTGGTTAATAAAATCCAATAGAGAGGGAACTGCCAGCTGGACCAGGAAGGTGATTATTGCTTCTTCTTTGATTATTCAAAGATAAGATAGGCCGGACATGCACATGGTGGGCATGTCATGAGCAGAGCCAGCTGGTGCCAGAGGTCAGACTAGATGGCCCGGGAGACTAGATGGCCCGGGAGAGGTATTCTGCCAGGTATTGTGGTCCCAAACTGTGTAGGGCTTTACAGATTAAAACAGCACCATGAAATGGCTCAGAATGATACAGGCTTCCAAACAGTCTTCTGGGGCAGCCCCACATAGAGTTCATTGCACTAATCTAGGTTAGAGTTTACCAGAGCATAGATCACTGATAGCAGGATATTTCTGTTTGAATAGGGTCAGAGCCAAGCCACCAACTGAGACTGGTGGAAGGTGCTCCAAGCCACTGAAGCCACAGTGCCTAAAGAGACAAAAATGGCTCAAAGAATATCTCAAAGCTATGATCTTGCTCCTTCAAGGGGAGTGCAACCCCATCTAGAACAGGGTGAATTGCCTTCATCTAGTGAGAAGAACCACCCATTAATAGCAGCTCAGTATTGTCTAGACTGAGCTTCAGTTTGTTAGCTGTCATCCAGGCCATTCTGTCTGGATATTACACTACTGGGCTTATCTGTGACTGCCACATCTCATTTGGTGGCAACAAGGAAAAGGAACTTTTCAGTGGTGGCCCTCCAGAATGAGCTCCCTACTGAGATCTACCTGGAACCAACATTACTATCATTTTGGCTCCAGATAAAGAGCATCCTCTACTGAAGGGCATTCAAGTAGCTTCTAGGATCTGCTAGGTGCTAACAGTTCTGAATATTTTGTCTTCTCTTCTATGCATGCATGTGCACACACACACTCTCCTGTGTGTGTGTGTGTGTGTGTGTGTAAAATATGTGATTTTAAATGTTGTATTGTAAACTTTTAATGATGTTTTAATATGTTTTTATACAATGTATCTTTTTAATGTGCTTTGTGAACTACCCAGAGAGGTTCAGCTGTTGGGCAGTATAGAAATTATATATAAATAAATAAATAGTTTTTATTTCCATCCAAGACCTATAGAGCCACATAGATGCAAAGATTACACATATACGAACCAGCAGGATTCACATTGCACTGTGGTTCACTCTTCAGTAGCCAGTATATTGTTGCTTTGCTCTCAGGTGAGCCATCCTTGTCTGTTTCCTGAGTTATAATATTTTACAGCTAATTTAGCCAGTCTCTTTTATGGGATCAACTTTTGTTACCTTAGGAATATCATTACTATGCAGTATCTAATATGCCTACATGTTACCAAAGCAATGAAATGGTGATCATGTCACTGAACTGGACTAACAATATCCACTTCATTCCTTTTTAACATACATTTATACCCACGTCTTGCAGTTTCTCTTGTACAGCTTCATTATCCAAGTTTGGTGTGCCATCCAAACACTTTATAACTTTACTTCTAACCATTAATCACGCAGCTGTCCCACTGATCTACTTAATAAGACCAGCAAAAGCTCTTAGTCTCCTTAAGATCTGGATCACCAAACCAAGAGTGATAATACGCACAAGGAAGCAAGCAATTCCTCTGCCTGGCAGAAGAATGATCACATATGCTACTGCAAAAAGAACTACTGTACTCATTAGGGTGCTCAGGTTTCTCTTATTATAAAGTGCTATCTTTTCACCTCCATGGCATCACCATATCCTAGTGCACAGCAGGCATCTTTTAATTCAGGATGCCACCTCTGCAAAATAATAATGCACACATTTTTACATAGATTTTGTGTTTGCTCAGCATCACCTGTTGATTTCAACAATGTGTGCACTGTGAAATGTAGCCGCATTGATCCCGATAACTCCTACTGACAGCTCCAACTAAATCACCAAGGAGTCCCTGCACTACAGAAAATAGATGTTGCTATCATCCATGCTTTTCAAAACTAAGTGATCAAAAATGGCTCTCTCTGTGATTATATTCAAGGCTATACAAGGGTTTCACTTTGTTTTTGACTTTGTCCAGAATGTCACTGGAATCCCAATAGAGATCAAATTCACAAATGGAATTCTTTTGCACTGAGGGATGTTCTCTAAATATTCCACAAACTTCCTTGAGGTATTCACTAAAGTTCCACAATTCTAAAATGACACATTAGGAAATGGTCCAGATGATTGGTGCCACACTGTCGTGTGCCTATATAATGGCCTTCATCATGTGCCATTTTCTCATTTGTAGAACACTGTGTATGGAAGCTGTGCAAGTCCAACCTTTGAGAAAATGGGAAAGCAGGAAAGTTGAAGGCACTTCTGATTGAGTGTTGAGGTAAGTGCAGTATATCCAATATGTTATTTCAAGAATGTAAGAATGACAGGGGTGCAGGATGAAAGAGAATATTCAGATTAGTGATTGCAGTGGAGTCAAGGAGAGGAGACCACAGTCATTCTTAAGGTGCAATCTTATTCATATTTAGTCAGGGAAATGTCGTAAAACTCCCAGGATGCCTATACCCAGTAGTGTAGGACTTTTTTTCTTTTTCTAAACATGCACAGGATTGTGCCATTAATGATGCCTTTAAAAGCAACATCAAAAACGGTAAAAATGCAGTTCCAAAATACGCTGTGGTTTTGACCAGTCCCCATGGACTATAACTGCTGTATTGAAAAATGTTCAATTGTGATTATAAAATTGAACTCATACACTATTCATAGAGTGGTCTGAAAATACTCAATGAAAGGAATTCAAGATGCTGGTTCCTAAGCTCCCTGAAGCTGCACACCCAGCATAAATTCATTCATTGCATCTTATAAAAAGCTTGGCATCACTTACTTATCTGTTGGGTGAAAAAAGAAGACTTTTGAAAAGTTAAAAAGAACAAACAGATACAAACTCAAGAGTTACCAACGATATACCTTATTTGGAGGGGATGGGAGAATTCTGCATCAGGGATCACTCTCTCTGTTGTCAGTCCTAAGCCACAAGTAAAATCAGTATCAAACTTTGGCAGAAATTCTGCCCAGGTGAAATTCAAGGAGAGCTGGTTGTACTTGAGAAATCAAGTTTTCGGGAAACATGTTAGTCCTATGTATTGTGTAGTCCCTGCATATGGATTGGCATAAGCACTTGGCATCATCTATGGATCCTTGCCCTGTACCCCACATTTATGTATTTATTTTATCTTGACTGGCATTCCAAGGCAGACCACGTTGCTGAATGTAGTTTTCCTATGCATCTTTTTTCTCTTAAAGCATGCAATGAAGTGTCACTTTTACAGATGTGTGGGAACTTAAAAAGTGCTCAAGCCCAGTCTCTCAGCACTGCCAAAGCTGGTTGCTGCTGCCCCACACCCCTTCCAGGAAAGAACCTCATCAGAGAACACTCTCAGACAAACTGACCTCCCTGGCTTGAGGTTCTCCACCTTTGGTCTGAGCCCATCTGGGTTTATCGTACCAGAACCACCTGATAATTAGGATTGATCTTTAGAACTTCAAGTTTCCATGCAAACAAGAAAATAATACCATAGAAGACCATTGTAGGACAATAGTCTAGTATTAAGAAAACTACAGGGGGTTAAAATAATCATGTTTTTCTGCAATATGTTAGCCTTCCAAGAAATATTTTTAAACTAGCATAGCCTTTGTGATCCCAACCTTTGGAGGAAGAATTACAGAGCCATTCTATCTATTATGCAGAACACAGTTGTAAACTGAGTTGATCTATTTCAGGGGCTGAACTATATACCTTTTCACACTGCAGGTGGGGGTTACATTTTAGGAATGGAGTTCAGCATCATGCGTAACTCCTGTAAAGTTCAATTTAACAACTACAATGGATGAGGATCAACTCTGATATGGGTAGTTGCATAGGAAATATGCCTTTTATCAAACATTGTCAGCCTGTGTCAGATTTATCAGTCTAACAATGGGCTTTAAGATCTCTATCTTCTTTCTGGAGAATGTTCAGAATCGCACCCCACCCCACCCCACCCCCTGACCAAAATGTAATACCAGAGTTTTGTCCTTTTTGGAGGACCAAAGGAATAAGGATGGGGAGAAGGCATAACTGAGAATGAGGTGATGAAATACATTATTTTTCTATTAAATAAGGCATTATAGATACCACAGATGGGAACCAGTGTTTTCCAAATGTTCTCCAAAGCAACAAAGAAGCCCTACCCTCCTGCTGTAAATATGGAACAAGCTCATTAAGGAGAGAATGATGCTTAAACTTTCCTCCTAATGGGCTAACATCAGGTTGCTGTTCTGAAGGAAAGCACTCAAAAGTGAAATGCTCACTTACAATCCAAAGTTGTATAGTCCACCTCCCAAAAGCACCACCTCAGTTTACAATTGCATTCAGCACAACAGACAGAATGATGCGTTTGTATTTTCTCCAAAAGGTAATATCCAGAGCTGACATGATAAGGATGCTAGCTTTTGAATATTTCTTGGTGGTATAACATGTACCAACAAAAAATGTTTTTCTTTATTTTAACCCTCTTTAATATTTCTTCTTTAACCACTCAGCAATGGGACAGTATAGAAATTCATCATCGTTGTCATTGTTGTTGCCATCATCATCATCATCATCATCATCATCATCATCATCTTAACACAGTTTTCTTGTTTGCATGAAAACTTGAAGTATCAAGGACCAAATCCAAGAGCTGATACAGTTGTAATGGGACTGATTTACTCAGTGGTTTATACCAGTTTCTAAACACTTTTTTTCTTTTTAGCAGGAAGAAGAAAGCCCTCAATTCAAGTTGTTCAAGACAGTGACAGTAGAAATTGGGCTGAAATAATGGTGCAGTGTCTTATATGAAAGCACTGCTTCACAGAAACTAGCTCGCATTCTGGAAATGCCACCACTTCCTAACGAACAACTGTGATGCTTGATGTGGCCCCTACTGTGCTTTATTACCCCCGTTTCTAGAACAAGGGTACCCACTAGCCTACCTAATGCCATTGAATGGCAACTTCCATCATGTAATTTTCTAAATTCTACCAGCATGAAAAGCTTCTCATGGTGATCTGAGTAAACTTTCCCTAAAGTACATTCTTCTGTACCCCATTACAAGATATGATGATGAACAATACTCAACGTTCCTCTTATCAGGGAACAGGAAATAGATTAGAGTTACAGTTATTAATAAAATCACATTTTAGGGTAAAGGGATATGATAGGCCAGAACGGTCATGGCTTTGGAGTTTTAGGATTTGGGGACTTATCTCTTCTTTCAGCCTGAGTAGTGCTAAAGTGCCATTAAATGGGGTACAGGTGTGCCTTGTCATTCTGGCAGGTTGCAAATACAGGGACCAAGTTCACAAACATGGCATACCTCTTTAAGAAATGTTTCCCAATAGCATTAACAGGCTCTGATATGGACGCCAAGTAGCTTTAGGAAGAGCCCTACTCAGGCATGCTGCATCCAAGTACACTAAATCTATGGGGCAGGGGAGTATGAGTAGTCCCACCCTTCCATAATCATTCTGTCAAACTCTGTTCATGCAGGGTGACTTTCTCACCCTTGTAGCCACTGAGGCTTCCCATACAATTTTCCATGCTGTGGTGATCCTTCACCAATACAGGTGGTTCTCCTCTTTTCACGGAGTTGTACTCCACAAGGAGAGGGTGCCAAAAAGGACGTGGAGGGTCGAGGGTAGCCGACTCTCCACTCATGTTGCAAATGCACGAACAGAGCTATAGAGCCAGGATAAAATGGAATGGACTCTCATCAGAAATTGTTTAAATACTATTTATAATTGCTTCTTCACTTATCCTATTCAAAAAAGAAGTCTTCCAAAGAGGTATTAAAAAATATACAAAGCTTTAAAATGAGAACCATGAAAATACACATACAGCAATTTAAAAGCAGGAGCAAGAGCAATTGCATGCAGCAACAAAACTTGAATCCAGGAATCAACAGAATGTGCATTACCCTCAATTGATATCTAAGAGGAGCATATGATTCAAAAGGTGGGCCAATGGCAGAAACCAGTTCATCTGTTTTTTGTTTTTCCATCAAACTCAAAATCAAATTTAAGCTGATTTTAAAAACTTATCTATCACCATTTCAGTGACACAGATTGAATCTGCCTGCATCTGTGTAACCTAAGATGGTTGTATCACTAATGTGATTTATATGATACATAGAAAATGGTATTATGAATATTTAGTGGTCTGGAAGCTATGCCATAAAACATTTAACCTACCTCAGAATTGGGGTTATTTCTATTTTCATGGTAATGGGGCATTTTGTCTCAAGAGATGCTGCAGACAAGCACACTAATGGCTTTTTATGTGAACATCTGGGGGTTTTATCCACTCACTCGCAAAGCAAAACTGGACCTTCAGTGATTTTATTAGATGCAAACTAGTGTTCATATGAACAACACACAAGAATGGAAACAAAGAAACAACATAGGAAAGGGGGAGGGAGAGGAGGAGGGGAGGGGAGGGGAGGAGCAGAGCATGCAGAGCAGAGCAGAGCCAAACTTTAGAAGGAACAATAAAAAATATTGATTTCAAAAATTTCAAGATATTTTCCAAGCTGAAAGATTCATACCCATGAAATGTCATTTCTATATTGCGTCTCTGCAGAGCCAGTATCAAACAGAAAGTTATAAGAAAATGAGCTGTTTGAGCAACATGAGAAGAAATAGGCTCTGCTGACATGCATAACCATATTATTTCAGATGGATGAAATATGACAGCTGTAGGAGAAAGCAGAAAGGACTGGATATGGCATATACATCAGGTACTGAGAAACAGATCTCTTGTACATAACCAAACAGTACTGACCATGTAAAGCATTGTACAAATGCTATTTAGGCTGTGTCCTACTTTGCCTAGAATGGTCCTCTATTTCAAGGACTGTCATGGGCTGTATTTGAAGAACTGTGTATGAAGTGCTGCCCATTCAAATCCAGTATAAAGATGAATAACCAGCAGAAGGAAGACCAGGGCCTTGAATTCCCATCAACAGCACCTGGACAACAGAATGAACAGATGTGTTTTGTTTGTCTGTCTGTTTTCTCTTCCACCCTATAGTCAGAACTCTCTGGAAGTTTACAACAGATCATTAAACAGTAAGTGGATCAAGCCCCATAAGAATTTTTCAAAATGTGAAAATTCAAAACAAGAAAAGCAGCTAAAACAGCATATGGTTCAAGGTTGACACATAAAACATTTAACTATGCTTTGAAATGCCTCAGCATAGATGGCTGTCTTAATGTGGCGCCAAAGGATGACATGGGTGAGACCAGGTAGGACTCAGTGGTGAAATCATTCCCTAGTTTGTGGGCTGCCACTGAGGTTTTCCCTTGCTACTGCCATCCAAGTATCCCTCAGAGTTGGCACTGGGAGCGAAGTCCCAGCACCTGGCAGCAGTATTTGGGTAGACTGTGGTCAGGAGAGCTGCTCTAGCAAGTATTGCAGTCCAAACCCTGTAAGACAGCACAGGTTAAAAGTAGCAGCTTGAACTGGACTTGGAAGCACAGAAGCAGCCACTGCGTCTGGCCACATTCTGCCTCACTATGCCAAAGTGCATTGTGCTAATTATTTCTAAATGCATATGCAAATATAATGCAGCTCCATTGTCTCTTTGGCCTGCCTTTTTACTGAATTTTTTCTTCTCTTTTTGGCTGATACATACATGTCCCTAGTGTTGTAAATAGTGTTGTTGTTGCTCATGAGTACTCATGGATTACCTAGAAAGAGGGCGTAGCCAGATCAATAGAACCTTCTTGCTTCTTTTTCCTTCTCTTTTAGCAGGGTGCCTCTGGAGAGCCAGCAGTGGCAGTACAGAAAGGGAGAGGTGACATTTCATTAAGTCATGAGCAAAAAGCCAGGTGTGCAGTAGAAGCAGCCCAGCTTTTGTCTGATCACCAATAACTTTCTCTCTTGATTGGTACCTAGTAATTTCTCTAATTTTTAATTTTTGGCTGCTTAAATAGGGGTGTGACCATACAATATAACCTTGTATGCATTTTGATCACCAATAGCTTCCTCTTCTGATTGATACCTAGTAATTTCTCTAATTTTTAATTTTTGGCTGTTTAAATAGGGGTGTGACCATACAATATAACCTTGTATGCATTTTCAACAAATATGTTTGTCTCTTATAACAACTTTGAAGATTCTTTAAGGTTGACATCCTATGTAAGCTTAAACAGAAAAGGGGCCTACAACAACCAGCAAATCCCAGCCGGGTTAACTGAACTGTGCTATTGAACTGAACTGTGTTACTGTGTTTTTTCCCTGTCTAAATTTGCATAGGATTGTGCTTTAAGTGCCTCTTTCTTTAGCTCATGTCAACAAAGCATTTTTCATGTGCAATTTGAAGAGTTTTTATTTCTAATACTGGTAGATTAAAAAAAGTATAGCAAATCAAGTATGCTTTTATTTAAGATATAAATGGAAACAGATGTGAAGACTTATGCTCACTTTATTTGGTGATGTGGGATTTGCCCTGGAGTGGAAAGGAGCAATCTTCCTTCTCTTTCCACCTCCTCTCTATTTACAATCTCTCCTATTATGGTGCCATTGCTTATTGTTATCTTGATGTGACTCAGAGAAATAACAAGCATACACTGAATCAGACAGAAATAAACAACTTGGAAAGAATGTTGGCTTCCAGTGTTGACAAAGGTAGTCTTTGGGGTATCCTTTCTAGCCTTATGCTGGGCTCCCACTAACTGCTGCTCTCTCAGCACATTGCTGACGGTTATTTATGCTATTGTCTCCTTGCAATGATCAAATAGAAATGTATGGTTTCCATGGAGGAAAGCAACATGCTTCTAGAAATCACCCTGATTTCTCAGTTCTTTGTGTTAAGGAAGAAGGAGCAAAGGGGAAAAATTGAGCTTGCATTTGTGCAAGGCAACTAAATTAGTTGACTGGCCTATTTACTTCTCTACCACCACAAGCAAATACACTACTTGCTACACATTTGAAATCCCACACATATGCAATGTGACCATTGCATGTAAGCAGATTTGTTTTATTTTATTTTTCTTAGCAGAGTAACTGACTGACTGAAGATACTTGGTTGCTTGAGGTGAAGGTTAAGGTAGAACACATACCTATTTCCATATTCACAAGCTGACTGGTCTAAAAGCTGACTCAAAGTACAATCGGACAGGCCCAGTACCTTGAGGACAGCCGGCAGGCAATGTGGCACATATAAGGCAGTCATCTAGTCCTCCAGTCCTCCAGCATCTGCAGCCTAAGGTGTCCCCTCTGCCAAATGATAGGGCCAGCCCCAAGCAGAGAACTAGTCATTGATAATGCCTGGACAGGTCTCTAGCTTCATCTACATCAAAGGATTCCAGAAAGATATGCATTTGTTGATTAGGGACAAAACTCTAGAGGGATAGCTGTTAGTCTAATATAACTGTCTGTATCAGAAAACCCAACAGTATGTCTGTGGAATGTTGGAATTTGTAACACTTTTCTGTCTAAACATTAAGATCGTGGCTAAGAAAGTCGTTATAGCATAAGCTCTTGTGGGTGGAGTCCATGTGTCAGATTCATGAGGTGATCTCCTAAACAGGTTCCACAAGAAGAGCTGAGATGGAAGAAAAGTGTTTCCTTTCTTATCAAGCAAGGCAATGGATGCTGGCAATAGCTGTACCGGTTAAATTTGGCCAAAGGAGATGGCTGAGAAATTTGTTCCAGCTTATTTTTCATTATAATTTACCAAAATTTGAAAATTTCTTCATAGTGGGGAAGGAACTTGGCATTAAAAGAAGAACATGGGTGAAATGAAGCTGCCAGAGTTATTCATCTCTAGCTTGATATTTTAAAGAACCCTAAAAGTTTCCCGAGGCATGAAGTCATACTGATATCCCTCAGTGAACCTGTTCTTCTTTGCATTTAACCATTCTAGCTTCAGCAGTGCTTTTTTGTTTCTTGGACACTACTTAGTAGGAACATCTGGAAATTTCAGCTTGCGTTACTTCATGGGATCTATTGAGGACATGCATATATACATGAACTTATTAAGAATGGACCCCCTACATTTGCATGAATGGCAAAATATTTTTATTTCATATTCTAGTCTGCAGAGTACTTTGTGTGCATCTCTCTGTGTGTTAGCAGACAGAAATAGAGACTGGCAGGACCTGCATTGTTTTCTTCATTTTGGTGGTCATTTACATGGCAGGTAATATGCTCTAGGGTTGTTTCTCTAAAGGGTTGACTGTGTAGTGACTAGGTCCACTGGTAGTTTGCATGCCATTAGTGCAATATAACATGGTATCTATCCATATTTTGTAATGGCTGTTTTGTCAAAAAAAGATGAGAAATGATTTTTAAAAAATAAATAACTATATATATTCTTAAGGAAAGGTGCCATGGATTAATAGGGCCCAAAGGGTAGATTACATTTCATACCCTCTGGATTTATGTATCCAGCATCCACTATTCCATAGTGATTGTTGTTCTTGATTCAGTATCTGATTATTTTGCTCTACCATAGAAGTAGAATCCAATAGAATTAACAAAGGTGGGCCAAAAGGTGCCATCTGGACACATAATAGACTTGGAGAGCTTAGAGTCCAAGGTTTCAGACAAAATAGTTAGGGAATCTGGAAGATAACTAAAAAATAATAAAATAAGCTATGTAACATGTCCTAAAAATGATTTTCAAGTAGATGCAGTTAATGTGTTTGTGTTTCTTTTGATTTAAAGCCTTCCTCAGAGACACAGCAGTGGGACACTGAGACTTACATATCATGGTCTGGGAGGAAATGTTTTGCTAAGAAAAACCCACACATTGGAAGAAAAACCCACACATTCAGAGGATATAGTGTTTCGGCATATTTCCCATAGATGGATGCTGAATGTACCATCTCATTAAAAATAGATTTAGAGCCCTTCTGGGTGTTATTATGTAGAGAAATTATATTTTACTTATCATAGTATCTGGGTATGCATTACAAAAATAAAAAAAAATAAAATAAATCCTGCCAACAGTCATGGTACTGATTTAACTCAACAGTTCCTCACCACAAGAACTCAAACAATATGGGAGAGTCAAGCAAAATACATGGTGGGCCCAGTCCAGCAGGCTGTGCAGTCTCCTTTTTCTTGTGCAAATGAACAGGCTGCTCCTGCTGCTGGCTAATCCTACCCTGAGTAAATTCAGAGTGGAGGATCAGCTGACTGCTGAGAGCCAGTCAGGAACAGATTACTGCATACATGACTCTGATTCTCTTTTGCTTTAACACATTCAGTTGCAGACAATGAACCAAGGAGATGCTGCAGGCTTATACAAAACCTGTACAGAGGGGGATCTAGTATGCCTGGTCTCTTGCCATGAGTAGCCCTTCTAAACAAGCTGATACCTTGGGTCTAGTTTACAGAATTCCATGCACATTATTCTTTTATATAATTACGTAAATATATTATACTGAATTAAATATACCATGAGTCAAATAGTCTGCAACAAAGATCATCAGAAACAGGAGGTGATATATGCAAAGTAAGAAACTGTCATGTTACAATTTCTCATGAGAAATTGCTTCAGTACTCTTCAATGTAGTAAAACCAAAGAGGGAATTAAGTTGCTTTTATTTTAATTTTCTAGATTATGTAGGTTAAAATACTAATATTGTTAGCATTGCCAAATTAACATTCCTCCCATTTTGAAGCATAGCAAAGGCTTCACGTCCATCCTGTGAGCCATGGTGCATGTTTTAATACCCAGCCCCTGTGCAGCAGCAGAACACCCTCTGCTTTACTCCACAATCTTCCACTCCCCACACCAAACAGATTATCACCTTTTACTTCCCTAACTAACTGTGGGATGGATGTACCTGTTCCCAGTCTCCATCTTGAACAGATCACTGATGCTGCCAGAGAACTGATTGTGTTGATTGTTCAGCAGCATACAGATGGTGTACAAAATGGCCACCATTACCCTTGCTTGTTTGGAGTTACTCTTTGCCAGAATAAGGTCTAATCCATGTGCAGTAAATCTTGGAAAAGTCACTTGCTCATTTCTAATTAAAAAATAGCTTCTCCTGTCTTAAATGTCTCCCCACACCAAATATTTACAAGTGTGTGTGGCGGTGGTGGGGACCTTGTAAGACAAAAAGAAATTTTACTGTCACTTGTAAAAGTAGGCTGGAAGACTTCCAGTTTTCTTTCCTCAGCAGAGCAAAAACTTATGCAGAGTAGCTAATAGTTTTCTAGTCTGTCTACAAGGCAAAAATGCTTCATTTACCAAAACATTATGAAAAGCTGCTGAAAAATCTTCCTGAAACTAAAATTAGAACACATTAACAGCAGAGGAAAAATTTCTAGTGCTATCATCTTGAGTCCCATGATAAAAGAGAGTAGTCCAATATCAGATTGCCAGCCTCTCTTAACAATTGGGCATAATAATTGAGTAGCATTAAGGGCCATGAACTTTTTCTTTCTCAATTATGGAGCTTTTGGCTCTATGGTCAAAAAGACTGACTTCAAAAGTCTTGTTGTTTGAATGCAAGCAGGAATGTGCTACAGATACCACATTATCAGTAAATGTACATGCTTCTTGGGGCCTATATATATTCAGAACAATTCACCTTAGATCATAGAAGTCAACCTGTCCTAATTTAAATGCACTATTGGATCCCAAAAGAAGATCTGGCACCAAAGTTAGTTAAACTCTGAGGTGAGCTGCTAAAACTCAGCAGCAGTACACAACTCAGTGGCAGAGCAGTAGAATATATATCTGTTATTGTTGCTGTTAGTTACGAAGTCGTGCCTGACCCATCGCGACCCCATGGACAACATTCCCCCAGGCCTTCCTGTCCTCCACCATCACCCGGAGTCCACCCAAGCTCACACCAACTGCTTCAGTGACTCCATCTAGCCACCTCATCCTCTGCCATCCCCTTCTTCTTTTGCCATCTATTGTTCCCAGCATTAGGCTCTTCTCCAGGGAGTCCTTCCTTCTCATTAGGTGGCCAAAGTATTTGAGTTTCATCTTCAGG